>NC_056523.1:29836806-29863439 GCF_019175285.1 Sceloporus undulatus | reverse complement strand
CTATAGTTACAATACTTTGATCCCACTTTAACTGTCATGGTTCCATGCTATGGAATCCAGAAATGTGCAGTTTAGGGAAGGATATTTGGAATTCTTAACTAGAGAGCACCGTGGTGCAAATCCTAGGATTCCACAAAATGTTGCCATGGTAGTTTAAAAAGAGTCATGATGTTATAACTGTGTGATGTAAAAAGGTTCCCTGGGGATTGCATGCACCCTTCCCCCAAATTGAATCTCGGGCTCAAAACATTTCCCACTCTTCCCATTCTCCTGAGGATAATCTCCTACATTTTGCTGGAGTCTCCCAGGTCAGCTGTCCTGAAGGAGGGAATTCAGCATATTTGCCAAATCTGCCTGTGGAGTCTTTGGTCTAAACTACATGGCAAAAATAATCCAGTTTGACACCGCTTTAACTGTCATGGGCCAATGCTATGGAATTGTGGGTTTTGTGAGATATTTAGCCTTCTCTGCCAGAGAACTGGTGCCAAACTACAAAACCCAGAATTTTGTAGCATTGAGCCATGGCTGTTAAAGTGGTATCAAATGGCATTATTTCTGCAATGCAGATTAGACCCTAGACTCAGGACAGCATCACCTCTGTTGTAATCATGGTGCTGTCTCAAGTTGTCTTCAACCCAACAACCAGAGTAGGACATTCTCTTGATTCAGTTGTTTCCCTGAGTGGAGAAGTCAGTCATCTGGAAGTAAGTGAGACTGGAAGAGCCCTGTTCTCATGGTAAGGCCACTTCCTAATGAAATTCTTTAGTTTTTCTCTGCAGGGCTGTGGGGCTGATATGGATGTTCTGCTCTGGAGACTAATGTAATTCAGTGCATACCTGAATGCTTAGGGCAGGGGTAGGCAACCATTTTGAGCCAGGGGCCGGGTTGCTGTCCCTCAGACAACTGGGGGGGCCGAAGCCAAAAAATAAATAATTAAATAATTAAAAAAAATTTTAAATAAATAAATAAACCAGGACAAATGTAGGACAACATTTTCAAATGGTGGACACTTTTTTTAAAAAGTGGAGGACACGCAAAAAAATTTGCTGATTTTTAAAAAAATGTTAATATAAATGCTATAGACAATTGCCCCCCTTGCCCCTGCGCGCGAGAGGCCAAAGGCCCTGGCGGCAATCTGCGGCAGGACCAGGCTGGGGCCGGTCCCAAGGCCTCGCCGGGCCGCATCCGGCCCGTGGGCCGCAGGTTGCCTACTCCTGGTTTAGGGCAATTTCCCAGTAGGTGGAGCATGATAATGCTACCAAGGCCCTGGTCTTGCTCTAGCAGAGTGAGATGAAATGGAACATCATCATGAGAATGCATCAACGTGTTCTCTAATGCTGTGGAAGCCAACACACTTCCCTGATAGTCTGAAGATGGTGAGGCTGAGGGTAATGAAATATGCTGAACCATTACTAGAATGCATTCAGTACAAATTAGGCTGTATAAAGATATATCATCTCCCTTTCAGGTTAGGACAGTCACTTGCTTAGAAAGATGATGTCTGCTCACAGTGTTGTCATGCCATTGCTACTTTTAAGTTTTTGAACTGTTTTTCTTTGAGGCTTCATTGTAGTTTTATTACTAGTTAGAGTGTACCAAGTGCTGCTGAGGTCTGTACTTAATACCTCAAAATGGTCCAAGCTGTCTCCCTGTTTTCCCCCTTCCCCTTTTCTTTGTCACAGGAAATTTACCATCAGAACATCTGAGTGCTCTTCTTTTTTTTTCCTTTTCTTTTTTTTAACTTTCCTGCCCATTTTTTAACTTCATCAGTCTTAGCAGCGCCTTACCTCTCTCCTATTTTCTGGCTTTCTTTTCATGTTTCCAGTATATTAGCAACAGTGGCCTCAAAGAGTCCTCCCTTGACTTTTTAAAAATAACTTAAAATATGTTTCCTGATGAGTTATGATAGCCACCTTTTTTGCTTCTAGGGAACTTCCCATTTGGAATTTTGGCTTGAAACACATCATTGCAAACTGGACAACAACTACAAACATTGTCAGATTTTGAAGTGTCTCCCACAGTGTGTCATTGAGTTATACTAGCCTCTTGCCCCCTCCACTTTTGCTTCTAAGAAGCCCTCTTTTGAAATTTTGACTTTTCAGCTGGTAACTGGATATTTCCACCTGGATGAAAACTTTATTTTATTTTGAGGCACATGCCACAATTTCCTGATTCATTTTTATTTACCCATCAGGTTTTGCTTCTGGATACTCCTCCTGCTACCCCAATTTGAGAAATTATACTCTGCATTGTAACTTGTAGGAAAACTAAAAACTCTCATTGAATTTTGAGCTGTTATGGCTGCCACAGGTGTGCACATACACAGGTGTGTGGGCACACACACGGACACCCTTTTTACTATTATAAACCCATACACCGTTGTTGTTGTTTGCCATCAAGTTTATTTATGGTGGCCTGAAGGCAAACCTATCATGGTTTTTTGGGGGGCAAAATTTGTTCAGAGGAGGTTTGCCTTCCTCTGAGACTGAGAACATATGACTTGCCCAAAGTCACCTGGTGGGTTTCATGGCTGAGCTGGGAATCCACCCCTGGTCTCCAGATTCATAGACCAACATTCAAACCAGTATGCCACACTGGTTCCTTACACATGCTAAATCAACAAAATATTTTTATTCATATACTATGTCGGTGGTGGTGGGGGCATCGGCATGTAGATGTAAAGGGGGTCCCAATGGTGAAATATTTGAGTACCACTGGGTTGCATCCTTTCAACCCTAGCCCTTCCGCATTCCATGAGCTGTGATTGGCTGGTTCTATCCAGGCTTATACAGCTTTTTGCTTCAAACTGAGTTTTTATGACAAGTGCAAATTAGCAATAGGCAAAATCAAATAGAGAGGCTTTGTGGTGTAGTGGTTTAAGCTTTGGATTATGACTCTGGAGACCAGGGTTCAAATCCCCACTTAGCCATGGAAGCCCATTGGGTGACTCTGAGCAAATCACACTTTCTCAGTTTCAGAGGAAGGCGAAGGCAAATCACTTCTGAACAAATCTTGCCAACAAAACCTCATGATAGGGTTTCTTGTTGTCTGTTGCTGTTTGCATTCAAGTCATATCTGACATGTGGCATCCCTAAGGTGAATCTATCATGGGGTTTCTTTGGCAAGATTTGTTTGAAGGGGGTTTGCCATTGCCTTCCCTTGAAGCTGAAAGAGGGTGACTTGCCCAAGATCACCCAGTGGGTTTCCATGGTTTAACCAGGATTTGAGCCTTGGTCTCCAGAGTCCTAGCCCTATGCTGAAACCACTTAGGGTCATCAGAATTCAGAAATGACTTGAAGGCACTCAGACAAAAAATGAAGCAACTTTAGAAAGATAATTCAGGCAGAATAATGGAGCTTAATACAAACTTTTACAACACATCATAGTAATGGCAGAAATCATAGTTTGGCTATGTTTGTATTCCATTTACTTTTGCTTTTGTTGTTTTAGATTTGGGCAGATTAACAAAACAGCCAGAATGAAGCATCGGGATGCTGGCAACTAGAAATAGAAAATCTCTTTCCAATGCTAGAGAAATTGTTTACATCAACTCTGACATTTTCATGAGCCTTAAGTACATCTCCTAGTTTGAATATGGCAATAGTGCCAAACTAGATGACGTGTTTCTCAAGGAACAACAATGAAGAAGGATTTTTAAGGGCCACAAGCAATCAGCAATGCCATTTTCTGTCTTGTTTGGAATGACATTATACTGTATTAAAATGGCTAAGAAAATGTTTTTCTCCTTCTCATAATACTTGAACTGATGGCCATCCAATGTAGTAGAGTGCTGGCACATTCAGGACCAATAAAGAGAAGTACTTCTTGACATAGTGCACCATTTAACCATAGAATTTGCTATGAAAAGTTGCAGTAATAAAACCTGTCATCTTTAAAGGGGGATTAGAGGAGGGTTGCTGAGAACAGGTTTGGGCCCTAGTGAGAACATGTTTTCAGCTGGTTCCTCAGCTGTTTGCCAGCAGCAGTCCTGCATGATGGGCAAGGGATACTGGTGGGTGACCATGGGCCTCTGGAACAGGGTGGTGGCTAACTGCGGTTCAGAAACACAAGCCTCAGCCAAGTCAGAAAACTTTATTCAAAAACCTGAGTTGTCACAGCAGTAGTGTTTTTGGTTTCATAGTATATGAAAAGCAGTTAGCAATTAAAACATTTTCACACACTTACATCCCATTTGTCTTCCCAGTTTTTGTCTCTATATCAAAGAGTTCCAATACAACTGATCTTGATACTCACCGCTCATATTTTCTCTCTCCAGACCTGTTCACTACCCAGCTCTAAGAAAAGTAAACATTCTTTTACTCTCCAATGGTATAGCATATCCCACCATTCAGTATTACAAAGCATATACAGACTATATTGTTAGCAAGCATGCAGGAAAAACAATCCTGGCATTTTGGGTTCAGTGAGAAGGGGACTTTTGGACATGTTTGAAAGAGAGGGATTCATGGACAAGGCTCTTCTCCCTTGCTCTGGAATCATAACAGTTAAGGCAAAAGATTAGGATTGGGAAGGGCAGCTATGAAAGAACTATACAAGATTTTAAAGTGCAAAGATATTAAATAGAATACCAAAGTTAGAATTGACAAACCATTATATTTCCCATCACCATGGTATAGACATGAGAGCTGGACAGTGAAGGAAGCTGATAGAAAGAAAATCAGATATTTGCAATGTGGTGCTGGAGACAAGTGCTAAGGACACCGAAAATGGATGGCCGAAAAAACAAAAAGGGTTCTTGAACAGATCAAGCCAAAATTCTCCTTGGAAGCCAAGATGACTAAATCAAAGCGGTCATACTTTGGCCACATCATGAGAAGGCACAACTCCTTAGAAAAGACAATAATGCTAGGAAAGGTGGAGGGAAGTAGAAAGGAAGGAAGGCCACATATCAGATGGACAGACTTCATCAAGAAGACCATGGCCCTGAGCCTGCAGGATCTGAGGAGATCAGTTAAAGATAGGGGCGCTTGGAGGTGTCTCAGTCACGTGGTCACCATGAGTTGAAGCTGACTTGAGGGTAGTTAATAACCATAAAAAACATGCAACATGTTCAGAATCCAAGGAGAAATCTATGGGAAATCTATGAGTGGATCTTTTGCTGCCTTTTAGAAAAGTTTATTACAGTCGGCCCTTCTTATACACAGATTTCTTATACATGGATTTCAAGCATCCACTGTTTGAAACTGTTCCAAAAATGTATAAATTTCAAAAATCAAACCTTGATTTTCCATTTTTTATAAGGGACACCATTTTGCTATGTCACTATATTTAATGGGACTTGAGCATCCACAGATTTTGTTATACACGGGGGATCTTGGAACCAAATCCCAGCGTATAACAAGAGTCCACTGTAGTGGCAACAAAGGACCCTAGGCCCGTTTGGAATCATGTTGGTTCAGACACCTTTGTAATTTTTCTATCAAGTACCTCCTGAAAGTTTATATTTGATTCACAAGGGAAAGCATAAAGTTATAAGGCTGTTCCTGGTGTCATGCAGAATTCTGCTCTAAGGTATCTTTGGAATGGGACACAAAAAAGCTTGTTCAGCTGTGCAGTAACAAAGGTTTATTGTTATTTTTATTACCCTTGCTGCAGCTATATTCCTAATTCACCACCTCACCTATGATCATTTGCTTTTATTATGTGAATCTGATACCTGACAAAAGGAATTAAATTTAAAAAGGTGAAATCAAATGGCAAGTTTTGCAAGGGGGGAAATGTCTTTCTCATTTTTGAGCACGGATTGCTTATGATGATTTCTCTAGGTGGCTCTGTTTAATTTGTTTATTGATATCACATCATGCTGGCTTCAATGAAAAACCTGTTTGGATGAAGTAAGGGAATCCCAATGGGTATCAAATGCCCAGACTCTGAAACATCTAATATGTATGCATGCTGCCTGAGAAATCTGGAATTATTTAGCTGCCAACTATTCATTGAAAGGAGCAATATGCACAGAAAACAGAAAAGCACATGCGTATAGTTCATTTATGCTATTTAGACGTTTGCAGTAAATTTAATATTTTTAAGGAATGGGAATCCAGCAATAATAACCCCTGTCCCAGGGATTCCTTAAAATGTATTTTCCCTTTGGATGACTGACTTTCAATGCAAACCATTAGTTAAGACCAACCAGTAGAAAAACATGTATTGGTTGTAACTCTGTCTTATCATTGTTGTGCAAAGTCCCACTATGCAAATGTCTATTCAGCTAGAGGAATAAATTTCTTTATTGCTTGGTTAGATCAGATGGCTTCTCTAATGTTTATTTTAAAAAAGGAAATTATCTATAGCCAACTATGGCTTGATTCCAGACTGTCTAAATGTCTGTATCTCCCAATATGAACTGGATCATATGTTAAGAAATTAAGGAGAGGGCTTTCTCTTGGTCCCATCACCATCACAGGGATGGTTGATGCAGACACAGGGGAGAATCCTCTCCGTGGCTGCTCTCAAGCTGTGGAAATCTCTTCCATGGAAGGTTCAGTTGGTCCCTTTTCTGCTCTCTCTTTTACCAGTAGTCAAAGACTTTTTTGTTTAGGCAGGACTTTGGTGCTTAAATTATGTAGCAGAAGGGTATTTGGAATGCAATGTGCTGTACTGTCATCTTTTTCACCTTTAAATTCTGTTTGAAATTCTTTTAACTATTTTAAAACAGAATTATTAGTTTTCTTGCTGGTCTTTTTTGAAGTTTTTAAGGGCTAGTATGTAGTTTTTATTTTTATTGTTTGAATGCATTTAGCATTTTTATTTGTTTTAATATATGATTGTTTATCTGTACATTTTATACTTTAATTTAAATTGTGTAGTGTTTTTAACCTGTATTGTTTAAAATGTTTTAGCCATCCTGAGGGTTATTATTGGGAGAAAGGTGGGATATAGATAAATAAACAAGAACAACAATTTTTAACTTTTGTGAAATATGATTTGGACTTTGCTTTAAATTTTTCTACGTTGCTTTGCGTCACCTGTATTAATTAAGTAATTAGATTTGAGCAATTTTCTACTTGTGCAATCTTTGTGTATGAGAAATGAAAGTAAAAATTGCTGGCAAATAATATTGTTTCCCTTCCACTGGCTCATTTGCCTTGTTCACTAGTAAGCTGAGGACTCAATGCCTGTTTCAACCTCCTCCTATCCAGACAGGGACGTAGCCAAGGGGGGGGGGGTTCTTGGGGTCCGGACCCCCCCTTCCATTAGAAAAATGAATGGTGTGTGCTGCTGCGCCGCCGTGCCCAAGCCCCATTATAATGGTGGCACTTATTCTGGACCCCCCCCCCCTTCCTAAAATCCTGGCTACGTCCCTGATCCAGACCTCATCAGTTTGCACTCACCGTTTTTTCCAAACAGGAAGCCATTTGAAGGTCATTTTTGGCTTTGGGAAAAAAAAGTTGTTTTTGAGTCTTATGCAGGCCAGGAGGAGGTGAAAAATATCCAGTTGTGCCTTTAGATACATCCTTTATATCATTGCTCTTCCACATGGGCCATAGCTATTTCTAAAAGGAGATGAGGAAATCCTAGGTAGTGTAACGCAAAACGTATTTTTCCCCACCTTTGGCTTGGGTTATGGGATAGCTCTCAAAACTGAGGCCAGCCCCACATGCCACAATTTTATATATAGATCTTGTCCAATTAAAAAAAACAGTATTTGTATTGCTTATTGTAAGATCAAAAAGCTCTGTGGCTGGACAGGCCCATTTTCAGAAGATGGCAAGGTGAAAGAATTATAGTTCTCACTATCATTTGGCCACAAGATGAAGCAACTAGATACCTTTGAACATCACAGGAGGCCATAGTTGTATTTATAACTTTAATGCCTGCTACTTTTCAGATACTGTTTTCTCCACGCAGGAGAAGCAGAAGAGAAACTTTTGAAATGTGAACGAATATTCTAATTAAAGTCAGCTTTATTGCAAATGCACTTTATCAATTATTCAAAATCCTTATTAGGATAATATCCTTCCTTGGGTGGAGTGAAATGTCACAAAATATTGTGCAATCTTTTGGATTGCCTAGAAGTGTTCATTGTGGCAGATGCGAAATTAAGCAAGGTGAAACAGTGGCAACAGAAGCAACAATAAAACGAGGTTGAGTGGCTGATGCTTAAGCCACACAATTCTACAATGGATCACAGTCTTAAGATGGAAAGTTGGAGGAGACTGCAGATGTTCAAATTAGATTGTATTAGGAATTCAGTGGTCTGCATCTTTTTGTGTGACTTAAACAAGAATAATTTTAGGCCATGCAGGGAGATGCCATCATACTTTGCTGTGCAGTCATCCATAACGTGCTTCATACTCCAAGCTGATTTGGTGTGTGTGTGTGTGTGTGTGTGTGTGAAGGGGTATCAAATGAATCAGCCCAAAGTGGCATTACAATCTCCCTGCATTGGAGTAGGGCCCTTTATTCCATCACTTTATAATTTCATTCTTTTCAGAAATAACATATTGGTAACTTTAATTAGGCTCAGAGTCTCCTTGGATTCTGAACATGAATATACATGATTGTCTCTAACAGCTTCCTTGTGCAATTGTTTGAATGATGAATGGGAAGAGTTTGAGAATAATTAGTGTCCTCATGAAATTTCTCTTTGAGGCAAAGTGGTTTAAATAACCTTAAATCACTCATGCTAACCTGCTACTGCCAAAGGATTCACAGTGGAAAGAAGGACACTGTCCTTAGGTTTGGTCTTACTTCCTCAGCTCCAAGGGATTCTGGGAGATATATGGCAGGATCTTAATCACAGTTACATGACCAAACCTATGATACTTCGTGCCGGATCAAAGCCTCCTCATTTGTCAACTACACTCTGAAACCGCAGGAGGCAGATGGTGACAGATCATATGGTACTGATGAGCTAGATAATGCAAGAACAGAAAAGAGTCAGCCAGCCAGCCTGCCTGCTTGCCATCTCTAGTGAATGCCAGAGACTCATGGGCACAATGGGATGGATGATATCCTGTTGTGTGATGAAGCTGTATACGCTCCATAATGCTCACACAGGCATGACAAATGCTGTACACATTAGAGTTTTGAAAAGGCAGCCTGTGTAGCATCCTGGAATGACATGCTGGATTTGATCATGATCAAGCACAGAGGCTGGCTGTTGTTGTTTTCCAAATGCCTTTGTCTGAAGCAAAGCTCCTTTCCAAGTCCCCATATTTAATTCAAACCATAAGAGTTCTGAAGAGCCACTTGGCAGTCTCACAATTACACTGCAGAATGTCCAATGCATCATTTCCCCAACATGCCTGTCTCTTCCTGGCATGGCCACTGGAAGCCATCAAGCCTTTTGTTTTTTAAAAATTAATTTAAAGTCCCCCTGCTGTAGTTCACATTAACCTAATTAACCACCATGATGAGCCTAGATATTTTGCATAATTAGACAGCAGAACCACTTTCCCTTAACTTTCCCTCTTTCCCCTCCTCCCCATTTGTTCTATTCTCAGTCTCCTGCCCTGAATGCAAATATATCATGCTTCATGGATAAAAAAATGTTATTTCACATCCTCCTACACCAAGTGCAAGTCTGGACAAAGTTACTGTCTGGACTATAACTGCCATTACCCCCTAGCTAGCATGGCTATGCTGACTGGGGGACTGGGAGAGATGTAGAGAGCCAGTGTGGTGTAATGATTTGAGTACTGGGTTACAACTTTGGAGACCAGGGTTTGAATCTCTGCTCAACCATGGAAACCAACTGAGTGACTGAGTAAACCACACTCTCTCAGCCTTAGAGAAAGACAAAAGCAAACCCCCTATGAACAAATCTTGCCAAACCTGGGGGAAAACCATAATAGGATGGCCGTAAGTCAGAAATGACTTGAAGGCATACAAGAACAAGTCCAAGTCTATGAGGGAAAAGCTTATGATACGCCTGTTACAGACAGGCCAAAATAAAGCTGCTTCGAGTCACTTTGGAGGTATGGTATTTCAATGATGCATGCGTCCTAAGAGTCCAAAAGCCGTACCAAAGGCACATTCCAGTTCTAAGGACTGGAGTGCAGCTTTGGTGCGGCTTTTGGACTCTTAGGACGCATGCATCATTGAAATACCATTCCTCCAAAATGACTCGAAGCAGCTTTATTTTGGCCTGTCTGTAACAGGCCAATGTAATTCTCTCAGTTGGTCTCAAAGGTGCTAAAATTGCAAGTCCAATGAAGCACCTTTACCACGCTCTGCTTAGAGTGGTTGGAATTCACCCTTCTAGTTTATAGAAAAGATTTTTTAAAAAATGTCATAGACTAGCTGAGGATGGTCAGACAGAACCTGTCACTTTGATACTGCGGTGATTTTTCTGGTCTCAGTTTGGAGTGTCAATTCAACTCTTGTCCTTTAACCTTAAGCAGCATGGCACTAGGACTCTTCCCTCATATGAACCTTCACATTCTTAGATTAGCATCAGAAGTCTTTTTCTGTTTCCGATACAGATGGCAGTCTCTTCTCAGTTGTAACACCATTGTTTAATGTTTTCCCTGAGCAGCCCATCACATCATATGACTATAGCATCAGACGTACAGTAGTATAGACCCAGCTCTTTGAAGAATCTTTAGGAATCAAGCAGTCTAATTGCTGGTGAAGTTGGTTTTCTTGATTTTCCTAGTGTTCTTGTAACAGAATACCATAATACACAGGTCAGTAGAATTCAAAGGCATAGCTGTGTTAGGAGCTTATCCCATTAACAAATAAGCTGGTTTACCTCTTCCATCTTGAATTCAGGATCCGGGATGCCTCTAGATGTTATCATACCTAAATTGTTGCCTATTTAGCCAGGATGCCACCGTACAGATGCATCCTGGGTCGAAGCTTCACTCATCCGGCCAAATTTTTGAAGTCGTAAGCTCCCTGACTTTGAAAAAGTGTTGGCTGAGTGAGGCTTTGACCCGGGATGCATCTGGGTGGTGGCATCCTGGCTAGATAGGCAGCAATTTAGATATGGTAACATCCAGGAGGCATCCCAGATCCTGAATTCGAGCCGAAAGAGGTAAGCTAGGTTATTTGTTAATAAGATAAACTATTTAGTCTGGAAAACCAATATGTAACAGGATCTTGTAGCACCTTTGAGACTAACTGAAAGAAAGAAACTGGTAGCATGCACATATGTAGACATGAATCTACTTCCTCATACATGCATTTGAGGAAGCAGACTCAAGTCTATGAAAGCTCATGCTACCAGTTTTTTTCTTTTTCTTTCAGTTTCTGTCAAAGGTGGCACAAGATTCCTTTTAATGCACATGTGCTTGATTTAATCTAACAGAGGAGGGTTACAAACTGCCACTTGGGACGTCCTCAGGACGTCCCAGTTTAAAAAAGGGGCGTCTCTTCCAGACGCCCCTATTCCTGTTACGAACTCTGTCCGTAACAAATGGCGGCGGCTGTTCCACATGGCTGCCGCCATTTTGACGTAACGGACACTGTGCATCCGCACGTCGCGCGGCACTAATGATGTTGCAAATGCGCCATTGGCACCTTGCGGCGTCATGAGCGCGCCGCCAGAAGAAGTTCCATTTTGGAGCTTCTTTTTTGCTCCATAAGGGAGCCGCGCGGTTTGGCTGCGGTGGCTCCCTCACGGAGCAAACAGCAATGCCGGGAGACCGCCTCAAAGCGGTGGTTTGTAACGCCTCAGAGTTTTTCTCAAAATCCTATCTCATTTCCAATGTGGATTTGATATCTTTTGTTTATTCTGTATTGGCTTTTGTTGAACTGAGTTTTGTTTTAATTTGTTGTCAGCTGTCTTGGAGTGATTGCAAGCTCTTGTCTCTACCTGACACTCTGGCTTACCTTCTTGCTTTCCTGTAAAGCTTCCACTATTTGGCATCTGAACAACTAGTTCCAAGTCAGCACTGTGGGCTATGTTCCCATTTTTGTATGTCTCCACCCATTCTCTGGAGCTTTGCTGTGCCTTGTGGGCTTCAGCCATCCAAGACTAGTGAGACAATTCTTGTGCACTCTTTTCTGTGGCAGCTGAATAATGCTCATGGGGAATAATTACCTTCATAGGAATGAATGAAAAAGTCATATGGGGTTTGGATAATGGAAAAACTTTCTGACAACTTCAGACTCTGTAATGACAAAGGAAACCACACACCTTTTTTGAAGACTGGTCAATTTTTATTGACTACCTTAACAACTCCCCTGACATCAGATCTCCTACCCATCAAATTATCCTTTGGAAGGACACTCTACCTCTGAACCCACCAACCAGCAAAGTAATGATTTTAGAATCTTGGTTACTGCTGCTACCTCTACTCAGATTGTTATTCTGCACAACTTTTATATGATTCTTCAAGGCCTTTTGTTATTTTTGTACTGTTTGTTTATGTTATTGTTATAAAACAAATAAAAGATTCAATTAAAAATCATTTGGGGCAGGTCAAGAGATTTTATACATCTACATTGGAATAAATCATTTTATTGTAGGGACAGAGGCTTTTTAATGTTTTTTTTTAACATCTCTGGAAAATCTGTAGATATATGTTTTTCTAGCTTCAGGGAGACTTTGGGCAAGGGCACATATTCTAACTTTTCTAATCCCCTCTCTTTTTTGTTTAGCTGCTACAATCTTTTTGTGTAATGGCAGAACTGGAGGTAGGTCTTTTTTGTGGGGGAGGGGAAAAACAAACTTTTAGATCAACTTTTAGATCCAACTGCCATGACCCTGGCCTCAGAGGGAGAGAAAGGGCAGCCCGAGTTCCACCAGGCCTAGCCCAGAGACAGAAGAAGGGTCCTCCCTCATTTCATCTCCCATGGCCCTGGCCTCAGGGGGAGAAGAATAGAGTCAAGTAAAGGTACACTGAAGATCTGTAGAAGACGGAAAGGAGACAAAGTCCCATGTGCTGTGTAATGGTCCAAAAACCATTATTTCTTAAAAAGCATTTTGGCCTTATCACCAATTGGCCTTCTTCAGGGGCTATTATAAAATAAAAGCTCATTCATTATAACAGTAGTATTGAGACAACACATAAATCACCTCTAAAACATAATTTCTTAAAAATTAAATAGTATCTATTATACATATAAATACATACATATCTATTATCAGAAATTTCTGGTGTTGCAGTCTGGACTCTCAATTCTCACTCCCATTTCCCCAAATATTAGCAACACTCTTTAAAAATGATACAAGTATATTATTTCACACGTGTCATCTTGTTACTGAATGAATATTAGGCCTTCAGCAGTTCCCCCTGCCCTTTTGGGGATTAATAATATGGCCTTGACTGAATTCTGCAAAAAAATAATTGTGGCCACCAATAATAATAATAATAATAATAATAATAATAATAATAATAATATTTATATTCCCGCCTCTTTCTGCAGATCGAGGTGGAATTACAACAATAAAAATAACAATTACAATATTAAAACTACTATGGCCTGTTACAGACTGCCCAAATAAAGCTGCTTTGGGTCTCTTTGGAGGTATGCTGCTTAAATGATGCATGCATCCTAAGAATCCGGAAGCTGCACTAAAGCTGCACTCCAGTGCTTAGGAATGGAGTGTGGCTTTGGCATGACCTCCGGACTCTTAGGACCCATGCATCATTTAAATAGCATACCTCCAAAGAGACCTGAAGCAGCTTTATTTTGGCAGTCTGTAACAGGCCAATGTCATATAAAATACACTCAATAAAACAATATACCATTACCAATACAATGTATCGACTAAATCATCATTTAAAGTACATATCATTACAAACAGAGGTGGAGTATTTCTAACTCTCTTACAACTGAATGGGTGGATAGGTCTGTCGGAAGAGATCCATCTTAAGTGCATCTAAGGTGGTAATAAGATGGATTTCCTCTGGCAAGTCGTTCCAAAGCTTGGGGGCTACAGCAATAAACACTCTGTGGGAAGTTGTTATTAACCTGGTCTTAACATATTCCAATAGTTGCTTCCCGGATATTCTGAGAGTGCAGGGCGGATTGTGTAGGGAGAGGCATTCCCTCAAGTAACTCAGGCCCAAGCCATGGTTACCAAAGGTAATGAGCAACATTTTGTACTGCGCCTGGAAGGTAACCTATGTTTCCTACACTGTGTGTGTGTGTCCTCTCATTTTTGCCTCAACAATTTTGAGGTGAAGAAAGGCCAGGAATTTTACCAACATCACAAAATGAAGATGCTCCTATGTGAAACCAGAATGAATAGTGAATCAGATGTTGCTTTCCAACAGAAATGCATGCAGCCATAACAGGCTTCATCTGGTTTAAGCCTTTAAGAGCAACACAGAGTGAATAATACAGGCACGTAATGTGACTAAAAGGAATTCTTGATGCCTACAATCTAATGTGCACCTTAGAAATAGGTTTGCCCCTCAAAATTCTATTCTTCAAGTTAAGATACATTCAGCTAGCTTCATTTCCTTCCATATCTATTACTTACAATGCAATCAGTCCTATACATAAGTATGCCCCATTGAGCATCCATTTAAAACAAGCAGGGATAAGACCGTACCCTTAGTTACTTCATTCTAATAAACTTCTGGAAATAAGTCCTTCACCATTACTGTTGCTTCTATAGGCCAAGACCAAAAACACATTTGTAATTAGATATATCCTGACTCACTTTGATAATAGGAAATATTGCAACTAATGTAAAAGGTTATATTTTGTGCTGTAAAATCAACCCAGTTTGTCATTTTCATTCTTGTTTATCTTGGTGTGCTGAATAGCTTCTTTCTCTGTCAGAGATGACAATGACAGATTGATTTCAATTTATTTTGAGAAGATCTTTTTGACAATATAATGCTTAGATGCAGTTATGTGTCAATGAATATACAATAATGTCAGGATTAAATTACTACTGCATCATGGAGTATTTTTTTGGAGCACAGCTTCCAGAAGCCACCAGCCAGCACGGCCAATAAAAGTAATTGTAAATTAAAAATAATAATTGTAAGCTGCTCTGATAGCCTTTAGGGCTGAAGAGCAGGGTATAAATACCATAATAAATACCATTTTAAAAAAATGATGCTGGAAAATTGCATTATTAGAGTAAAAAAAGGTGTAATTTCTAAATTCTGGTTACCACCTCCCCTTCTTCTCAGTGTATATAGTTCAGCTGAGAGGGTCAAAAGCAAAATCCATTTAAGAACTCTTACTACTGTGTGGGTGAATACCATTTTCTTGCCACAGAAAATTTGTCAACTGAGCAGTAGTTTTATGATTGGAAGAGATGTGATCTTCTGCAGCACAAAGGTCAATTGAGTTTCCATCCAGTTTGTTCCTTATCAAACCCACTAATTTTGCAATTGGCCAAGATTCCACCATTTAGAAAGAGACTGAAACTGGAATTGAAAGAATAGAGAAATTCTCTTCTCCCTCCCTTGGCCCAATGTTTAAATGGCTTGCAACTATTTTGAAAAGAAAGAGAAAACCTTATCAATGCACTCTGTTCTTCTGTCTCTAGATGCTGGCTCTTGTAAAGTGCTCCTCTGCACTTTACAGATTCAAGCCTATTTTATGTTTTGTTTTTTTTTTAAAAAAAAGATCCAGCCCTGCCCTTCAAAACAAGAGCTTCCAAGATGTCTCATAGGAAGGATTAAGAGGATCAATTTGAAACACATGCCTCAATGGAAAAAGAAAGCAAAATAAAAGAAGCAGCAAAGGAGGGGGGAGACCTACAATAAAATAATCAATCAGCAGAAAGGTCAGCAATGAAACAGCAAGTCCAGCACCAAAATATGAGCCACTAAAAGCACAGGAGAATAAAATGAACCCCCAACTGGAGTCTGAAAGGTAATAAAATAGGTGCCAGATAAGTATCCTGGACAGGTTTGCACAAGAAATATTTTTTAGGTATCATCCACCTGCTCTACCACTTTTAACCACTCATTGTTATTATGTCTGATACTACGCTGTCTTGGAGTTGTGTGGAGGAAATTTGCACACATGGTGGATGGCTCTTTGTAGACATATTAAGTCTTCTTGTGTATGCAAATTTAGCCTTGCATTGTGCTCCTGTGTGTGCAGCTTGGCTAATTTGAAATGCTATGAAGCTAGAAAAATGAAATACAGTTGGGGAAATGAGTGAAGCGTGTGCGAGGAACAAAGCCACCGTCCTACCTTCCCTGGATTCTCCAGAGTCTATCATTCTTCCAATCAGTCAGTCAGTCTTTTCAATAGTGCATACTATTAAAGATTTAGAAACAAGGGAGAAAAGGATGAGTAGCCTGAAACAGTTTAGGAGGGGTCTTTTCACAATACATAATCATAAGCCACTTAAACTGCTACAGTTCCATCCTATGAAATGCTGAGATTTCTAGTTTTAGGAGTGCTATTTAGAATTCTCAGACAGAGCTCTAGGTAGGGTTGCCATAGTGCCGGACCTCCAAACTGGGAAAAATGTAGGAGAAAATTTTCAAATGTAGGACACACAGAAATGTGTCCTACATTTGAAAATTTTGTCCTACATTTCCCCTCGCGATCACGGCGAGGAGCAGAGGCCAAGCGGCGAGGGAAAGCCTCCACTTAAGGAGACTTTCCCTCCCCATCTGGGCCCTGGGCCTCACCGCGATCGGAGGCCAGGATCGGGGCCTCGCCTCGTTCCTGGCCCCCGCGGGGACCAGGAAGGAGGCAAGGAGGCCGCCGGCCATCGCTGGGGCTTCGCCTCGTTCCTGGCCCCCGTGGGGACCAGGAAGGAGTCGAGGAAGCTGCCGGGAGGCGGGGAGGTTGGCGCGGCTGCGCCCAAGAGGCGCCACCTCCCTGAAGCCTCCTCCGCCCCAGTCCTTGCTGCCCTCCTTTTCCTCCGCGCGGCCATGCACGGTGGAGGAGGAAGAGGAGGGCAGTGAGGCCCCGAGGGTTGCCTAGCAACCCCGCTGCAACCGGGCTTTTCCCGGTTTTTGGCTGCACCTGTGCCGTGACCAGGCAGGTGCCATCAAAACAGGGAAAAACCCGGTTGCAGCTGGGTTATGGCAACCCTAGCTCTAGGGCATCACCAAATTACAGGACCAAGATTACAGGACCAAGAGCTAAAACTGTGTTGTATGAAAGGGCCCCAGTTTTTTCTTGACAGTCACTGGTGGCAGTTGGTTTTGTATACTTTTGCTGGATCCAATAGCAAATGAAAGTATGAGTTTCCAGTGTTATAACTTATTTATTTATTTATTTAGGTATTTATACCCTGCCCTTCAGCCCTAATGGCTCTCAGGGCGGCTTACAATTATTATTTTTAATCAGACAGTTCCCTGCCCTCAGGCTTACAATCTAAAAGACATGAAACAAAAGGAGAAGGGAATGATGGAGGGAAAGGGGATGAGGTCCAGTGGTTCTTCTGTCCCTCTGAGGCCTGGACCAAGGCAGATGGATTGGAGGGAGGGCTCTTCCTTCTTCATTCCTATAACTTATAGGCTGTTTGCTGATTTGAGTTAAAATATGTGAAATGTAAATGTAAATTAAGGCTTCATAAGACATACAGCTCTCTGTGTTGCTACGAACATAGAGACTGGCTGATTTTGGGCATGAAGCCAGCCCAGTTATAAACAAACATACAAGAGTGTCAACTGATAATAAACTCAAAGCAGGTGCTGCAGTAGAATGCAATGGCTGATACAATCAGCTGGCTGGTGTACTCTGATGGAAGTTAAGAATACCTGGTGTGCTTATGTCCACTCTAAGAATGTGACTGAAGGAAATCAGTATTGATATAAATGGAGTAAGTAAGCTGTCTATTGTTTTGAATGGACTAGATATGTCAGCTGGTTCAGCCAGGAAATATATTAAACAAGCCGAGAACAGGCAATTGAACTCTGCCTCCACCTCCACCGTATAAAAACAAGAATGACAACAACAACAACAACAACAACATTTATTTTGTATTCACCTCTCCTAAGGTTCCAGGGGGGGTACAATATAGATTAAAATGTAAAATATAGATAAACAGTTGCAAAGCTCCAAGCTGATACCTCTCCAGATATGCTGATAGAGATAGACTGTGCAGGTAAGAGCGAGAGCATTTTTGCTCTCCATTAGGTATGTTAAATGGATATATTTCCATTGTAATAGATGCTGCTGGATATAGCAATGCCCAAGCATATTAACTCTTTGGATGCCTGTTCAGAGATGTATAGTTCATCAATAAATGAGATGGTATTCCTTAGTGGGTAAATGGCTGAGTTACAATTGTTTAAAATGGTAATGATCCTATGTTAGGGGTGGGCACCTGTGAAAGCTTGGGATTTAATTACTCCCCCAGGAGACCTTGGGGAGTCTCACCCCCTACCACACCCTCTCCTGGAAAAAAAACCCCACATTTTTTGCTCCACACTCTCTCTAGGGGACATGGGGGCATTCACACCATGTTTTGAGGGGGCTTTGGGGGCCCCCAGAGGGTATTTTGGGTCATTTTGAGGCAAACAATTTTAAAGAAAATTTTGCAAAAAATTATTTTGACCTCTAGGAGGTTCCAAATGGAAATATGTGGAAATGCCCACCACACTCCTTAGAGGTAATTTTGGACATCATGGAGCAAATGTTTTGAATAACTATGGGGGTCATGAGGACCACAAAAATGGTTCTGGTGGCTATACGTGGCTCACAGGCTTCATTTTGCCCATCCCTGTGAGGGGAACACTCAGAGAATGCTGCTAAAGGAATGGAAAACGTTTCAGTCCTTTTGGGAGTGTAACATTGCATCTGCCATATGTTGGAATGTAATGAATGCATAGTGCTCGGCCCCTTTCTCTTTTGTGTCACTCATGCAGCCATGTAAAGGCTGCGCCAGTGACACAAACAAAGGAAGGAGCTCCGTTTCAGAGCTCCTTCCGGCGCCGCTGAAAGGGTGCCACAGGCGCGGCTGTGACATCATTACAACATAATAGGGTTGTGGGGCGTCTGGAAAGGACGCCCTGAGGCAACCCTAGTATGCGTGCAGGCCGATGCACAGCGCCGGTCTGTACAGCACCAATGTTAGGAAAGGTGAAGGGAAGTAGAAAGAGAGGAAGGCCATATTCTAAATAGATGGACTTAATTAAAGAGACTATGGCCTGTTACAGACAGGCCAAAATAAAGCTGCTTCGAGTCACTTTGGAGGTATGGTATTTCAATGATGTATGCGTCCTAAGAGTCCAAAAGCCACACCAAAGCCACGCTCCTGTCCTAAGGACTGGAGTGCAGCTTTGGTGTGGCTTTTGGACCCTTAGAAGTAGGCTACAGATTAGGAGATTACTGTCCAAAACACACTGCAGAAACAATAACACACTTTGTGGCCCCTGTAACTGCCCTGGCTCAGTGATGGGGAATCCTGGGAATTGTAGTTTGTTGCGGCACCAGATCTCTCTCTGTCTCACAAAACTACAGTTCCCAGGGGCAAGTTAAAGCGCGGCCAAACCGAGTCATTTCTCCAGTGTGGATACGTCCCTTTATCCCGCCCTCCTTCTTCCTCCTCCTCTGGGCGGAGCCGGGCGCCATTTTCTCTGCCCGCCCAGCCAGCCAGCCTCCAACCCTTCCTTCCCGAGAAGCCCTCGGTGGTGGCCGGCTCCATTCGGTAGGTTGAGCCTTGTAGGCCTTGCCTACACTTGGGGCCTCTGGAAGGAGAAGGAAGCGCCCAGGACCAGGGCCTCGCTCGCAGCTGCCGCTTCCTGCAACAGACGTTGTGCGCCTGCCTTGAAGTCGTTTGTGGCTTATGGAAACCCTCAGGCAGTCAGCCTCTGGTGGGCAAGATTTGCCCAGAGCCTTCCCCCGAGGAGGCTCAGTCCTGGAAAGTTACAGCCGCAGCAACCATTAGAGTTTCAAGTCCTGATGTGACCAGACATGATTGCTTAGGTAGATTTCCCTGAATGTATTAGACTACTCCGTCTAATCCATCAACCACTGCGGAACCTGAAGCGGTAGCAGTCTGCTTAGAAGCAGCTTTTATACACAGGCACATATGTAAGGTGGGCTTGTATTATTGAGGAGACAACCAGCTCACAGTCTTGGGTCAAAGATAGCTTCGGACAACTTCTGGAAAAATCGTTCTTCACAGTGGAAGGATATGAAAATGTGGAAAAAGGTCTGACTCGACATCAGCAGATAGGTGCAAGTATTTTATACCGTCTAGAAATGCAGTCTGATTGGAGAACAAGCCAGTTAAGGCGATCGTTATCCCTTTACGGTCCTCTCTGTAAAATGCATGTACAGAAGAGGGCTCCCTCCACTGAAAAGACTCTATGCAATCAGGTCTCTCTGGATTTAAGTCAGCAGGATAACAAAATCCTATGGTCATGATTATTTCAGTGCTTGGTAATTCAAAAATGCCTTTTAATTTTGAGCTCTGATAAGTGGGTTACTGCAATCGCACAAAATAACCTGCAGGCTATTTTTGGGAAATGAAGGACACTACGTAGCTTGCAAGCTGTCCTCTTGCGTTCTTAACAGTAAAGAACCTTTCACTCTGCAGGCATTCTAGATATTTTCTGGAAAATAGGGCTATTAATTTGCATGATTATATTAATTCTAAAACAGGTGTCTTAGGTCAGAACTGGGCAACAGAACACCCTGCTTCATGGGTCAGTGCCCTCATCTTCTCAGGCATTAGCTCAGGTTGATGGCAACGGCAACAAATTTCTGCCTCTGAAGGAAAGCAGAATATCCTTTTTAAAAATGGGCTAACTCAGGATTACATCTCCTCCCTTCCTTTATTTATGAGTACAAATATGTACAAAGCATAAGTGGTATTAGAATGAACCTTTCCCAAGCACTAGCACAAGTGCACCTCTGACCCAGGAACAGAACCAAGGTGCCCTGGTTTATTATTAAATGAGTGGACAAAGACTAGAGCATTTGTAGCAGAAATATGGTGCCCCTTGACAAAAACAAGCTAAAGCCAAAGGGGGCATTGAAGAAATCTTACTTTTCTGTCACCATTGGTAGCGGCACAGTATCGCTCAGGTGGAGCTGTCCTCAAGGGACCTGCTGTGCTCTGCCTCACTAAAGGAGCCACAGACCACTTGACAGACTCCTGTCTTGACACGTTACAGAATAAAATTGGCTTCAGGCAGCTCAGAAGTAAAGTCTGTGGATTAAAACAGTTTCAGTGGATCTAACCTTGGCTTCCATTTGTTTTGGGTTATCAGATGTTTCAACTTGTGCCAGTCTGAGGAATGACAGGATTTTCCACAGAAAGGAAACAACAGCCATCACATGTGTAATGGGAATCATGCCTTTCCTGGATCATAAAAGCGGCTGGGGTGGGGAATAGATTAAAAGGAGGGGCAGTAATTGAGTGCTTTACTATGACAAGGCAGTTTCCGGCCTGCCATAAAACAGGGGAGGCTTTTGCTGACCCCCCCCCCAAAAAAAAAACAAACCCCATCTCTGAACTCCACACACCAGACAATTACAGCGAATTTCCAAAACATTTTCTCATTCAAGATGACAGAGCCTATGGAGGCCTCCCAACTCCAGAGGTTCTTAGATGAGATGGAGTATCTGGTTCACATTTCAGCCTGGCTTCAGGCCGATTGTGGGAGGAGACAGCTTTTGTTGCCTTGGATGGATAACATGTGGCAGGACCTTGACATGGGAATAGGTACATGTGGTTTTGTGGAACCCTGTTGGTGACTGTAAAATATTGAAATTGCATCCGTGTATGTTGATAATATTCAAATGCAACTTTGGAGTGCTGAACTTTGAAGGTGGCATCTGGGGGATTTTTCGCTGACACTGTAGGCCATTGGTTGGCAAGGTCTGCGTTTTGGAATACGTGTTGTGGGTTGAACGCATTGGAAAGGCTATCGAGAGTTTTGGCATTCCAGTGTCATCAGTTGCTGATGACATGCAATGTACACTTTTCCTTCAAATTCCAAGTAAGGTGGTTAATATAATAAATTTTAGTTGTATGTTCCCACCTCTCCCCGATGTACCAAGGCGGGATAACCCGTAAAATAGCCATAAAACACAGTAACATCCAATCTACACAAAATAAAACAGCAAGTCACCTTAAAAACTCAAGTCAAGACAAAAAAAACATCATTTAAAAAATGCACAATTGCACAGAAGTGGGATTCCCCCTTAAGTTCTATAAAGGTCGGGTGGGTAGGCCTACCGAAGAGATCCGCTTAAGTGCCTTCCTGAAGGCATCTAAGGCAGATCTCTCCGGCAAGTGTTACATAACTTGGGGGCTAAACCATTTTCTGCTGCCAGATATCATTCTGAACAACATGAAATAAAGCCAGACTAAGCCAGAAGTAATTCGGTAGTCAAATACATATAAGGAAACCAGTGATTTACCGTGCTCAACAGGTTACATCCATCCTGAAATCACAGGCAAAAGACCAAAACTAAAAGGATGTTTGGCTTTTATGTGTAAAGGACAATGAGGGAATCCTGCCACACGAAATACGTTCACCTGTGCAGTGTGGATGTCACCTATGTCTCAATGACCAACGCCCAGAACACATAAAGCAAACTGACTCTAAAATGCTGAGGGCCTTTTTGAAATAAAAACCCGCCACCATTGTGGCTCACTAGTACTAGTGATGGATGCGCGTTTGCTTCAACACATCACACACACAAGTTTTGGCTGAACAAAACTTGCCAAGAAAACCCATGATAGGTTGCCTTAGGGTCGCCATAAGTCAGTCCTGTGAGTCACTAGGGGGCAGAGCTAGCAGACTAGTTCTATATAACCTCCCAGACCCTCCAGAGCAGTTCCGCTACAGAGAGAGGAGAGAGAGTAGCTGGGCAGCCATTTTAAGTGGTGACTGTTAATTTTTTAATTTAACTCTAGAAAGAGTGTGCTTGTAGTCACACTTCAGTGAGTCACATCGGGGATCACAGGGGGCACACCAACAAATAACATCAGAAAGCATACCAAAACAATTTTTTAAAATTGTTTTCAAGAACAATTCACAATGGTAAGATTAAAATAGATGATATTCCAACTGAAACGCTACAAGCACACAGACAGAACAACTCTAGTGCTAACATAGTCAGTAATACGGAAAACAAATGTGGACCAACAGAACTGAAATTAACCATAATACCACACAAAAAATAGACACAAGAAACTGCAGCAATTATAAGACCATACATTAATCCCCACACAATAAAATATCCTCAAAATGCCAATAGGACAAAATTCACACAACATACAGGAGAAGAAATCCCAAGAGTACAAGCAGGGTTCAAGGAAAAGGGAAAAGCACGAGGACCACACTGCCAACAACCACAAGCTAATGCAGAGCACAAAAGGAATTCCGGGGGGGGGGGGAATCACCATGTGCTTTAGGGCTAACAGCAACCAGCTTGACGTAAGATCACCAAAAAGCAGGTTCACTCTAAAGTTAGGGAATGCCACTACATCTGAATTAGTGGCATCACCAGGGGGGTGAGGTACTGAATCACACCATAACACCCTAAGGGGGGGACAACATGCTCCACAAACATCTACGTGCAGAAACGGACTATGGCATTCTCCCGATTTCCAATTAAAATTCTGTAAGAATGTGTATGTGGGGTAGGCCAAATGAGAGGAGAAAGAAATGCCCAGTTTGTTTTGTTTTTAAAATAAATTTTAATTTTTTTTAATAAGATAAAAATTTTATGTTTTTAAATTTCTTTTAAAAACATCACCATTTACAAAAGTCACTTAACCACATGAAACTAGTAAACATAATATATTTAGGCCGTGCATATGAAATTGGAGTGTAAAGGATAATTTAATTTTGCTAGTTGTTAATCACAACTATAACAGAATCAGTGATATAGAGAGAATAGATTACGAGTAACTAGTACAAAAAACATTACTAAGGATTCGTAATGAGTGCGGTAATGGGAGGAAAGTCAATGGGGAAGGACACCACAGATTACCACATTGGGACGTCAGCCCTAGTGAGCCACTGCTGATAATCCTGATGACAAATCGTACTCAGACAAGAAACTACCATAACAAGAATCGGAGAAACAGATTGGTTCCCAATTGGCAAAGGACAGCAAAGGATCTCTCTGTCACCAATACCTGTTCAACTGTAATGTTTAAAAAAACAAGAAAATGGCAGGTTCCAGCCTCAGAAAAAGAGAGTGAATCTAGAGAAGAAAAGACAGTAACATCAACAATCTAGCTAGCAAGACGACACCATATTACTATAAAAACATCACAGACCTGGAACAATTACAAGAAAGTCAAAGATAAAAGGCAAAAGGCAGGCTTACGCTGAACATAACAGAGAACAAAAAAAATGACTATGGAAGAAACACTATTCAACCAGACAATGAAGAAATTGAAATATTTAAAAAGTTCCTATACTTAGATCAACATGATCAGAAGGGATGCAACCAAGAAAAAAAGATGATGAAGGGAAAAGGGTTGCTATACCAATTAGAAAATAGTCAAGAATCCTAAAGAGATAAAAAAGACATGCAACTGAACACTAAAGCAGAATTTTCGAAGCCACTGTAGCACCCATCACTATGTATGAATGGAAACCTGGACTGAAGAAAGTGACAAAAGAAAATCCAACTCATTTAGAGGGGTCTGGAGAAGCGAGAGATACTGGGACAGCCAAAAGACAAATAAATGAACAGATCCAAACCAGAAATCTCCCTGGAACCAAGATTATGAAACGAGGCTAAGGCACGTTGCCACATCATGAGAAAGCATGACTCAGTAGAAAAGACATAATGCTTGAAAAGTGGAAGGCATAGAAAGAGACAAGGCTGCACTCAAGGCTAGACTCAATTAGGGAGGCCTGAATCACAGGACTTAGCCAAACAGTCAGTGGAGGATAAGGAAATACGGAGATGTCTCATCATAGGATACGCTAAGAGTCAAGCCAACCTCAAGGGCATTAACAACAACAAAGTTAAAATCATTTAAATCGTCCATAAAAAGACAATAAAAAATCAGCAAAACAACATACTATCAATGCTTCCAAACAATTCTATCATGAGACCCAGCAGATGCTTTACATATTGAGCCTGACCTCAATAAGGACAGTGACTCACGTGAAAAGTAATACATAATTACATATATATATAAAATATATATAATATATCTAATATATAACCTCCAAAGAAGGGTAAGAATAGAAAAGAAATATTCAAATAGCGGGAAAGTTTGGTTTTGGTCTGGAATAGATTTCAAGAAAAAAATGGTATTTATGTCAAAACCACAGAGATATGCACAAGGAATCCTCACAAGGGAATCCGTTAAAAATAATAATTATTTGAAGTGTGTTCAAATACAATTTTAGGAAAAGCATGAATAGCCCCTTTCTCTTGTGTTCAGGTATAAAAGGTCCCAGTGGTCAGCTTGTGCCAGCAACTGAGTAATATGACAGTCTTTGCTTGGATCTTGAAAGCCCCCACAAAACAATAAGAAGATCCTTCATACAGACAGACACAGAGTCCCAGGTAAAAGACACTTCTTCTTTTCCCAACAATGCCACATTCATCTGCACCAGGAGGAAATTTCAAAACTTCCATTTTGAGCATGACTAAGAAGCAGAATATATTAATGAGTGTTTTTTACTTTCCATTTAAGAATGCCTACATTTTCACTTGAAGCCCTAATTTCAGTGCCTTGCCCCTCTTTTTGTGGTTAGCAACAACTGGTCACCCAGCACAGAGTGGGACAGTGATGTTTTCCCCTGACATTCCTACGAAACACGCCTCCATAACTTTGGATGAGAGTTCAGACCCTGACTTTCAGGCATGAACTTGATGGGATCAAGATCAACCACTGAAAGTAAAAGTAAAAAGCAGCCACAACACCAGACGAAGTGCATGGTGTTTTGAGTACAAGGTTTGTAAGCATCATCACCACAAGCACTGGACAGTGCCCTGATTTTAATTCAGTGCCTTACAGGGACAACCAAAAGACATTTTAGTAAAGTGAAACTACCTTTGAAACAGCATGGTTTCTTCTCTATATCATCTTGAAAAAACCACCTCATGTAAGGGTCCTAGGCTGCGCCCACACTGCAAAAATTAATGCAGTTTTGACACACCATTTTAACTGTCACGCCCCAATCCACAGACCTTAGTATTTGTAGTTTGTTGTGGCACCAAGTTCTCTGATAGAGAAGGTTATATATACTGCAAAACAAAATCCCAAATCTACACAGCATTGAGTCATGGCATTAAAGCCAGTCAAATGCATGAATATCGGCAGTGTAGATACAGCCCTACTGTATTAAACAGCAAATCAGAAACGCTCAAATGTGAGGGCATGCCACCATATATACCTCTATCTTATTAATAGGAAAAATGTGAAGTGTAGAGGCCTGTTACGAGCTGCATATGAAGAGGGAAATAGGAATACCATTAAAAGGGTGAGGGGAACCATTCCCATATACTGGCATATTTAATATATTAAGAAAACAAATAGATAATATGATTTTATACTTTTGGGTACAGTAAATCATAATATCCACTGAATTGAAGACACGGCAAAGGCAGTTATGATCTCAGGAAAATCTGCTGCATAGAGTCCAAGGAAGATTTCCAGCCTGCAATCCAATCACTGAACTCACTGGGGATGATTTTAGTAATATTATGTAAAGACATTTATACTCTGCCCTCGCCAAAAGGCTCTCAGGGTGGCTCACAAGTCCCCACCCCATGCTTCCACATATAGGATTGCACTCCAATAGAATTTAAAAAGCAATATATTCACCTATGTGCTAAGGCAA
>NC_056523.1:29820442-29836781 GCF_019175285.1 Sceloporus undulatus | reverse complement strand
CAAAAAATGTGAGGGCTTGTAAATCCAGAAATTCTTTTGCTTATAGTATCTCAGCATTTAAAGTTTTTTTCCCCTACTGTAAATATTTCCAAGTCTGAAAGTTTTTAATCAAAGTGCAGTATTTGCCAGCAGCACTGCAATAAATCCCCCCCCCCCGCCAGCCTGGGTGGCTTTTTTGGTGTTCACTGATTACATAATCTCCAACATTTCATAGATGACATATCTGGCTGAGCAACATCAGGGTGCGGGCATAAAGATAGGGCCATAATTAATAATGGAGAAGAATTATAAAAAAGGCAAAGGCAAAGGTTTCACCTTTGACATGATTGTCACATCATGACTGACCGAGGGCGCGGTGCTCATCTCTGTTACTTAGCCATGACTTTACAGAATGCTGTTACCTTCCCGCCAAGGTGGTACCTCGTTATCTACTTGCATGTTTACATCCTTTTGAACTGCTAGGACTAGTGAGAGGAGCTCACTCCATCACATGGCACTTGTGTCTCGACCTGCCAACCTGCCAACCTTGCGACTGTCAGAGTCAGTGTCTTAACCACTGAGCCACCCCCTTAGAAGAACAATATTAAAAAAAGTTTAAGTTTTGGGTCAAATTCAGAAGAAGTAGAAGATGGCGATAGAGGAAAATAGAAAGTGATGAAGGTAAGAGTAAGTAGCTAAAACAAGACAGAAGGGAAGAGATACAGAGAATGGTAGTCAAGGAATGATAAGGGGAGAGGACATAACCCACAAGGCTAGTTAGACGAGTATTGGAGGAAGTCAGAAAGAGAAATAGCAGGATTTTGAAGTAGAGAATTTGATTCAAAAGAAGTACAACTTATGTAAATAAAGGAGGGAGAGAATATAGAAGTGTAGTTTTGTTTTAAGCTTTGTTTGTGTGTTAAGATATCATTCATCATCTTTTCTCACTTTATCATATATCGTTTGTCTTTTATGTTATATTGTTTGTTGAAATAAAATTTCTAAAATTAAAAAAAGAACAATATTCAAAACAAAACATTGGTTGTGTATTTTGTGTATAGAAGAACAATACACAACTACTATTTTAAGCAGTGAAACCCTGGTATTTATGTACTGGTTTAGGAAAGCCCCAAAAAATCTAAACCAAAAGAGCCTGCCGGGAAAAGTAACATTCCAACTTCTTCTCCCCTCTCTACCTGAGTGCAAACTGCTTTTTGACTTTGAACTCAGTTTCCAACAACAGACAATCTGTGGATGAAGAAGCAAAGAGAAACCAGGGCATTTAAAAATATATAACAATATAATATTATAAAATATGGCTAAACTGGCTAAGCTTAGGGATTCACGAAAGGAAGAGGCACTAGGGACCACATTGCAAACATACAATGGCTAATAGAGCATACAAACAAATTTCAAGGGAAAAAATTAGCATGTGTTTTAGATTATAGCAAAGCATTTGACTGGATAGATCATGGAAAGCTATCAATGCCTCTTAAACACATGGGAGTGCTCATATGTCGGATAGTCCTGATGAGAAATCTGTAGTTAAGACAAGAGGCTATTGTTAGAACAGAATACAGAGAAACAGAATGGGTCCCAATTGGCAAAGAGGGCAGACAAGGCTGCATTCTATCACCCCCCCTCCCCCATATTCAACTTGTATGCAGAAAATAACACACAAAGAGCAGGCTTAGACTTAGAAAAAAGGAGGAATTAAAATAGGAGGAAGGAATAGCACCAACTGTGATGTAGGGATGACACCATACTACTAGCAGAAAACACCACAGACCTGGAACAATTATTAAGGAAGGTCAAAGAAGAAAGTACAAAGACAGGGTTACTGCTGAAAATAAAGAAAACAAAAATAATGGGCACAGAGAGTCTACATACACTCAACCAAGACAATGAGAAAAAAGTAAAAGAATTCCTGTACTTTGGATCAAACATTGATCAGAATGGAGACTGCAGTCAAAAAACCAGAAGAAGACTGGGAATGGAAAGAGCAGTGATGAAAAAACTAGATAAGGTTAAATAAAAAATAAAATAAAAGTTTTATTTATATACCGCAACCTTCCATAGATCAGGGCGGTTTACACACAATTATAAAAATACATACAATAAATCAGGCAGAATAAAACAGTACACAGAAAAAAGCAGTAAAAATATAAACCCCAATTAGCCCTTCCTCATGGCCACGGAAGAGGAGGGAGGCCCTAGAGAATGTTTATGGGGGGAATGCTTGATGAAATAGGAAGGTCTTTAAGTCCTTCTTGAATTGGGCCAGGGAGGTAGTCGAGCGGAGCTCAGCGGGCAGCGTATTCCAAAGGGCCGGGGCGGCGATGGAAAACGTCCGCCTAGTGACGGAAGAAAGCCTGGCCCCCGGCACCTTCAGGAGTTGCTGCCCAGATGTTCTGAGGGTGCGGGACGGAATATATGGGGAGAGGCGGTCCTTTAGGTATCCTGGACCCAAGCCATTTAGGGCTTTATAGGTAATTACCAACGCCTTATATTGAGCTCGGAAGCGAATAGGCAGCCAGTGAAGATCTTTTAAAATCGGTGTTATGTGGCTGGTCCTGGGAACACCAGTGACCAGCCGGGCTGCCATATTCTGCACCAATTGTAGCTTCCGAGTTTGGTATAAGGGTTGCCCCATGTAGAGTACGTTGCAGAAATCCAATCTTGAAGTTACCAGAGCATGTACGACCGTTTCAAGGTCCCTCTGGGCCAGGTATGGGCGCAGCTGGCGAATCAGCCGAAGCTGATAACAGGTGCTCCTGACCGTCGCATTCACCTGAGCAGTTAGGTGAAGTGACGAGTCAAGAAGCACCCCCAGACTGCGCACGGAGTCCTTCACAGGGAGCGTGACCCCGTTCAGGACAGGTGGAACCACCGCCATTCCTGGACCAGGAGAACCTATCACTAGTACCTCCGTTTTCTCTGGATTCAGCTTGAGTCGGTTTTCCCTCATCCAGCCCATTACTGACTCTAGACAGGCCACGAGAGGAGAGACACCATCCCCAGTCACTGCATCAGTCGGAGACATAGAGAAAATGATTTGGGTGTCATCAGCGTACTGATAACCCCGCGCCCCATGTCTCCGGATGACCTCTCCCAGCGGTTTCATGTAAATGTTAAATAGCATGGGAGACAGAATGGCCCCTTGAGGGACCCCGGTTTTAAGGGGCCTCTCGTCGGAGCACACGTCTCCCAGCTGCACCATCTGGGACCTCCCAGAGAGGTAGGATCGGAACCACTGGAGCGCAGTGCCCCCGATTCCCACCTCCGCCAGGCGCCCCAGAAGGATACCATGGTCAATGGTATCGAAAGCCGCTGAGATGTCCAAGAGTACCAACAGGGACACGCTTCCCCTGTCGATACCCAGACGGAGATCATCGACCAAGGCGACCATGGCCGTCTCAACCCCGTAACCCGCCCGGAAGCCAGTTTGAAATGGGTCTAGATAATCCGTTTCATCCAAGACCGCCTGAAGTTGGATTGCGACCGCCCTCTCGATCACCTTCCCCAAAAATGGCAGCAGCGAAACTGGCCGATAATTATTATGTACCAGGGGGTCGAGGGAGGGCTTTTTCAAAATAGGTTTTACAATGGCCAATTTAAGTTCGGATGGAAATTGGCCCTCCCTCAGAGATGTATTAATAATCCGGCGTAACAACGAAGTTACCGCCGGTCCCCCCTGGGCCGCTAGCCACGAGGGACAGGGATCGAGAGAGCAGGTCGTCTTCCGAACTCTTCCGAGGATCTTGTCCACCTCATCGGTACTCACCAACTCAAATCGATCCAGTACAATAGAGTTCACGGAGGCTCTGGACACCTCTACCCTAGGTTCTGCATGAATGTCGGCATTAAGACCTTCGCTTATCCGAGAGGTTTTATCCGCAAAAAAGTCGTTGAATTGGTCACAGCAGGCCTTAGAAGGTTCAAGGATCTGGTTCAGGGCAGGAGGGAGCTGAGTTAGCTCCCTGACCACCCTGAACAACTCTGCTGGACGCGACTCTGCGGACGCAATACGAGCACCATAGAACGAGTTCTTAGTTGCTCGAATTGCCTCTCCGTAGTCCTCTAACAGTTGGTCTAGGAGAGCCTTGTCATCTAAGCAAAGGTATTTCCGCCAACGGTACTCTAGCCGTCGCAGTTCTCGCTTCCTTGCCCGGAGATCTTCCGTATACCAAGGCTTACATTTGGAAGCGGGCCTGAGAGGGCGCTTAGGAGCGATACTGTGTATAGCCCTTGAGAGACCGGTATTCCAAATACCGGTGAGGGCATCAACAGAATCGCCGTCGCTACCAACCATGAATCCCTCTAAGGCCTCCTGGAACCTTCCAGGTTCCATCAACCTTCGAGGGTGGACCATCCGAATAGGTCCGCCACCCCCGGGGGGGATCTGGGTAGAGACCTTGATTTTCGCCTCTACCAGGAAATGATCCGTCCATGACAAGGGGGAAATATTAACTATTTCCGCCCACGGATTTTCCGCATCCGAGCAGAAGACCAAATCGAGAGTATTACCTGCACAATGTGTAGGACCCCGTATCAGCTGGGACAGGCCCATGGCCGCCATGGTCTCCATGAATTCCCGAGCCGCACCGGATGGAACATAGCTGGCCGCAAGAGGAATGTTGAGGTCACCCAGGACAAGAAGCCTGGGCGTCTCCAACAATAGCTCTGCGACCAGCTGTGTCAGCTCGTTAAGGGAGTCTGCTAATGCACGGGGTGGCCGATACACCAACAGAATCCCTAGACTGTCCCTAGCTTTAAGGGTCAGGTAAATACACTCAATATAGGACGTCTGACGGATGTGGTTCCTGATGAGGGACACGGTGTTCCTATGTATCAAGGCCACACACCCCCCCCGCCCACCTAACCTGCGCTGGTCCTTCACCGAGAACCCAGCTGGCAGGGCCTGAGCCCACGCAGCATCCCCTTCAGGCCCTAGCCAGGTCTCGGTAATGCAAGCCAGGTCACATTTTGAGTCCTCCACAAGGTCGTGGAGGATGTGGGTCTTGTTGTTGATTGACCTGGCATTGCACAGGAGCAGCGACAGGGTTTGTGGTACGGTTGGAGCGACTCTCAGGTTCCTTTGGTTGGGAGGGGGACCGGAAGGAGGGATAGATATGATGCATCGATCCCTCCTTCCCCTGAAACGTAAGTCCCTTCTCCCACCGCCATACCTCCCCTTGCCCCACACAACCTCAATAGGAGCTCCGCTCAATACGATGTTACCTCTTCCCTCCCCAGCCCGTGCATTCCCGACCACCAGATCCTCCCCCCACCCCACCACGGCCGTATAAAGGTTCTAAAGAGTAAAGAAATATAACTGAGCACAAAGGCTAGAATTGTACAAGAAGTTGTATTCCTCATCACCAAGTATGGATGTGACAGCTGGATAGTGAAGAAAAAGGATAAGAAGAAAATCAATTAATTTGAGATGTGGTGCTGGAGAAAAGGGATAAGGATATAGTGGACAGCCAAAAAGAGAAACAAATAGGTCCTTGAACAGATCAACCCTGAAATCACTCTGGAAGCCAAGACGATCAAATTGAGGCTGTTGTACTTTGGCCACACCATGAGAGGGCATGATGGGGATTGTACTTGATGGCAATTGAGGTCTCCTCCAACTCTATGATTCCGTTAACTCATTAGAAAAGAAAATAATGCTAGGAAATGTAGAGGGAAGTATAAAGAGAGGAAGACTGCATGCTAGATGGATACTGTAGGCTCATTTTGGGAGGTCACAGGTCTTAATTTACAAGATCTAAGCACAGTGAAGGATAGGAGAGTCTTAGAGATGTCCGTAGGATTGCCATGAGTTGGTGTGGAACCGAGGGCAGTTAACTGGTTATATATGCAGATCAAGTTACTGTAACATTAAAAGTAAAGGAGCAAAATGCTGGCAACCCTAGTCCCTATCCAGTTTTTACCAGACAGAAGCAAAATATATTTTACTTTCCAGTTATGCAGCAGCATATCACGATTAATGAAGTTATTCATTCATATGGATGTGCATTGTAGTTTTTTGTTTTGTTTTTTTTTTTGCTCAGGAACTGCAACCTACTGTTACTATTATATTTTCATTATTACACCAACAAGCATGCACTTTATTCATCTATTTAATATCAAAGCCTGAAGTATGAAAATAAGTAAAAGTTATGGGAATGAGCTATTTATGGCAGCACAGAAGACAATTTGGTAAGAGCCAAGACTTCTTTCCTTAGTTACTAAAATCTTATTTCACAGTTCAGGGACTTCAAGCCTCCTCTGCCCCTGTGTACCAAAATAAACATATTCCCAAATCTCAGGCAATTGGTCTGACTTTCCTGAATGCTGATAACAAAAGGACAAAATATCTTTATTGCTATAAATAAATGTCTTGCGTTACTTGGTGAACCTATACTTTCTAGACATCAGGTAATCAAATAAGTGTCAAATTTTGAATATTCTGGGGGAATGTATTTACTTAGAGGGCATTGTTCCCATTTGTTTTATATAGATTATGTATGCATTATTCATTCAATTTTTTAACCTTCTTGTATCACTAAGACTCAAGCCAGGATCAGCATTTAGAAAAATATGGTCAAGATTGGTATGCATATAGGTCTTTCTAATTGTGCTTACTAGATAGTGTCCACATCAAAAAACAACATCCTCCATCCAGAGTTGCATGAATAATTCATTTCAGAATTAGAACAATGAGAATGATAGCTTTGAGTGCTTCATGGTCATGGTTTTGCTTCCATCTTCGAATGCTAATGAATGGCACCTAGTGAATTTCTGGCTGTTGTGCTCCTGGTAAGAGTCCTGGGTCCTCTGCTCTGTACAAGAAATTCAGGAGATACTTTCCTTTAAGAAGGGAAGACTCCAAGAGTGGTAAATTTTGTGAGCTGCCTTGGGTCCTTTTTTGGGGAGAAAGCGGCATAAAATAAAATTAAAATAAATAAATAAAATAAATACCTAACAGCAGAATAGTGTCTTTTAGGTTAAAAGAAGTAAAACTCAGATGGCAGCCACTCAGCTTTGAGGAGTCACACTACTGCTTCTAAGGAGCTCAAGGTAGTAAGCATGAGCAGTCTGCCTCAGAGACATGTCTTCCAGTTCTCAGAGACATGCCCTAACCATCCATGTTGTTTTCACTGACCTCATCTCCATCATGTTCACTGGCAACAAATAAACATGTTCATACAACTGGTAGGTTTCCCAGATTCTCTTTAACAAATCCTTTTGCAATGCAAAAGAAGTCTATTTGAAAGATTCTATCTCACCATATGAACCTGCCAGAGTGCTGTAAGTTCTTCAGGGGGAGGCTTTCTCTTGAGCCCATCACCATAACTGACTGGCTTGGTAAGGCCATGCGATAGAGCCTTCTCAGTGGCTGCTCTTATCCTCTAGGACTCCCTTCTGCAGGGGGCTAGGCTGGCCCTTACCCTACTCTCCTTTTGCTAGCAGGCAAAAGCTTTCATTTCAACAGGCATTTAATATGTAACTGTGTCCAGGGAGGCTTCTTATTCAAGTGTTTGCTTTGGTATGCTAATGTTGTTATTGCTGTTGTTGTCATCGTCAGTATATTTATTTACTCCCCACTCTTTTTCTGAAGTTGGAAATCATAGTGACTTACCCTTTAAAAGAAAACAATTGAAAACATACACAAGTGAACATTAAAATAGAATTAAGCTATTACAGTATAAACACTGCTAAGTATTTTTAAAGGTTTTATATTTTTAACATGGTATTTTTTTTTACATTTTTGACTGTTATATTAATGCGGTGTTTTAATTGTGATTTTAAAACCCTACTGTTTTATTGTTGTTGTTGTTTTAAGCATCCTTTGTGAGCCACCTTGGATTCCATTTGAGAGAAAGACAGCATACTAAATAAATAAATAAATTTGAAACTTTATTTAGGGCTGGGATGGGTGAGTACCACCATTACCCAAAGAAACTAAACAAATGAGAGACAGCAATATTTCCCTGAAATGGAAATATGAATTTTCCAACAAGTGTGGCTTAATACTTACCAAGACAGCAATCATAATTTCTGATTTTTCCAGTGCCCTGTCAATTTCTTGGTGGTAAGAAGGAAGTGAGGAACAGAGCCAGTGTGTTGAGCTTTTCCTCCTCTGTGAGAAATGTTTCCCCGTGGTAAGGGCATGTTGCAAGGTAAGAAGACTGTGGATGCTCAGCTGCTCCCTTCCTACTTTCTAGTACATCTTCAAAACAAATATGTTCTGTCTCCCAAGATAGGAGGTCTGACCTTGAGGAAGAAGCCATTGTGGAAATCTGAGACTGAATCTCATTGCCCAAGGACAGTCCTTTCTTTCCACCTGCAGAGCAGCACATCTGCTGTTTCCTGTGGCTTCAGGACCACCTTTCCAGGACTATAGAACTACTGCCTTAAACTAAATTAGGAGATTTAGAAGCAATCTAAATTTTTCTCCACTCCTAAGAAGGAGAGCACAGAAATTATATGAGTTGTCTTTAGAGAGTGTATTTTCTTTTTTTAAAAAATGCACTCTCTGCATATTTATGAGTAATGTTGGATAAATATAAATGCTATTTCAGCAGCACAAAAATATACTACATAGGAATGTTTTTAAAAACTGCTAGAAGATAACAGGATGTTTGATAGCAAAAGCCTCTTTTTAAACAATGGGAAACTGAGCTCCAGGCATGTGAACTGATCAATCAGTCAGTTTTATCTTTATAGCACTTTTTATTCTTTGTGAATTCTGTCAGAGGCAGGATCAAACATACTTTTGAAAGGTATCTCCACAATATCTTCCTACCATTGTGTCAACAGAAAGGTTAGGGATAGTCAAATGGCCAAATTAATGTGGTTTCTAAAGGATAAACAAACTGTTGTTTTTTGTGGGGTTTGGGGTTATGTGGCCGTGTTCTGGAAGAATTTATTCCTGACATTTCACCTGCATCTCTGGTTGGCATCTTCAGAGAATGGTGTCATGGAGGTGTGTGGGATATATACGTATATACTGTGTGACCCTTAGTTAAGAGGAAGTGATTTACATGTTAATCTATGTGTTGGTGAATGGCAGTGCCTCAGGGTGGGACGATATGCAAGGAGGTTTTGTGTCTATTTAATTAGTAATCCATTGTCTGCCGGGAAACTGGACAACTTCAATAGGAAAGAAGAAATCCTGGAAGTAAACAAAGTTTGGCTACCAGTCCTGAAAAACACCAAAATCAAGACTCGGCACATGCAAAAGAATATCACCCAGGGTCAGGGGTTTCCCAGCAGACAATGGATCACTAATTAAATAGACACAAATCCTCCTTGCATATCCTCCCAACCTGAGGCCTTGCCATTCAACAACGGACCAACACATAGATGAACATGTAAATCACTTCCTCTCAAGTATATATACCCCACTAACACCTATGCCTGCATTCTCTAAAGATGTCAGCCACAAATACAGGTGAAACATCAGGAATAAATTATTCCAGAACATTACAGCTAAGATGGGGAGAGGGGTGTCAGAGCCCTAATGTGTGTTAGTTATATGTCTTTTCCCCCTTTCTGTATCTTTATTTTACGAATGAACATTTACTTTACTTTAAATGAGGTTGCTTGTATTAAAACTAATAAAAAGGGGGTAAAGGTCAATGCGAACTTCCAGTCCTCATAGGTGCACCGGTCCTAGCATTACCACTGTGGAGATGGATCATGATTAGAGTAAACATGTGATGAAGGGAGAGGAGAAGAACTGCTTGTTAATGATAAATAAATTTAACGAATAAGGAGAAATGTAGTCCCAACCAAAAGTGTGAGTAAAGGATGCAGTTAAATAATAATGTTTGTGCTTCACAAGAAATATGAAATAATAATATCTGCATAACTATTCACTCAAGTGCCAAACCAAAATGTGAATTCTGCAATTGCTCATTAGGAGAATTTAGTACACAGACAAACACACACCACATAAAATAAAGAGAGAGAGAGAGAGGGAGAGAGAGAGAGAGAGAGAGATTCAAAATTTAAAATAACAGAACTTCTCCATCAGTGCATCTAAAGGAAGTGGATTGAAATAAAAAAATAAATAAAAAAGAAAAGCTCAGACTGAAATAAGTAAGGGGCTCAACAGATGGGCAGGAAGGGGTGATGAGGCGCTGCTCATTTCTGCCCTGGATCATTGTTGTGGCAACCGCATGCTGCGACACCAACTCGCTCCCTCTCAGGGATGCGATTATGGTGCTCACACACCATGAAGACCATAGAGTGCCATTTGGGAACTCTGACTCCTGTGTGGAGGGGCGCGTGCCAATATGGCACACAGGTGGTGAAGGTAGGGCTGGGCTCATGTGGATGTCCATCCCTATCTAGCTCTACTATTGGCCCCAGGCCGGCGCAAAGTGCTGGTCTGTTTATGGCCTAAGTCTTAATGGTGCTGCTGGATTCCTTCTTCTGCATTTCTATACTGAAACAGATTACTATAGGCCTGATACAGACTGGTACTTTGTGGTGTGGCAGGGTTAGGGACCGCGCACCAACCGCATGGTCCCTAACCCTAGTACGGCGTCATCATTGTGATGTAAGCCCCACCCAACATCTGCACAGTGCCGCACCCTGCTTACGTTGTGAGTGTGCCAGTGGCGCACTCATGACATCATTCTGGCACCGTAAAAAGAACCCAGTATTTCTGGGTTCTTTTTACTCCAGAGGGAAGCCATGCTGTTTGGAGGCTGCGGTTTCCCTCTGGAGGGAAATAGGCCACCGGAAGGGCACCATTTTTCAGCGGTATGTACCGGGCCTGAGTCTCTCTTTGCAAAATTGCCCCCACTTAGTAATATTACACATTATATCCTGTGAGGTTGTTGATACATATCAGACCCCTGTTCCTGTTCCTATACTCAAAGATAAACATAAAATAATGATGAAGAAAAAAGAGAGAGGTACTTAAACTTTTAAAGCAACAAACACCTGTTCTAACAAAGTGGAACTAGAGTGGAAGGATAAAATCAAACTAAAGTAAAAATGCATATGTGTGTGTGTGTGTGTGTGCGCATGCACACGCACACATACGCACATGTACACATGTGCACACACAGATTAGTAAGGAAGAACTGAGAAGATTCCAGATTTTTTAAAGGAACCAATACAGCAAGGCTAAAGCAGTGGTTACACCAAGGATACATCAAACACCAAATCACCAAATGACTGTGAACCAAAAAAAAAAAAAAAAAGCACAAGAAAGCAGAGGATGAAGAAGAAAAGAACTAAAATATACTCTTCTCATGCCCTGAGCCTAACTGACACAAACATAATCGCAATGAAAGCAGCTGCTATTTACACTCCGCGGATGTACAACTGACACCTCTACAGCTCTTACTATGAATGGTTGCCTATTATTATTGCATCTACCCTAAGCAAACAGATGAGAGCAGGGGGAACCGGGTTCTGTACCTACAATCCTTCCTGATATGCAGTGCAACTGGAAATTGCTGGTGAAATTCTGGCATCAAATTGGAAGCCAGATCTATCTATTAGCAAACAACAGTGCCATCAAACCCTTCCTTAATGATGCTACCCTGGCACTTCCCTTAGTGGAATACTGGACTTACAATGACTGGGTATTTTACTCTTTCATTTCTTTATTATTATAGTATTCAAAGCATGGAATAATGGTTAGAGTGTTGAACTACGATTCTGAAGACCAGGGTCCAATTCTCCACTTCGCCATGAAGCCTACTGGGCAAGTCACATGCTCTCAACCTCAGGGGAAGGCAATGGCAAACTTTTTCTGAACACATCTTGTTAAAGAAACATCTTGATAGGTTTGCATTAGGGTAATCATAAGTTGGAAATGATTTGAAGACACACAACAAGAACAACAACAAATAATTCATATTTGTGGTTCATGTGAATTGCAACAAACATTAACTGAAAGTAACACCTGGGGGGAAATCAATGGGGACATTTCTGCTACATTTCATGTGAAAAGAATTGTGCTTTGCCCAACTGATATTCACATCATGTTTGTACCTCTCACCAACACAGACTTCTGTTTTAGATAGCATGCCAACAGAATCAGAGGTTTTGCTACCAATCTCTTTACTATCGTCCCGATCAATTTCCCTCCTTTGGAAAGGATTTGGTCAGCTTCACTCATTTCTTTGCCATTCTGTTTTAAAAAGCCGAAACAAAACAATTCTAAGCTTGTTTATCAAGGGATTCATTCTAACTTATCACAGTGACCACTGGGCAAAATCCAATTGTTAATTCTCAATAGAGTAAACCCATTGTATCTGTGGGACTCTGGTAGCTGAGTTGACACAATTGCCAACACTTATATAGGTTCATTTAATTCAGTCAATCTACTGTGGGCAGAACTAACAACACAGTACAGACTAATAGCTTTATCTATGGCAATAAAACAGTTTTGGCCCAGGTTTTTTTTAAAAGAAGTTTCCAATACTGTATCTTCCATCTTAACCCTGTGTGATCTTTAAAAAAGAACACCAAAAACAAAACAAAGTTTGTATAATTAATTTATGACACTGTGTTTGAAAGGTGTGTGTATATTGGGTAGAACACATATGTGAAGACACACCCAACTAAAGGTGGTGGCAGGTTTGGGTGTGCAACGCCGGTACCCTGTTGAGATCAAACTCTTCTACCCAAAAAGGCTCTGATGCTGAGTTCAAAAAGGGGGAAGTTTAATTTAAAGCACAAAAATAAAGAGTTTTCTCCTCCCCAGCTCTAGATAAAAGATACTTTACAGTTTGGCTTCCAGCAATCTTCAGGGTGTCATCTCACTGGGTTTGATCTCCTCACTCAATGGAGCTGGTGCAGGATCTTTCAGCTCCTGATTTCTTTGTCTTCTTTGATGCTGGTAACTAATTTGGCTAACTCGATTCTGGTAACTAAAATGGCTAACATTCTTGGTAACTAAAAAGGCTAATGTGTAAGAAATGCCCTTTCCAGCTGTCTGGGTCTGTTTGCCACCAAAAGACAGCTCTCTGCCTGCTCACAACAAAGACTGCTCCAAACTAAAAGCCTCTAGCTAAAACAGAGCATGCTGGGAATGGGCAAACCAAACCTGGAAAAATACAGGGGATCCTACAGCTCCTCCGACAACTAATACAATGAATTTTCTTACACTAAAATATTCTATGGCCTGAACCAACACGAAAGAAAATGCAAAGGGAGATTCAAATAGTCCTGGCAGGACATCACAACATAATTTAAAATGCAAAGGCATCTTGCAGCACCTTTGAGACTAACTGAATAAAAGAAGTTGCTAGCATGATCTTTCGAGGACTTGAGCCTACTTCTTCAATGCAAAGGTGCTGCAAGATCTCTTTGCATCCTGATTTTTCAGACTAACACAGCTATGTCTTTGAATAATTTATAATAAGAACTACAGTCAGTTACTTGCTTGGCTATCTACTAATCAACAAAAGCAAGACCTATAAATAGCAATTTGAAACCAGTCAATAGCCTTGAACTATTTCAATGTCATCATTGCCTAATTTAAAATCATGTATACTATCTGTGGTCATTATTTTTGTTTTCTTAATGTTCAGCTGTAAAACTGCCTTTTGCCTTGACTTTCTTCAGTAATCCTTCCCAGTCTTTATCATTTGCTAGTAGTATGGTGTCATCTACATACCTCAGATTGTTGGTGTTTTATGTTGTTGTTAACTGCCCTAGAGTTAATCTTGACTCATGGCGATCCTGTGGATGAGACATCTCCAAGACTCCTTACCTTCCACTGCTCTGCTTATCTCCTGTAAATTCATACTTGTGACCCCCTTAATACAGTTCCTTCCATCTAGCATGCAACCTTCCTCCCTTTCTCCTTCCCTGCACCTTTCCAAGAACTATTGTTTTTTCCAATGAATTGTGCCTTCTCATGATGTGGCCAAAGTACAACAGCCTAAGATTAATCATCTTGGCTTCTAGAGAGATTTCCAGCTTCATCAACTCTAGGACCCATTTGTTCATCTTTTTGGCTGTCCACAGAATCCTCAACACTTTTTGCACCACATCTCGAATGAATTTATTTTGTTCCTATGTGCAATCAAAGGCTTTCATGGCCGGCATCCATAGTTTTTTGTAGGTTTTTTGGGCTATGTGGCCATATTCTAGAAGAGTTTCTTACTGACATTTTGTCAGCATCTGTGGCTGGCATCTACAGAGAATGCTTGCCTGGAAAAAGTTGGGTGTATATATACTGTGTGAGCCTGGGAATGCAGGAGTGATTTGCATGTGTATTGTTCTGTTGCTGATGTTCTGTTGCTTATTTTGTTCCTGTCCGCTTACTTAACTGTTCAGCTCCTTCCTCCAATTTTCACACCTCCTTCTTCCCTACCTAATCCTGCTTTACATATGATATATCCAGCATACAAGTTAAACATATAGGATGATAAAATGCAGGCTTGCCTGACCCCCTTTGCCAATTGGAAATAATTCAATTTCTCTGTTTTCTGTCCTAACAGGAGCTTCTTGTTTTGAGTTCAGGTTATACATCAAGGCAATGAAATGCTTTGACACACCCATTTCTTTATGAGGTATTTAAACAGTTCAGTGTTTTGCTACACTCTATTTCTTTTTAAAATCTTTGGTGTGTTCTATTATCCAGCATAAGTCTGCTGTATGGTCCCTAGAGCCTCTTCCTTTCCTAAAAGCAGTTTGGACATCTGAGATTTCTTGCTCTGTACAGTGGCATAAGTAGGGTTGGTGTCACCCAGTGCAGTAACTCATGGTTTTACCCCTCCATTGACATCCACCCATACCACACCATACAGTAGACCTAGTTCCAAAATGCACTGCAGAAATAATCCAGTTTGAGACCGCTTTAACTGCCCTGGTTCAGTGCTAGGAAATCCTGGGTATTGTAGTTTATTGTGGTAACAGAGCTCTCTGACAGAGAAGGCTAAATGTCTCACAAAGCTACAGTCCCCAGAATTCCCATTTCCCATGATAGCATTGAGGCAGGGCAGCTAAAGTGGTTATTTCTGCAGCATGTTTTGGACTTTACTAAAAATTTTTTGTCTTAATGTTATTCATGAATCACAATTCCCATATATCACTGAATGTAATGGTAATAGTTTTGTTCCAAAACAATTAGTAAAATTAAAATTATACCTTTAAATTAAAGTATCCTATGCTCAGTCTACATGTATTCACACATACATAGCTTCATGTTGTTAAAGTGAACATTTGGTACGGTTTGATGTTTTTAAAGAAAATTAAAAAATAATTTAAAAATTAAAAAAATTTTTTTTTTTAAAAAAAAAAAACCCTGGGGCCTTCCTCTTCTCCTCCCACTGAGCCATTCACACCATCTCTTCAGCATTTTAAAGGGATGCAGATGAACACCACAGCCTGTTTCTGGCAAAAGGTAGATGTTTGGTGGACTGTTGCACTCCAGCCTACCACCCAGTGGTGCCCCGGGCTTCATCTATAGTATGAGTCTTTGTTGTATAATTTTGACCTTGACTTTGTTTGCATTGTAAATTAATGTAATGGTCTTGTAACTGATGCAATTCCTAGCGTCTCCATTCTTGAGAACCGGGGTGTACATTGAGCGTTTCCCATATGTAGGTCATTGTTTTGTTTTCCTTATTTGTTGGCAGGTTTTAATTAGAACTAAAATGAATTCTATTTCTGTAGCTTGGAGGCACATTATTGGTATGCAATCTTTTCCGGATGACTTATTTTTCTGAATTTTTTTGAGTTATTTACAATGGTCTCTGGACAAGTCAATAAACAACATTCTTCATCATTCAAAATTGTTTTGACTGAGGCTTCCACTTGCACAATACTACATACATTCCAATAGAGAAAAGAATGGCCCTCCATAAGTCTCAGTAGCTGCTGCCAGTAAGTCAAAATTGGGGTCTTTTATGTCTTTCTTACACTATTGTTGCAGTTCGGAATACATAGGGATTGTAAATAGAAATAAATTACAGATCTGAGCTTATTCATCCATAACCACAATAGTGAATCCTCATTATTACTTTTAAGACATTAATTTAAAACACGTAAGACTGCATAAAATGCATATTACATACACAGCCATTTTATATCCTTCTATTCTAACCTATTAAAGATGGAAGGCCTATTGGAAAAAGGAGGTCTTTGCCTGCAGGCAAAAAGAGAGCAATTACAGTACTTGCAATTAGTTCTTTACTCAAGAACTAAGGAATAACTACATTCCATTAGTATTGCATCTTGATATTGGATTGTGCTACTTTTTTGTGGTCTAACTCAAAATTTAGTTACTTTTAAGAGTTATGGAGGTCTGCCTTCATTAAATATTGGATGCTGACATGCATGCTGGCTTGTGATATATTTCTGTTTCTCTGAAATAACTAAAATAAGTTCA
>NC_056523.1:29815054-29820342 GCF_019175285.1 Sceloporus undulatus | reverse complement strand
GATGGCCATCTGTCGGGTATGCTTTGACTGAGATTTCCTGCATGGCAGGGGGTTGGACTGGATGGCCCTTGTGGTCTCTTCCAACTCTACGATTCTATGATTCTATGATTCATCCACGGTATCCATAGAACTCTTCTTCTCAAATGTATTGATTTTCTTCTGTCAGCTTTCCTTACTATCTGCTCCTCAGATCTGTACATAATGCTGGGAAATATAATGGCATTTACAGTACTAATTTTAGTATTTAGTGAAATACCTTTGCACCTCAAGATCTTGTCTAGTTCTTCCATAACCGTCCTGCCAAATCCTAGTCTTCTGTTTTCTTGACTGCAATCTCCATTCTAATCAATGACTGATTCAAAATATGGAAAATCTTTTGACTATTTCAATTTCTTCATCATCTACATTAAACTTATGTAAATTATCTGTGGTTATTATTATTTTTTTATATTCAGCATTAAACCTCCCTTGTTAGGTTTTGGTTTTAGGATATCTCCAAACTAGGACCAAATCTCCCTAAGAAAACCCCATGATAGGCTCTTTTGCACTCCATCAAAGGCTTCACAGTCAGAAATGATTTGAAGGCACACAACAACAACAACAACAACAACAATGGTAACTGGGTACTTAGTAGTTGATCAAGTATAAAAAATTGTGCCTTTTTGTAGTCATAGTTTCTCTAGGAGACTATGTAAGGTCAGTTCACAATGAAGGATAGATAATTATGTTGCCATCTCAGAATGTCCAGGAAACGGTAACTTTGTTAGTCAGGATAGGGTGATTTCACTTCCTGAGTACCAGCATGGCTTTGAATATTGGACTAGGCACTGCTCTCCCAGTATCCTAAGAGATTATTGCACAGCTTTTCCCCTCGATTTGGCCACGGGCTGAGACCGTGTAAAAATGAATGTTATCGCAAAGCTCTGTGCCTAGATTGGAGGCACCCTGTACCCAATTCAGACTTCTCCCATACTTTGCAAAGAACAGAAAAGTCCCATTCTTTGCAAAGTACTGGAGAAGTCCTGACTGGATATGGGATGCCTTCGATCTGGGCATGGAGCTGTGCAATAACATCCATTTTTACATGATCTCAGCCCATGCCCAGATTGGGAGAAAAATTCCCTAGTCGAATCCCCACTTAGCCACTGAGCAAATTTCCAATGTGTGGTGACCCTAAGGCAGAGAGGGTTTGCCTTTGCCTTCCTCTGAGGCTGAGAGAGTGTGACCTGCCCAAGGTCACACAGTGGATTTCCATGGCTGAGTGGGGATTCAAACCCTAATCTCCAGAGTCATAGTCCAATGCTCAAACCACTAAACCACACTGACTCACTTTTACATAAACCCCTAGCATTAAATCCATTTGAAGAAAGAAATGTCAAACTGGGGGAAAAAATAATGCTTTCTTCTTCTATGTGGGTGAGGCAGATTACAGCTTTCACTCTGACACCCGGACTTTTTCAGAATGCACCACAAGATCTTAAAATGTTATTCTCTTTTCTGCTGACAGGTTGTTTTTCCACATCATTTGCTTCTTGAAACAACTCTCTTTTAAAAAGAGGAGGAATGATGACTGTTTTTAGATGGAAAAATGACAATTCCCATGAAACTTGTTCATCCATATCAGTAGGAAGGCTGTAATTTTTGAGATGAAATTCTTCTTCTTTGTGTCAGATAAGATCAGCCCTGGGATCTAGGGAAAATGAAGAAAACAAATGATGAATAATGCCAGATGGATGTCATCAGTTTCGATAGATACATAAGGAAATGCCCCCAACATCTCCAGAAGAAAACTTCTAATGTATACCACCTGCGCACATGATGATGATGATGATGATGATGATGATGATGATGATGATGGTCCAGGCCTTGGAGGAAGAGAAGAGACACTAGACCTCATCCCCTTTCCCACCACCATTCCCTTCTCCTTTTGTGTCGTGTCTTTTTAGACTGTAAGCCTGAGGGCAGGGAACCGTCTATTATCCCCTCTGTTGTAAACCACTCGGATTCCCAGTGATTGGGTGGTATATAAATAAATCCTATTATTATTATTATTATTATTATTATTATTATTGGCCATGAATATAGTAATTTTAAACACTTCTGCCAGAGGGAACATAGAAAGGTATTTTATTCAGTCAGCCCTCCATATCCATGGATTCTGCATCCGTGGATTCACCCATTCATGCTTCAAAATATTTTTTAAAATAATAATCAAAATGCAAACCTTGGTTTTACCATTTTATATAAGGGACACCATTGTACTATGCCACTGTATATAGTAGGACTTGAGCATTCACAGATTTTTGTATCCATGGGGGGTCCTGGAACCAAACTCCAGTTCATACCAAGGACCCTCATCTTGGTTTTACATGTGTGCAGAGTGTTTCAGTCTGACATGGTTTATATTGTCCCTGTAGCTGTTATTATCAGATCTTGCTAGTCAGTCTGTATGAATGGTTTTCTTCAAGGAGCTTGGACTTATCTCAGAAAAAAATAGAGCCACCTTTCCTCAATATTCTTTCTTCCCATTCTGCATTCTACAACACTAGTTTCTAATCCTTGTTCTACCAAAGGTTATAGGCTTCAGCTCCTAGGTGCCCCAGCCAGCATGGCCAGTGACCAAGGATAGTAAGAACTGAAATTCAAAATATTTGGAGAGCCGAAAGTTTGAGAGCTAATGCTCTACAGCAGTAGTTCCCAAACTTTGGTCCTCCGTTTGTTTTGGACTTCAGATCCCAGAAGCCTCAGTTAACTTGGCCAATGGTCAGGATTATATGAACTCCAAAACATCTGGAGGACCACTACTCTCCAAGGAGCAACTGAGAACACAGTGGGCTGCTGGATGTGTCCCTAGGATCAGGCTTAGATTAACAAACAATGTTCAAATTAGATTATGATCTCAAATACAACTGTTGCCTATATCAGATCTAACTGTCCAACTATTCTTGGAGTTTATTCAGTTACCAAGACTGTAAGATCCTTAGAGCATGTATATCTCTGTGTGCATGGGCGTGAAGAAATTTACATTGACAGCACTGCATAAATACATCAATAACAATCATTTCATGGAGTGGTAGCAATAAATAGCATTGATTTTCATTATACTAATAAATGATGAATTCACTGTTCAAAACAAATAAGCCCTTGTATGATTCCAGGTGAGAAGCTGACTGACAACCACATCTTAATGATTCTCAACTTGTGCTGTAGTCAAGGACTCGGCATCTGGAGGCCAGCTGCCATTCAGCGAAATGTGACGCCTAAGGGAATATGAAGTTATGAGCCATATCATATCTTTCATCCATCACTCTAAAGGTCCTAAAATATATTAATCTCAGATCTATTTAATTGAAAAAGAGAAGCTGGTGGACACAAAAACCTTGGTGTGGGAGTGTCCTTTAAAGAACATTGGCTTCCTGAAAATATGAAATAGATTTTTCCAGTCTGTAGTTTGGATGAGGGGGAAGTACACACACAGCACAACAGTGTAAAGGGGAAAACAAGGGAACGAAAATAAAAGAGAGAGAGGGAGAGTACAAAAATAAATAGAAATGTATAAATGATAAATATTTTTTATAGATTTTCTCTGAACTAAGGATATAAACTATTGTACATTTCATTTTCACAGGAAAGAATGAATAGTTGGTTTTTTTCTCATCCAAAGTGTTCAGAACTACCATATTGTAAAAAACTATTCCCAATGCAGGACTTTTCTGGCACAAAAAATGTGTAGGTTTTTGCTTTGTTTTGCACAGAAAATAGCATTTTATGCAGAAAACAATGTTTTGTGCATAAAATCCCATTTTCTGCAGTAAAAAACTCCCATGCACTTTTGACACAGAATTAGTCTCACTTGTTCAGTTGTCTTCTCAACAGCATTTTCTGTTCCATGGGAAAGTCATTTTTCGTCATTCATTTGAGTAGTACGCAATATTCTTTCCTTCCCTACTCTTAAATAAAAATGTGAATGGCAAACATATCAATATAATACATTAGTCATGGCAGTTCTGTGCAGCAGCTAATATTATTGTTATTATTTCAGAAAATTATAGCCATTCTACACATGAGAAACTGAGAGTAAGAGGGACTGACAGAATAAATATCACAGGAGGAGAGGCAATTACTTCATGGCCTTTTTGTATGGTGTTTTCAAGTGTTTCATGTTTATTATCTAATTACAGACTAGTAACCTAGTTATAATCTTGTAAAATCAGTATTATACATTAAATTGCAGGTATCTCTTAAATTGAAGGATGGTACATGGATCAAAACAAGGCCACTTAATGCGATCATATCAGAGGTGAAATTCAAACCACAGATTTACAGAACCAACTCTTAGCCAGTATAGTACACATTACACAATGGCCTGTTACAGACTGCCAAAATAAAGCTGCTTCGGGTCTCTTTGGAGGTATGCTATTTAAATGATGCAGAGTCTGGAAGTCGCGCCAAAGCCACACTCCATTCCTAAGTACTGGAGTGCAGCTTTGGTGCAGTTTCCGGATTCTTAGGATGCATGCATCATTTAAACAGCATACCTCCAAAGAGACCCGAAGCAGCTTTATTTTGGCAGTCTGTAACAGGCCAATGTTTAGCCCTTTGCTTCTTACAGCAGTTTGTCCTAGGGAATACAGAGGATACCCATACCTTTGAACTATATGAACTTTTCAACTATCCAGTGAAGAAATAGGTAGCAATACTGAACTCTATCTTTAGCCCTATGAGGGTTGAAGGGAGTAAAACATATGGTTGAAATTGAGACCCTCAACTTTCAGGTTAGTGGTAAGTCTATTCTTAGACACTAGTGTCACTGATGTTTTCTTTTGCTTTTACAATTGTAAACATTTGCCTTTCATAGAAGTAGTATGTATTCTTTCATTAAGAATTAATTAATGGTGTGAGTAGTGGTGATGACATTTAAAGCACTGATCATCTTGGGATCCTGATACCTGAAGGTACCTGCTTGAGGACTAAGGTCTGCAAGAGGAGACCTCCTTTGTGTCCCACCAGTGGAGGCAACATGTTGTGGAAGGAAATTGGAAAGGGCCTTCTGGACTGTGGCAGCTTCGGTGTGGAATGTCCTCCCCTTGAAGGTCTGACTGGCGTAAACATTGGTTTCTTTCTGGCACCAAGCCAAAACATGGCTTTTTATTAAAGACTTTGGGGACTTTGCAAGAACATGTGTATTGTCTTGCATGGATTAAAATTGTTTCTGACTTATGGTGTCCCTAAGGTGACTATTATTATTATTATTATTATTATTATTATTATTATTATTATTATTATTA
>NC_056523.1:29809898-29814954 GCF_019175285.1 Sceloporus undulatus | reverse complement strand
TGGTTATGGAAGCAACTGCAATATGTAAGAGGCTATGTTAATAATAGCCATGTTAAGTGTTAAACCCAAAGGGTCTGGTTATGCAATAAGCCTCTGAAGAGGCCATATAAAATAAAGCCATGTGAAATGCCCAAATGTGTGTCGTGTGTTTTGGAATGGAGGGGGGAGGTTTGGCCAGAAAGGGAAGTACATTTCTGCCATCTATCTAGGAATATTGCCAAAATGTCCTCCATTTTGCTCATGTCTAAAAAACATGCATTTATATTAACATTTTTTAAAAAACAGCAATTTTTTCGCGTGTCCTCCATTTTTCAAAAAAAGTGTCCTCCATTTGAAAAATATTGTCCTACTTTGTCCTACATTTGTCCCAGTTTGGAGGTCGTGACTTATGGCAACCCTATATCTGCCCATCCACAGCTCATATTCTAATTTGTTTGTGCTTTCTCTTCCCACCCTGGTTCATCTCTGTCATTTATTAATTTGTTTCTAGGTATTTCCTTTTTGTTTTCATGTCTTGACTCAGACTGTCCTACTCCCAAATAAAGTTTCATGTTCACCCAACATTTCCATGATACTTTTATCGATCTCTACTTCTCTTGGAACAGCAAGTCTTTTAAAAAGCAAGAAAAAAGTCCCAACCCATATTGACTAGAAAAGACCTTTATTTCAGTCCAGTTTATCTGCTTAAAGCAATGAGGACAATGTAAAACCTCTATGTAACAAAGATAAAATCCATATAAATATCAGTCCTCATACAGACCCCAAATTGTTCCATGTGAGTGTCAGAAAAAAATGCGATGCCAGCCACAGATGCTGGCGAAACATCAGAAACAAACTCTTCTATAACATGGCCACATAGCTTGAAAAACTCACAAAAAACTATGATTTAAGATACATTTGTAATTCTAATATCCCAGAATACCAAGGTTTCACTTCATCTAAGGAAGCTATTCAAGTTATTTTGAAGTCTAGAATGAAATACTGGTCTGAACCCTTCTGTTAGCTAAAAGAAATCTCAAGAATTTCATTTTATAAACTTTAAAGGACTTTTCTTCCACCATTTATTCCCTTCTTTCCTTGCACATTAAGTCCACAATCATGAATCTCAAACTCAATGTTCCACAGAATTTGCCTGCTACATCAGGTATTTCTTCAGTAATAAAATCAAACTGACAGCCTAGTAGTTTCAACAGTGATTTCCTAAGGATGGGGACAGGATTTGTTTAAGTAGCTAATGGAATATCATACTGGTTTTTTTTTTTATTATTAAGCGTACACACAAACACCATTATCAGTATAGATTTCCATAGATCCAGCAGTTGCAAAGTATGAGTGTTTGGACAATTCAGTAAGATTAGATCAATTAATTCCACTTTTTAGACATTAGGGTTCAGAGAGAGAGAGAGAGAGAGAGAGAGAGAGAGAGAGAACTGTTAACCTCTGTGCTGCACCACAACTGGCATTACCTTGCAGTCCTCTGTAACTGGTGTTCTCTTGGAGAATACTGTTTCATTTTTCAAAGGTGGAACTCTGCATTGTTGGTATGAGGAATGTTTGACATTCCCATTTGTATCATAAAGCCTGCCATCTTGTGTAACATCCTTGGAAGGTTAGTAACAAAAACAAAATGTTCAACTATTCCATTTACTTCACATATGGAAAACACTGATATATTAATATTTAGTTTTAAGTAGGTATGCAGATTATGTTGTGTTTGCCCTCCTAACAACTGTTGCAGAAAACAACCACTAACCTTGGAAGAGAAAGAGCTTTAACCTAGATCTCTGGTTCCCATTTTTTTTTTTTTTGTGCCTATTGCACTGTTTGTTCATTGTCCAATGGTCAAACCACTCAGAAACCAGGCTATTAACACAGCCCTGCATCCTGGAGGTAAACAGTGTTGGCTGAGAATTATGTGGAGGCTGAGCTCTCTCCAAGGAGACAGTGCAAAGTTAACTCACCCTCGTAGAATACAGTAACACCATGGAATTTTATGGGACTCATTCACAGAACCCACAAGTCTATCTTAAAAGCAGACGATCTTAAATATACAGGAGCTGCATCTAAATTCTGCAAGTGTATGGTGGGAAGGAGTGTAAACATAACCAGCCCACTCATTTATCTGTGCTATTTTTTCTTCTTTCACAAACAATCCAATGGATGTTGAAAAATGGGAAAGGACTGAAAAAGCCAATGTGGTTGCACAGCAAACTGAAGGAAGAAGTGAAAATAGAAAAAGAGCATGTATGAAAAAATGGAAGGAAGGACAAATCACAAAGGAAGAGTACAGATGGGTAGCCCAAGAATCCAGCAATAGTAGAAGAAAAGCTAAAGCTCAGAATGAGGTGAGATTGGCTAGGTAAGCAAAGAGCAACAAAAAGGGATTTCAGCTACAATGGGCCTTCAACATACATGGAGTTAGGGGTGCAGGACTCCTGTCAAAGTGGAAACGCAACTCTGTGATCAACATCTGCTGAAAGCAGACCACAGAATTGTGCGGGAGGACCTATAGATGACTAGAGAAGTGATCTCTCTAGGAATCTCTAGGTCCTTCAGTGCAACGTGTGGTATACATTGACCATAGAGTCATGCTGGAGGACATGGAGATTCTTAGAGAAAACATATTAATCAAATCTATGAATAATAAATCCATAAAAGTCAAAGTCGCAAATATGGAGGGCCAGCTGTATGGGATGGTAAAATGTTAACAGATCACAACAAAAAGGCAAAACTGCTGAATATCTATTTTGCTTCAGTTTTCTCCCCAAAGCAGAATTGTGCACTTAAAGTATGTGCTTAACTTTGCAAAGTTAAGAATTGCAATTCAAAAATCGACAAGGAGATAATGAGGGATCATCTAGTTAACCTAAATCAGTTCAAATCTGTAGGGTCAAGTGAACAGGGTAGTGAAGAAACTTGTTGATGTACTCTCTGAACAAGTTGCCATTATTTTTGAGAAATCTTGGAGAATAGGTGTGGTTCCAGAGGACAAACATCGTCCCTCTCTTCAAAAAGGGTAAAAAAGAAGATCCAAGGAACTATAGATTAGTCAACCTGACTGATATTCTGGAGTTACCATATTTTGCAGTGTGTGTGACTAAACAATATACAGTGTATTCATACAAATCTAAAAGGTCAGATCATTTTCTGTTCTCTTTTCTAATAGAAAATTCAATTTGTATGCATAGACAAGTTGTTGTTTCTATTTTCTGTTGGTCTCTGCTTTGAGGTTAACTGTGGACCCAGTACACCATAATGCTGTCACCTAAAGAACGTTTAGTTATTTGCTTTGGCCTAGTATATCCTTGATGCTTCAGTATATGGCCTACTTTTAGGATAGTTAAGTATGATCTCTACTAACTTCCATCACTATCTTACTGTTCAAAGGGTTGCAAACAATGGGATAAGCCGAGCACAGCAGGGAGGCCCGACACAGAACTATCACCATATATTTTGTGTATTCTTCCCTTGAGCATTCACTCTCTGGAAGAAGAGCTGGGTTGCTGAAAGCCTTGAACACACACACACACACACACACACGAATATTTTAATAATTTGCCCAAATAAAAGTCTCAAATCAGTCATTCCTGCCTATCTTCTTATTCTATCCCTTATTAGAAGACTACCACATTTTATTTCTGAGATTGCAAAAAAAGAAAAAGAAAGAAAGGCAGTGGCTAAGGAATATCATGCATATTTTAATCTGCATGCAGCTCTAAGAAAAGGGTGTTTACATAGAAGGGAAAGAGAGCAAGGAAGGGAAAAGAGAATTGCCTTTTCATTGGAAACATTCATTTTGGACATGAATGATTGTCTGCTCAATTAAGGTTGACATAAAGATATCCTCATTAAGCTTATAGATATGAAATGTGGATCAGGGAAAAGCCATTGGCTACATTTGACAAAGCATGAGCAAAACAGAGAGAACCTAAATTATAACCAAGCTTCATAGATTTCATTTCCTTCAATTATGCAAGGTAGTAGTGTTGTATATTATTTTGAACTGTTTGTAACAGAGGATTTCACCTCAAGAAAAATGACATTTTTTGGTTTTGTAAACAAACAAATAAAATTTGGATATCCCTATGTTGACACATATAGCAGATTATTACTTTTAATTTGTAATAGAATTATATGACTATGATTCTGCAGTGATCCATTAAACTGAAGGAGAAACTGCACCCTAAACTGCTACATAACCTCTAACATTTCATGAACCCAGGACACATGGGGCCAAACAACATTAGAATCTAGTAAAGACGGCAAAAAGGTAGTAATGAAGAAGAACCCACAAGCAAAGACAGGCAACAGCAGTTAGCTTTTGGCTGAATGTATTAGGAAAAGTAATACTCCAAGATTCCTCTCCTCTCTGTTGAGTTAATTGAGTGTAAAATATTTTGCATTTTGAACTTTGCAGCAGTCTTGAAGTAAGCTGAGGACAAAGCGGGAAAGTAGGAAGAGGAGAAGGAAAGTGGAACATCTTAAAAACAGCTGAAAAACAGGGATGATGGGAGTTTTCTGAACTAAGTTCTGGAAGAATTTATTGCTGATATTTTGCCTGCATCTATGGCTGGCATCTTCAGAGAGTGGTTGCATGGATGTGGTGGCATGGACCACCCTCTGAAGATGCCAGCCAAAGATGCAGATGAAACATCGGGAATAAATTCTTCCAGAACATGGCCACATAGCCCAGAAGACCCACAGAAAACTTTGGATGCTGGCCATGAAAGCCTTTGACTTCACCGAAATGACAGGATTAATTGGGACTGTCACGACAGTAGGAGAGTATGGTGTTAATTCTCCCACAAGTTGTTTTATCTTCATATAGGAGCTAATGTTTTCACAATGCAAATTTGCAATGCTAATGTCTTATTTGTAATATTCCTATGGAAAACACACCTATTACACTATTGAGATACATTGAACTCCTTCTACCATAAACTATAAGTTCAATATTTCATTTAAAATATTAGGTTCCTATTTTGCTTCTCTCACAGTTTCTCCTCCAGGAATTCATGTTAGCCCAACAAAAAAATTCTGAACTGATGGGTTGTAT
>NC_056523.1:29806244-29809798 GCF_019175285.1 Sceloporus undulatus | reverse complement strand
AAACTTCCTTTTAATGCTAATACAGCGAATACTGCACCACTTGGAGAGTGGTGAAGTCTCCTTCTTTGGAAGTTTTTAAACAGAGGCTGGATGACCATCTGTCAGGGGTGCTTTGACAAGAAGTTCCTGCATGGCAGAGAGTTGGACTGGATGGTCCTTGGGGTGTCTTCTAACTCTATAGTTCTATGTTTTTCTAGATATGACTCCTGGAATGAGATGGGGATGATTGTGAATCCATCAATGGGTGGAAGGTGGCATGCTGAACATTCAGTACAAACACCAGGAAAATGCTCAGATGTGCTGAAGTAGCAAATAGCATAGGAAATATAGGTTGTACTTCCAGTCCAGCTATACCAAGTACAGAATTCATCATCAGTTCTCCACTGTTTCTTACACCCAGCTTGACACTCACAAAAGGTCACATTTCACGCGTTCTTCTCTACTCCTGCATGGTTAGATAAAAACACTTAAATGTTTTTCTAGAGCACAAACAAAACTCTGTATGGAGTGCAGAGTGAATAAATAGCAGTTGGAAGCCTCTAACATTGTACTATAGTACTTATAACACTCCACATGAATTGTCACACAGCAAGCTAAGAGGCTACCCATGGCTCCCTCTGCTGTTCATAAACACCATCCTCGCCTGTTGCATCAATAGCCTCCTTTGACAACAGCACAAGGCATTTTGCTCCCATGGGCTGTCTGACAGAGCTGCCTCCTTGATGTTCCTAGTCTCAGCTGGATGAAGGAAGGAAGCAAAAACTGAACTCTGATAGCCTTACAATGGCAGCAGTGTTTAGATGGAGAGCTTGACATCTTATTCAATCACCGGAAATACAAAGATGCCAGGTGATGGCTGAAACTGTAGCTGTAATTTCCTTCTCCCAGTATGTCAGCATAGCAGGACAAAATGAGATGTGATTATTGCTTTTGTTCCAGTGTAATAACAGCTAAGAGGACTGTACTGTTTCACCATTGCCAAGAACAAAATATAAGGATAATATAAGGATTTGGGGGATGAAATTCTACATGTGGTAGCTTCCGTACTAGGGACCATTCAGGATTTTTGCATTACATGAAACAAGGTTCACAATTTGGTTGCCCTTTTATTGTCCTTCAATTGCAATGCAAAATAGGAGATTTAAATTATTTTCATGTTAAGATAAAAACCATCAATGAACACATTTTAAACACCCAACATAAAAGCCAGGTCTATAGTAAATCTTCAAAATGTCTGGTTATTACAACTGGAAATTGTTGATTAAAAAGTAAACTGATTTATGCATATTGTTAATTTTGTGCAACTATTTCAGGAAGTTCCCAGCTATTCAGAAAGCATTTACTGATAGCATTTATTTGAACTTTTAAGGTTTAAAGGTTTTGAACCATATCCCTAAAGCGGTGCACTGGATTACTCATTTGAAGTTCAGATTGGATTTATCTCCTGACTAACACTGGCTATAATGTGCATTAGCTAAGATAAGCCAGCATTTCAGAATCAAAATTAATAAATAAAACATTTATTAATACAATCAAATCAATGGAAAGGTGGCTTTGCTGCATGGAAGTAATATTGTGACTGGACATATTTATTTGGAATACTTTTAAATTTTAATTTATATCCTACTTGCATAGGACCGATGGTGATTGGTTAATGTTTATATATCTTGTTGAGGATGCAATAATATCTGCTCTCTCATTTTTGGTAAATATACTGTGCACATGAAGTATTATGCAATGGCAGTAGTTTGTGTCAATAAATGTCTAAACAACATCAAATGATAATTTTTGTCCAGTAACTCAGCTCTGAACTGAATAAAAAATAAAATTGTGAAAAAGCTTTAAAATATCCTTTTTACTGTGTAATGGTTGAATTTGTGTAGGAAATAAGGTTATTTTACCATCACCTGAAAGGTTCCTTAGTTTTTCTTGCAAGCTTCCCAAATAGTGTGACAGAAGATAATTAAACTATAATTAAGTCATTTTTGCTTAAGGTTTTGCTTGCTAGCTATCAAATGTCCTGGGGTCTATTATTATGCCCACAACAAGCATTAGCAAATTAGCCATATCCCTTCTCAGCAGGGACTGAGTCTGTTCCCTGAAGTCATCTTGCTTCTGTCTCTTTCGCTTGTTTAAGTGATGGCAAAAAGCCACACTGAATTTGGCAGAACTACGAGCAGAGTCCTTATCGGATCACACAGTACTGCATCATTCAAGAAAAGTACATTTATGACATGTTATTCTGACAGACAGGATAGTTCTTTCAGTATTTGCTGTTCTGCCCACATAGGCACCACTCCAATCATTGTCAAGTTCATGAAAGAGACAATATTGAATGTTGGACTCTGTGGATGAGCACTGTGGATCATCCCAGAATGTGTGGTTAAGAAGTGACCTACATTGTGATGTACCCATAAAATGATACAAGAGTCCTGGAAACTTAACACTGCTTTCTTCCACCACAGTACTGTAGAAATGGAGGAGGGAAAGCTACCTTTCTAAAGACCAATGTGTCTGGAAAAAGCCAGCAGCTTGACTTGTTTTCTGAGGTCATTTTGTACTAATAAATAACTTAAGCATGTTATGAGCCAACTTTGCACGCTGATGCATGTTATACATTTTGGAAATTAATTAACTAAAGCTATGGGACATCATCCACAGAGCAACCAGTGATGGGAAAGATACAGCCCTACAGATAACAGACTACAACTCCTACCAGCATTACCCATTGTAGCCCATGATGAGGAATCATGGAGCTGCAATCCCACACAATCTGGAGGTCAGCACTTTGCCCACATCTATTCAGCAGAGCTGAGGATATTCTTTATCCTTTGGTGGGGTAAGGAACACACAGGCCTAGGATTGCCTTGAGCTTTTATCCTACTTTCACACTCCCACAGGTTAATTTCTAATATCAAAAGCCCTCCACAAGCAATCAGTTCAAACATTTGTTCCTTCACTCATGCTCCATTGCATGTAGGGTGACCTGGTGTCATAACTGGGAAGACAAGACATCACAAAAAGTAGGACATCAAGAAAAATGTATGACATTACCAAATAAAAGCTAAACACACTAATATAACTTCATTTCATATGGTTTATTTACTGCTATATTACATATACTGAGATTTCCATTTTCCTGTGCCAAACTATGAACCTTAGCTCAAGCAGTATAGTGTTAGCCCTGTGTTTCATCTCGTTTTGGGTATTAGGGACAAGAAATCACAGGCTGAGAGACATAGGAGATTATCACACGCCTCTTTTCGCCTGATCCGGGCACAGGCTGTGCACAGGCTTAAATGGATCTTATCGCACTCCTCCGTGCTTAACTCGGCTGCATCGCATACCTGATCTGGACTCCTGGTGTACCTTTTGAAGAACGAGAAAGTATTGTTCCTCGAAAAGTACATCAGGAATCCAGATTGGATATGCAGCCAAGTTGGGCACAGAGGCATGCAATAAGATCCGTTTTCGCCTGTTTAATACCAAGTTCAGCTCATGCCTGGATTGGGCGAAAAGAGGCATGTGATAATCTCCCAAACCTGGTCAAAAAA
>NC_056523.1:29799643-29803244 GCF_019175285.1 Sceloporus undulatus | reverse complement strand
CATGGCAGGGGGTTGGACTGGATGGCCCATGTGGTCTCTTCAACTCTACGATTCTATGAACCCACAGTACAATACTATACAGTACAGTCATAAAAACACATATACAAATTAAAAAATCATGATTTAAAATTGACTGTGTAGGCCTGCTGGAAGAGATGTGTCTTCAATGATGATTTAAATGCAGTCAGCATTTTTAATTGTCATATCTCTTCCAACAGGTCATTCCACAGTCTGAGAGCAGCAGACAAAAATGTCCTCTAGGAAACTGTTGCTAGTCTAGTCCTGGTGTTGGGCCTGTTCATTGCTGCAAGGGACTGTAGACAGCATGGTATGATAAGACCTGTGGTCATCTGGCATATTGGGAGCATTTGGCTTTCTTATCTGATAAATATGTAGTCTACTGACAGGCAATTTCCTGCTTCAAAACTTCCTTTTAATGCTAATACAGCGAATACTGCACCACTTGGAGAGTGGTGAAGTCTCCTTCTTTGGAAGTTTTTAAACAGAGGCTGGATGACCATCTGTCAGGGGTGCTTTGACAAGATGTTCCTGCATGGCAGAGAGTTGGACTGGATGGTCCTTGGGGTGTCTTCCATTAGGACTCATGCATCATTGAAATACCATACCTCCAAAGTGACTCGAAGCAGCTTTATTTTGGCCTGTCTGTAACAGGCCTATGAATAAGAGTTTGCAGGAGCTGAGCTGAGCAGAGCAGTAGAGGACAGAGGGGCCTGGAGATGTCTTATTTGTAGGATCGCCATAGGTCGAGATTGACGCAAAGGCAGTTAACAACAAAAATGTTTACCATGGTTACAGGTGGCCAAAGGTGATAAAGGGACCCCAGACAAAAAACAGATTACCTGACAAATGGCAAAGGGCCCTCAGTTTAAAGAGACAAGGGTGGGGAACCATGTGTATTTTACCAGTATAGCATGAGACAGACACATATGTTTTTCTTTAGTAGGTTGATGGGGAAACTTTCCAAGCAACAAATCTTATTACCAAAAAGATAATTTTATGCAAAAAAGTATATTTTCTACAACATTGCTGTTGTTGTATCTTCAAGTCATTTCTGACTTATGGCAACTTCAAGGTGACCGTATGAAACTCGTCGCTTCAATTGTCAGCACAGGTGGATGCGACGGTCAGGAGCACTTATCAACTTCGGCTGATACGCCAACTGTGCCCCTTCCTGGAAAGGAGAGACCTTGAAGCAGTTGTACATGCACTGGTAACCTCTCAGCTTGATTTCTGCAATGCGCTTTACATGGGGCTACCCATGCCAAGTTCGGAAACTTCAATTGGTACAAAACATGGCAGCCAGGTTAGTTATGGGCACACCTAGAACTGCCCATATTACACCTGTCCTAAAATCTCTCCACTGGCTGCCTATCAGTTTCCGGGCAAGATACAAGATGTTGGTTTTAACATTTAAAGCCCTACATGGCTTGGGTCCAGGCTACATGCGGGAGTGCCTCCTTCCATATAATCCACCCTGCACACTTCAGTCCTCTGGGAAGAATCTGCTACAACCTAAGAAGACTAGGTTGTCTGCGGTGACCCAGAGGACCCTTTCATCTGCTGCTCCCAGGCTCTGGAATGACCTGCTAGACGACATCTGTCATCTTACCACCTTGAAAGCCTTTAAAAGTCAATCAAGATGGATCTCTTCCGGCAGGCCTTCCTAGATCAGCCTCCTTGACCTACCTCCCCCTGCTACTGCTATTACTGTTTCTGTTATTTCTACTGCTCCTAACATTGATATTGACATTGATACCAATATCACCATCCCTGCCTCCTTTCTCCAATAGGATATCCTTTCCTGCACAATTCACCCACAAGTTTTTCATTTATTTATTTATTTATTAAAATTTATTATGCTTGTACTGGCATGTTTTATACTATCTGCCATTTAATCCTATTTTATGGCTTGGACTTATGCTTTTATGATTGGGAGAAGGGCTGGGCTTTTGGGATCTTTCTTTTTTATTGTAATTTTACTTGTATGCTGTGTCATTTTACTGTTGTGATCTGCTTTGATTCCCTGTGAAAAAGCGAAATATATTACTATTATTGTTATTGTTATTGTTCTTATTACGATCATGGGGTTTTCTTGGCAAGTTTCTTCAACTCCCTTGGTTTGCCCTTGCCATCCTCTGAGGCTGAGGGGGTGTGACTTGCCTAAGGTCACCCAGGGGGTTTCCACCATATACACCATTATAAAATTGTTGTTTTGTGGAGAAACAAGGTTATTGTTGGGTTTGACTTTGCACTAATGAATTTTTTTTTGCACAAAATTTCTTTAAAGTGAAAAATTAATGCAAATGAACAAAACCTTTTACAGTCTTGCCTGACAGCAGAAAAGAAAATCCTTTTAAATAATCATAAATTTAATTGTCATAGCTCCACATTCTTAGTGGGAATAGTCAAGATGGTCTCAAAGGATAGGATGTACTAATTTAGTAAGATGTGGAACTATGAAATGGTCTTCATTTGACAGATGTCTTTATCAGATGGAACAAAACAGTCACATATCCATAGAACAGCTATGCAAAACTTTTTTTCATCCCTGTTCTTGGGGCCAACATAGCAAAGTGGCTGGCAGACACACGTTTTGCTATTCATCTTAATCTGGATGATGAAAAGCAAACTTCTAAGAATGGTGGTAACTACAGCATTTATAAACTAACCCGAAGTGTAAATGTTTGCTTATTTTACATAATATAGGCCTGAATCCTATTATTAATCATGTCTACAGTAAACTCACTGAATGCATGGAATTTATATAAGTGCTGATTTATCAAGTTACTATTCATATAGCAGGTCTGGTCTGGTTTAGACTAACAATAGGATTTAGGTTATTGTCCACTTCTCTTGACCTTGGAACTATACAGATTATTGTTGTTGAAACTGCTGAACTGTAAAGACTGGTGAATTTCCTATAACTTCCAAGAGTTTATTTTGAGTTTGCCAAATCAGTCTTTGAAGCAATAACAGATATACAGGTGTGAGCCAGCGCAGTGTAGTGGCTTGAGTGTTGGACTACGACTCTGTAGATCAGAATTTGATTCCCCACTGCCATGGAAACATGCTGGGTAACTTTGGGTGACTTACACTTTCTCAGCCCCAGAAAACCCTGTGATAGATTCATTTTAGGCCACCATAAGACAGCAACAACTTGAAGTCGTTAAACAACAAATATAGGTACATGCTAGTTAACAAAGTAGATGTGTTCCTGGATATTAATTCTTTAACAGGAAACTTAGCACCAGAGGCAGGAATTACATGGAAAGAATAGGGATAGGTTCCTACACTATAAAAAAACAAAACATGTTTCATATACTTTTATCCAAAACTAACAATATGAAAATGAGAAATGAAACAATCAAGTCAGGTAAGCCTTGCATGAGTAAACAAAAATATTTTGAACCTTTTCAAGACCATTTGAATGTTTCCTTCAAAATCTCCACAAGACGTTTCTTTTACTATCCTCCACTCTATGATTTCCAGTCTGGCAGCCAAATTTTGACGTCTATACTTCTTTTTTTTTAACATACTTAGTGGGGCTAGTGAAATAGTCTTATCCACTTTCCCCTTTTCT
>NC_056523.1:29781665-29796643 GCF_019175285.1 Sceloporus undulatus | reverse complement strand
TACTTAGTGGGGCTAGTGAAATAGTCTTATCCACTTTCCCCTTTTCTTTCTACTTTACTGTTCACACATGATCAGTAAGGGATTCTGGAGGCAGCTGCTGCTCACCTTGCCTGTTGTAGTCAGACTCACACAACTACAGTAGGACCAGATACAGTAGAATCCCATTCTTTCCTAGCTCAGATGTTATTGCATAGTTTACTGCAGACACACTGCTGAAGTTTGATACTGAAAGTATTACTCCAACATTCCTTTACACCATTCTCTCAGAGCTAAAAATCTGCTTTAAAAATTCCAGGACAAGGAGGAAAAGCTAGGGCCGTGGCAGGTGTAAAAGATTTTTGTAAAAAGGAGCTTCTTTGTCAAACGTTTAGTTAAACAAGGTATGCCTATATAGGAAGCAATCTTTCTACATTTATGCTTGCACTGCACAAAACTGTCCAGTACTGGTTGTTCCCATCACTACCTTTCTGGCTGATCCTGGAAAGAATTATACTCCCAGAATCCCACAAAGAGCACAGCCAGTTTATAGTTATGTATTGATTTTATTTATACCCTGCCTTTCTTCCAGCATGGGATCCACAGTGAATTACAAAATTTAAAAGTTTAGTTAAAAACTCACAATTTTTTTTAAAAAAAATTAAACCATAATTCTGTTTTTGAAAGGCACATGGTTAAACAATTAACAATAGATTTAAACCATAACTGAAAGGATACAAGCTAAAAATACAACACACTGTACTTAAAAATAATAGAACCATAGAAAAGACTTTAATATTTTAATACGGAAAAGACCCCAAGGGCCATCCAGTCCAACCCCCTGACATTCAGAAAGACACCATCAAAGCATTCCTGACAGGTGGCCATCCAGCATCTGTTTAAAGGTCTCCAAAGAAGAAGACTCCATCACAATCAGAGGTAGCTGAACAGCTCTTACCATCAAGAAGTTCTTCCTAATGTTGAGGCAGAATCTCTTTTTTTCCCCTTGTCCTTTTTTTTTTAACTTCCTTGTCCTTTGAACTAGAAAATAGCAGTGATAGAACCTCCAAATTATTTGTATTTCTATTACTGATAGCTTGTTTATTGTTTAATAAGAGTAAGAATTAGAATTTACTAACATCATGCAAAGGTCCAGACATTTGATATAAAATGTTGAATTCTAGGGTGCACATGGGGACCCCACATTCTTTAATTGTTCCCACATTGTTCAATAATATTATTCTCTCTACTGCTGGCGTTCTAAAAGTAGCAAATGTTCTAAAAGTGGATGGATCTATTTACAAGCCTCTTTTGGAAAGCTGCCATTTCTCACTACATTATTTCCTTGGTAGATTTCCAGGTACTAATATATACGCATTCCTGCCACTTTGCTTCTCTAGGAAGAGGGAGGGGAGACTAATTATATGGCATAGATCAATTTATTTGGACAGCTGCTGCTCTACCTGATCTTTGACCAACAGCCATTTCTTTATGGGAATGGTTTGCTTTGGGTTTTGTGAGATTTGTTGCAAGCACCATGGTGCTCTTTGGTAATGACCTGAAAAAGCTGGACTGAAACCATGTACAGTAAAATACAAGTTTTACAATGAGGTTCATTAGCCTCAACACTTGTTTGCAATTGATTTAACCAGTGCTGAAGATGGAGAGAGACCAGCTTCCCCTGCTTTTTGTCATTTGCTCTTTGAGCTGTCTTTCAGGTTTGTTGGGAAAGGAAACAAAAATCGCATACCTTTGTAGTGTCAGCACATGCCTGAACTTGCAGTTGCTTAAGGCAGAACTCTCTATGGCCCACACAGAAAGCTGTAGACACCAACATAGCCCAAAGTCCAAGGAATGCAGGAGGCTAGGTTGTTTTCAGCCATGCTAGTCTCACCAAAAAAACCCACTGCTAATTGAACTTTTACTGAATGGATTAGTCTTCAGTTCTTACCTTTAACTGCTAGGAAATTGCTAACTTCTAATATGTGATGTAGCTTTATTTCTGTCAAGTGATAACGTTTCACAAGGTTCATTTGCCACAGATCTAGAAAGTTTCTCCTTTTTAAGGTGGGAGGAGATATATTCTCAACATGTACTCTTTTGCACTGTTAACTGTCAATTTTCTAGGGAAAGCTGTATCATCATTTTGAATCATTTCCTAGATGATAGGCTACAGCAGACAAGAAGGGAAGGGTCAGAGAGGCCATCAACATGACTGGAATAGATCCTCTCTCCCCATGAAAGGCCATCGAGATGGAAACACACATGTCACTATCTGGGATCATGGTGGTTGAAAGATGGTTTTCTGCCCATCCCACTTTTATTTTCCTGTAAACTTCTGTCAGGCTGTTTGGGTTTCCTCAATCTAGCAAGCAAGAGGCATAAGAAGACTGTCTGTAGTTGTACATAACACCCAGTGCTATGATCACCTTGCTAGCATCACAAAATTCCCCCTCATTGCTGATTTCCCATTGATTTCATACAGATCACTCTTCACTGGCTCTTGCCAACAGCAGGAGAAAAAAAAATCTGTGTCAGGATCACTGGAGGGATGGTATCCCATTCTCTGTCTCAAAGAGCTTTCTCCATTCCCACTATTGGAGAGGGGAGAGGGGGAGAGAGAGATCAAGAGAGAGAGAGATCTCCACTCATTCCCAAAGATGTAAGAGAATTGTCTCTGTGTGTAGTTCATAGGGTGCATCTATACTGTAGAAACAATGCAGTCTGGCATCACTTTAAGTGTTGTAGCTCCACTCTATTTTGGGATTTGTAACTTTACTAGGTCATTAGCCTCCTTTGCCAAAGCATGCTGGTGCCTCACAAAACTACAAATCCCAGGGAGTTAATGTGGTGTCAAACTGCATTATTTCTACAGTGTAGGGGCACCTATGGTTCCTCAGCCAGCATCACCTGCATTCCTTGGGGACTGACAAGGTTGTGTACCTCTGCAGTAAACCTTTGCTTCTTCACCTGGCAGTTAAGGAAGAGGTTGGCCTTATCAAATATAACCTTTGGACACATTCACACTAGCGTTTTTGTGCCAAGTAGATCCAGGGAGATTTGATGATGCAATACCGAATCAAAGTTCCTATTATATTTTCTCTGACCAAATCTCTCAGTGGCAATTTAACCATGATGACATTTATATTACCATTTGTATCGATTTAAAATGGAGCTGAAATTTCGATTGTTCTTTTTCTTTTTCTTTTTCCCCCAGAATATATATATATATATATATATATATATATATATATATGTATATAAAATGCACAGGTGTGTAATGTACACAATATATCTTTCTATCCAACTCTCATTTGCAAAAATATCATAGAGAACAAGTTTATTGTATAAAGAACTGAGATTCAACTTTTTAAACTTTTAATCCCCTGCGCCAAATCCTTTACTTAACCCAACGACGGCCTGCTGCGAGGCATTTAATAACTTCTTTGTAGATAAAATCTCTCAGATAAGAGCTGACTTAGGCGCTAATATTTCAACAGAAACCATAGACGAGGTGTCCAGCGACTCTGTCGATGAAGTTATTCTGAATCAGCTGCAATCTATGAGTACTGATGACGTGGACAAGCTCCTTGGTAGGGTGAGGGAAACAATCTGCCCTCTCGACCCTTACCCATCATGGCTGGCCGTCTGGGGGGGGGGGAAACATTGAGGAAGTTCCTTATGGATATCATTAATGTGTCCTTCAGGGAAGGACATATTCCATCTTGTTTGAAGGATGCGGCTGTTAGGCCACTTCTGAAAAAACCTTCCCTTGACCCCCTGGATATGAATAATTACAGGCTAGTCTCTTTACTACCATTTTTGAGCAAGGTGATCGAGAGGGCAGTTGCTCTTGGATGAAACTGATTATCTAGACCCATTTCAAACTGGCTTCAGGACAGGCTTTGCGGTTGAGACTGCCATGGTTGCCTTGACCAACGATCTGCGTCTGTGCATCGACAGGGGCAGTGTGACCCTGTTGGTGCTTTTAGACCTCTCAGCGGCTTTTGACACGATAGATCACGGCATCCTCTTGGACCGCCTGAGGGGGTTAGGTATCGGAGGCATTGCATTGCAGTGGTTCTGGTCCTTCCTCTCGGGCAGATCCCAGAGGGTGCTGCTCAGGGACAGCTGCTCCAGTAAAAGGGAGCTCACCTGTGGGGTTCCACAGGGTGCTATTCTGTCCCCGATGTTATTCAACATATATATGAAGCCACTGGGTGAGATTATTCGGAGTTATCGAGCTGGGTGTTATCAGTACGCTGATGACACCTAGATCTATTTTTCCGTGTCTCATTCATCGGCCTTGAATTCTAATGGCATATCCTCTCTCAATGAATGTCTCCAAGCAGTAATGGGCTGGATGAGGGAAAACAGATTGAAACTGAATCCGGAAAAGACAGAGGTGCTCACAGTAGCGGCCCCGAAACCAAGAATTGGGTTGCAACCTCCAGTCCTGGATGGGGTCACACTCTCCTCTAGTGACTGTGTTTGCAGTCTGGGGGTGCTCCTTGACTCGTCGCTCCTGATGACAAATCAGGTAAATGCGACAGTCAAGAGCGCCTGTTATCAGTTTCGGCTGATATGCCAACTGCGCACTTTTCTGGAAGTAAGGGATCTCGAGACTGTTGTACATGCGCTGGTAACCTCACGTCTAGATTTCTGTAATGCGCTCTACATGGGGCTACCCTTGTGTTTGATTCGGAAACTGCAATTAGGGCAGAACATGGCGGCCAGAGTAGTGTCAGGAACATCTAGGAGGGACCATATTACTCCAGAATTAAAGTCCCTCCACTGGCTGCCTATTAGTTTCCAGGCCCAGTACAAGTTGTAGGCTATCACCTTTAAAGCCCTAAATGGCTTGGGTCCAAACTATCTCAGGGACCGCCTCCTCCCATATAATCCTCCCCGCACACTCTGGTCCTCTGGGAGGAATTTGCTGCAGCCTCAAAGATCTAGGCTTTCGGCTACCTCCCAGAGGGCTTTTTCTGTTGTCGTCCCTAGATTATGGAACAACCTGCTGGATGAGATCCGTCAATTGACATCTTTAGACAGCTTTAAAAAGGCTGTCAAGACGGATCTCTTCCGGCAGGCCTTTCCGGGATAGATAACCCCGGCCTCAGGAACTCTCTTCTTATCCTCCCTGGAAATGCCACCGTAGTTTATTGTTTTGTTTTGTTTTGTTTTACTTGTCTTGTTTTTGTCTTGTAATGTGTATGTGTTAATGTTGTTTAATCTGTTGGTTTTAATTATAATTGATTTAATAATTTTTTAAGGGGGGGGAGGGAATTTTGATGTATAATGTATTGTATTTTATTGCTGTTAGCTGCCCCGATTGACCTCAAAGGGGCAGGATATAAATAAATTTTATTATTATTATTATTATTATTATTATTATTATTATTATTATTAATCATTTCCCTTGAAAAAATATACCATTGCTCCCGCTCTCAATATCTCAAAAATATCTCAAATTTGGAGAGAACGCTCCTCACAGTTAAACTCACAAACCTCTCATAACATTTCATGTTGCTGTTCCTAAATGAATGGCATTTCAACAGGAACCCAACTCTTGGGTGTGTGTATTTCTCCAGATTATCTATCATTCATAGATTTGAAAATTGATAAAGGAAGAAGATTTTAAAAGGAATCCAACTCTTGGTGCGAAAAAAAGGAAGAGGGAGGTCAAGACGGACTCATGGTTGGATCCATGGTTGGATTGTTCTCTTTTTTTAAAACAACAACTGCCAAATAGCCAATGTGAGTCTTTTAGGAAAACTCTGAGGATTACCCTGGGTTAAGTGGGGTTTTTTGGCAGCCCCTGTCCCCAAACTTAGGTTCTGAAGATGCTAGCCACAGATGCTTGTGAAACATCAGGAATAAACTCTTCTAGAACATAGCCACATAGCCCGAAAAAACCACAAAAAACTAAAAATTACTTGGGTTCCTTTGAAATGCATGTAAACAAGAAAAATTCAACCCACATTCTACCAGGATTAAATTCACCATTTGAATAACCCCTGAATGGCATGACCAGGGGCTGTACCTAGATCTCAGATTTTGGCCCAGAAATCTCAAGGCCTGGGGTGACCCTGAACTGGCAACCCTAGCCATGAAATACATTGTGCCATTATTCCAGTCACCATTTCTTCTTGCAGGATTGTTGTGCTGGTTTTTTTTTTTTTAAAGAAGAAGTGCTGGTATATATCATCGTAAACTTCCTGGAAGAAGGTCAGGATAAAAATACAGGGCAACACAATCAAATAAATCTGAGCATTACTCTTTTGGGAAGGGTAGGTCATTAGGCTTTGGATGCAATGAACTGATGAGAAGTACAGGTTGCCACAGCACAATGCCTCTCCTGTCAGCTCACAGCTAAATATGTCCCTTGAAGCCATATATTTCCTCTTTCATTCGCACTAAAGGTTGCAACTGAAGGGGCCATTTCCTCCATTTCTCTTTCTTCCTACTTGAAGAAAATAAGTGCATGACAAAGTGCCAAGACCACCCACCCACCTCTTTTCAAGCAAGTGAGAGAAAAGGAAGGGGTTGGAAGCTGTGGAGTGGCAATGACACGTTCATAGCCTTTTATGGGATTTTTTTTTCCCAACTCTTTCTTTAAAAAGCTCCCCCCCCCCTTTTTACAAAGATGGAGGGCTAAAAATATTTTTAGCATGGAAGATGGGGGTGGTGTGGGGTGGAGGCTTAAGTTTTCCATTAATTTTTGCACATTTTCCTCTAAAAGCTTGCCGATACCCAGAAACCCTTTCTGTCCAAAGCTCTCACAGGGTTGTTAAAGACTACACCCTTCTTTTTCAGACAGGGGAATGAATGTAGGGGTCTTCAGATGTAGTTGGTCTGCAACTCCCATCAGCCCAAGCTTACATAGTCAGTGGTGAGAAATGCTGGGAACTCCAATTCAGTAACATCTGGAGAGCAGCACAACTCCCACTTCACTGAGACACAATGGCCTGTTACAGACAGCCAAAATAAAGCTGCTTCGAGTCACAGTGGAGGTATGGTGTTTCAATGATGCATGCGTCCGAAGAGTCCAGAAGCCACACCAAAGCCACGCTCCAGTCCTTAGGGCTGGAGCGTGGCTTTGGTGCAACTTCTGAACTCTTAGGATGCATGCATCATTGAAACACCATACCTCCACTGTGACTCAAAGCAGCTTTATTTGGGCTGTCTGTAACAGGCCAATGAAAGGAAATGCAGCTACTGCAGCTCTGGAGACATTGTTTCTTTCGTGACCTTCTTGTCTCAACTGCTATATCAAAGTGGACTGAATTTTCATCCTAGAAGAGGAAATAAAAGTACAGCAGAAAGGCAGGCAGAGGGCAGTGGGGGCTAAGCTTGGAAGAAAAGTGGGGTATAATAAATGCAGAATTTTTGAAATAAAACAGCTGAGAATGCGGCACACCAGATGTGGAGACTCACTAGAGAAAACCCTGCTTGACTCCTGAATATTCATCTGCACCCACAAGGTTTAGCAAGCAAAGATTTCAAGGTTAATTAAGATCTAAAAAGGAAGTGGAGCACAATGATGGAGATCACAACTCAACTATATTTGCATGATGATTAAGGTTTCCGCCAAGAGATGAAGCCCATGTTTTTAAAAGGCTTCTTTCCAAGGCCCAGTCAAGGAGGCATGTGCTCTGCCTCCTGTGGCCAGGCTGGCTGGAGACTCAGGAATATATAGTCCAGAAAAAGTAATATCTTCCAAGGATCATAGGTAAGCAGAAATGGTTCTGTTCCTCAAGCACCTCATCCTCAAAACAACCATGTAAGGCAAGAGTGAACACAGCCAAGATTTTACAACAAGATGGTGAAGCCTTACACTCTGCCCACACAGTTTCCCATTTTCTGGCTGCCCTAGGTGAGCTGTCAGACCCTAGAAGAGGCTCCTGCTTCTTCTTCGTCTGCAGCAGCTGTTATTTACTGGTCAGGTGCAGAGGAAGGAGAAACCAATCTGATGATGATGCAGCAGCAGGAGCTGTTTCAGCTAAAAGTGGGGAACAAATGAGGATATGCTCACAGTTGGGTGAGTCACCCTTCTTTTCCTTCTCCTTGTAGATCAGAGCAGCTTCAGCATCATTGCTGATCCTGTACTGGCAACCCTGTACCCCATCCAAAAAGAGATATATGTGCACATAAGCCACACTTACATGTGGCTTATGCACCTATACACATGTGTACCGCACTATGTGGCACAGTGGTTTAAGAGTTGGTTAATGACCTGGGAGGCCAGGGTTATCCATGAAACTATTGGGTGACCTTGGACAAGATCACAGAGAGATGAGGAAATGATTGAGATCATGCTCTTTTCCTGACTATTAGGTCTTTGGGGACAGAAACTCCAGAAAACCTTCTCAACCCATTTCCTTTTGCAGTGAGAGATGTGGGCATGGCAGTAATTGAAATCTTGTTCTTCTCTTCTCTTCTTAGTTTTCAGTGATTGGGGGGACAGAGCCTCAGCAAAATCTCTCCTCCCATCTTCTTTGGTAATAGAAAACAAAGGTTATTTACAAGCCATTAGCCATGTACTGTTGTTTGATTTATTTACAGGAATTTAATGTTCAGATTCACATAAAATTAATTGAGGAAATTAACTGATATCTCAATCCAAATGAGAGAGGTGGGATAAAACTAATTATTATTATTATTTGGGGAAGTAAATAAACCCAATTGAGTGTACACCACTCTGTGTGTGTGTGGTCCTGACCTCACCACATTTCTAAAACCTAGAATGTGACCTCTGGCCTCAACACAGCTGCCCATCTCTGCATTAGAATCATAATATGGGTGACTGCAGCCACTCAGAGGTTCATCCTCTTTCATTACCTTCACTGAGTAAAGAAAAAGGTCCAATATTACAGACAAACATTCCTGATATGAAAATATTTGTTCTCCTCCTTTCAGTCCTGATTGGTGCTAGTTTTCAAGACTTGTACAAATCTACTAGTTCTACTAGTTTTCTTCTCTCCACTCCCCTTCACCCAAATCCCCTTTGATTTACTAATCCTGTGTTGGTGTACATGCCAAGGATGCATAGTATCTTAGGAAAGAAACTGTACCTTGTAGAGGTCCATCATCAGTAAATCTTTATTCAGTATTTACTTTGAGAGAGATTTATTTTTCTCGAGATCAATGTTCCCTTCGCATTAACAATGTAATGGGACTTACTTCTAGTTAAAGGTGCACAAGCTTGAAGCCTAGATGTTACCCAAAGTCATTCAGTGGATTTCAATGGCCGAGCAGGGAATTAAATCTTGGTCACCAGAGTCATAATCCATCACTCAAGACATCAAGCTATGCAATATTATATTTACTGTTAATTATGTTGCACGTGTGCCCAGATAGACTCAAGATTATAGTATGCATTGATTTGGGGCATTTTCCAGGCTTTCCTAGACTCACTCCATACATTCCAATATTTGTCTGTTTGTTTCTTTTGCTTAAAAGAGTACTTTCGGGGTGTTCTTGGTCATTAAGAACTTTTGCCCTTTTCTTGCCTGGCCATTCCTTGAGGTTGTTTAGCCATATGTGTCCTGGTTTTCATCTCTGAAATGTTGGAGGGTATGTGTAAGTAGTTTTGTAGCCTCACAACATTATCTCATCTATTTTTATTCAGAAGTCCCACGGTGATCAGTGGGCTTTTCTGCCAATTAAATGTACCGTGGACTATAGCCTTAAAGAGAGACAGTGGCTTAAGGCTGCTTTGGAGCTGTCAACTCTAAAACCTGACATTTGAATGAATATCATACAGGTAGAAAATGAATGTTTCTCTACTATTTTTCAGGATATCAGACGGGAAGGATTCCAGCTGTCACAAAATTGGTTCATAGCAGGTCTCCAAGTAGCCAAGAGGAAGCCAAGATGGACCAGTGTCAGGATGACTGAAAGTGCACTAGGTGATATAATAAGTGAATTCAGTACTTTTCAGTGCTTTGTACTTTCACATTTCTCATTAAATACACGAACTTTCTTGCATTTGTTTATTATTATTATTAATGATAGATACTGCATTAAAATTTGAACAGAGTGTACCTGCATTTACAGATATAAATACTACTGTCAGACTGAATTTGGAACAGTAAACGCAAATCATCTCTAAACAACCAATCAATTTTTCAGTAAGCCAGTACTTAACTGCAGTATCCCAAGCTCTTAATAATAATAGTCACTTAACAAAGTTTGTTTGTTACTGTCACTGTAGGTACCAAGGCGACTGAGCTAATTTACTTCAGTACTACAAATTTTTCAAGACTAACCCATATACTTACCCACCCAGAGTTCTGTACAGGCTATGGAGAAGGGATTCACACACCACATTTCTGATTGTCTGTAGGGAAGGCACTATTGGCATGTATCCTAATCTACATAGAGATTCAGATGCTATTTGATGGCAGTTTAGGTGAACACTGTCTAATACCTTCCACATTGCCCCACATTATATGGTTTAAGATGCATATTTCCATGCCATCTATTCTCAGTGTAGGTGGGAATATTTATTCCCCTCAAACACGAATTGGCAAGGAGTCCTTCCAGATGTTGTGGAACTCTTATCTTCCTTAGCTATCATAGCCAGTGGTGAGGGATTTTAGGAGCTGTATAATAATAATAATAATAATAATAATAATAATAATAATAATAATAATAATAATTTATTTGTGTTTCCCCGCCTCTCCCAAAGGATCGAAGCGGGGTTACAGACTACTAAAATCAATACATACAATGCAATACAATACACTATAAAACACAAAATGGTACATCTATACAAACATTAGTAAAATACAACAATCCAACAGCATCCAACATCCAGGGGTAAGACAGAATATCATTGTCGGCAGGCATATTGGTCATGCAGACATCACTCCTCGTGGGGAGGGGGGAACGCTTGGCAAAAGAGTACGGTTTTCAGTCTCTTTTTAAATGTTTCCAAGGAGGTCTTGAGACGGAGCTCCTCCAGAAGGCTGTTTCAGATCCACGGGGCCATTATTGTAAAGGCCCTTTGGGAAGAGAAGACGTATTTGGACGATGGAGTTTCCAATAAGTTCTTCCTGGATGTTCTGAGTGTGCGGGGCGGCTCGTAGGGGGAGATGCGGTCCCTCAAGTAACTTGGGCCCCAGCCATGTAGGGCTTTATAGGTGATAACCAACACCTTGTATTGTGCCTGGAAGCGAATAGGCAGCCAGTGCAGAGCTTTCAGCTTAGGTGTTATATGGTCAAACCTAGATGCACCGGTGACCAGTCTGGCTGCCATATTTTCTACTAACTGAAGCTTCTGGACTTGGTACAAGGATAGCCCCATGTAGAGTGCATTACAGAAAACTAGGCAAGAGGTTACCAGAGCATGTACCACTGTTTCAAGGTCCCTTTGGCCCAGGTAGGGTCGCAGTTGGCGTATCAACCGAAGCTGATAGCAAGCACTTCTGGCCGTCACATCTACTTGAGATGTGAACTGTAGGGATGAATCCAGAAGTACTCCTAAACTGCGAACTTTGTCCTTTAGGGGAAGTGTGACCCTGTCCAGGACAGGTGGATAAATTTCCTTCCCTGGGCATGGGGAACCTATCACCAGTACTTCCGTTTTCTCTGGATTCAATCTGAGTTTGTTTTCCCTCATCCAGCCCATTAACGACTCCAGGCAGGCATTCAGAGGAGAGATGCCATCTTTAGTCACTACGTCAGTCGGCGACACAGAGAAACATATTTGGGTGTCATCAGCGTACTGATAACACCATGCCCTGTGTCTCTGGATGATCTCTCCCAGCGGTTTCATGTAAATGTTAAACAAAGTGGGGGACAAAATAGCTCCCTGAGGGACACCAGATGTAAGTTCCCTCTTAGAGGAGCAAATGTCCCCCAACTGCACCATCTGGAATCTGCCCGAGAGGTAGGACCGGAACCACTGGAGCGCAGTGCCCCCGATACCCAACTCCCTCAGGCGTTCCAGAAGGATACCGTGGTCGATGGTATCGAAAGCCGCTGAGATGTCCAAGAGCACCAACAGGGTCACACTTCCCTGGTCGATGCCCAGATGGAGATCATCGACTAAGGCGGCCATGGCAGACTCAACTCCGTATCCTGCTCTAAAGCCGGTTTGAAATGGGTCCAGATAATCGGTTTCATCCAAGACTGCTTGGAGTTGGAAGGCGACCGCTCTCTCAATCACCTTACCTAAGAATGGCAACAAGGAGACTGGTCTATAATTATTTCTCACCAGGGGGTCCAGGGAGGGTTTCTTAAGTAAAGGTTTGACAATTGCTAATTTCAAACTCGATGGAAATTTCCCCTCCCTGAAGGATGCATTGATTATAAATTGTAATAATGATGTTACTGCATCACCACCCTGGGCGGTCAACCAGGGTAATCCAACATCTGGAGAAATACACATCTAGAGGGACACCTTTGCTATAAAGTTCCTGGGATTAACACACACACACACACACACACACACACACACACACACACACACCTCCCTCTCATGATACTCACTCCACACAGTGGCTTTATTTCTCTGGATTAGGATTACCATCTGATTTTTGTCATGGCAAAATTTATCTTTTTCAGTCCAGTTTGTGCATATTTATAAATATGTAAATCCCACTGCATTTAAAGAAGCTTTCTCTCAGATAAAGTCATAGGCAATCCAGTTTATATTTACTGGAGAGTAAGCACAAGTTTGGACTACTCATTTCACATCTGAACCTTCATATTTGGATTGTAAATCTAAAATCAGTGATCAATTCTAACTTTTCTCCTGCAACCTTCTGATAATGCACTAATCTTAGATTACCATATATACTCAACTATAAATTGACATAATGTACAAGTCAAGGAGTCAAAATTAAATATTTTGCTATGACCTGTGGATATGTCAAGGGTAAAACTTAGGGGGCATGTAACCAAGGATGTAAGTGATGAAGGAAGGGGAAATTCTGGCAGGAATGACTTTGCGTTTGCCATAAAACAAACAAAACCTAAAATTTCTAGACTTATACATGAGTATATACAGTATATCAAGGATACCAGTGATCTATCTTTAGTTGTAGTTCTTTATTATCTTCTTCTACGATTATCTTCTCTTTTCCCCATTGCTTAGTTTATGCATTCTATTAAACATTCTTAATCACTTAGTTTTTCGCACATTTCGGATCTCTTGACGGAGGTCAGACATCAGGGCGAGACTAAGCAGCTGAACCATGAAATCTTCAAAGCATATTTGGTCTTCCTTGTTCTCATCAAGAGCAGAAATTATTTCCTGATATTTTGGTTTGGTTTCCTGACCCTGTAAAATAATGTGAATTGTTTTATGGCAAAAAAAGTAAAAGTGACTTTCATCATTATTGCTAAGGAATGTATTATAACAACAGAACTTTCAGAAAAATTCTATAATGTGCTCATTTAAGAGAAAAGGTTCTGATCTTGTTCTATAACATCTTAGTTTAATATGATGAGTTATAAGCACATTGCTGCACAATTATAGTTCTATGATTCCACTTTAACAACCATGGTTCCATCCCATGGATTCCTAGGATTTGCAATTTGGACAGGGATATTTAAAGTTCTCAGCCAGAGAGCGTTAGTGCCTCACCAAATTACAAACCCTAGGATTCCACAGGATGCAGCCATAGAAGTTCAGAGTGGAATAATAGTGCTATAATTCTGCAGTATGAAAGTCCTCCAAGCTTTTTGTCTTTCCACTTAGCTTTCTCACTTGGGCCATAATTAAACCAGGAAGCTGTTTCATTCAACCTGCAAAACTGTACTTGCATGCTTCAGAACAGGCCAAGATATTAAACAAACTTCAAACTGTGATGTTGAGAAACCTGGCTTTCTTCTAAAGGTAGTAACCATAGTGGCTTTATTTATAGTTTATTTATTTAAACCATCTATATGAACCCCAGAAAGCAGCATAGAGTATATTAACATAAAAACAAAGAACAATCAATAAGAAGAGGAATAAATCAGGTTCTCTGTCACCCAGAGGACCTTTTCATCAGTCACCCCTAGACCTTCTGGGAGAGATTCGACAGCTAAACATGCTGTCTGAATTTAAAACAGTATTAAAGATCTCTTCCAGCAGGCCTAACCAGGTGATTTTAAGCTATAAATCTGAAGTTTTTGTGGGTTTTTTGGGCTATGTAGCCATATTCTAGAAGAATTTATTCCTGACGTTTCGCCAGAGAAGATGTCAGCCACAGATGCTGGCGAAACATCAGGAGCAAACACTTTTAGAACTTGGCCACATAGCATGAAAAACCCACAAAAAACTATGGATGTCAGCCTGAAAGCCTTCAACTTCACATATACATTTGAAATTGGTATATTTTTAATTATATGTTTGGATGATTTTAATGTGTAATGATTGTCTCAGTCCTATGTTTATGTCTTTTAGCCTGTGTGTTTAAATGGTTTCATTTGTTTAGTTATATATTGTATTTAAATGAGCCTTGGTGTCATCATCATTCACTATCTGTGGAAAGGACAGATTAACCTAAACTAAAACTACATCCATATATTTTATAATTGTTAAGATCAAGAAGCCACGTTTTCCAGAAGGCATCTCTAGTTGAGTTTCTGGAATCCCAGGAGAAGATCAATTCTCTCTCTTTGCTGCAGTTTTCAAGGTGCTCACTCTCCAGCCATCAAATGGCTGAGGGGCACATTCTGATGTTTGGCAGTGGCCTTTGAGAACAGGTATTGTTGATGGTGAAGGTAAATGTTACACAAGGAAGGTACTGATACCTCCTTAGAAATAAGTAAAAATGCATGTAAATGTATCTAAACTCAGGCTACGCTTTCTTTTCAGTTGGACTTACTCTTTAAATAGTAGTATAGTGGGTCCTTGATTTCCACTGGGGTTTTGGTTCCAGAACAAACCCCCTCCCATGAATGGATACCAAGATCTGTGAATGCTCAAGTCCCATTATATACAGTGGTGTAGTAAAATTGTGTCCCTTATATAATGACTAAATCAAGGTTTTCTTTTTAGA
>NC_056523.1:29745272-29781655 GCF_019175285.1 Sceloporus undulatus | reverse complement strand
ATCTATCTATCTATCTATCTATCTATCTATCTATCTATCTATCTATCTATCATCTATCCAAGCCATGGATGGTAGAACCTGTAGATATAGAATCCATGGGTGTGGAGGGATGACTGTACTTAAACTGATTTAAATTCTCTGTGTGTGCATGTATGTGTGAAAACTTAGAAGCTGCACGGAAACTTTAGGAAAGTTAGATGTAGAGAGTGTCCTTTCCTTGAGTCGAACAGGTCCATTTAAAATCTTCTTTGAAATTCCCCCTAGTCATTGAATGAGTTGAGAAGGGACAAGGTAAATCTAAAAGGCCTCAAGAACAACTTACTTTGATCCTCTTACCTGCATGAAATGCATAAACTGACTTTGGAGTAGCTGTTTAGCGTCGGACTTGCTGAGTTTCCCATCAGCGTCTGCAGCATTGTCATAAACCAAGGCTGCTGTAGCAATCGCTTTCTCTAGATCAGAACCTTTTCCTAGAGCTGAATGGGGAAATAATTATTGGAAAATTACCAAAAGAAAACAAATTTCTAGAAATAGTGGAGTCCAGTGGCTTCCAGCAAGCACAGACATGACATTTCTCTTGTATGGTGTTGTCTGTGAGTCGGGAATGCCTTCAAGTTGAGGCTTAGAGTGAGGCAGTTTGCTGTGAATGGTCTGGTGTTATCATTCAGACTTATAAGAAACCGAAGATGTAAAAAAAAATCACCCTCTGTTTTGCATAACTCACGCCTTCTGTGTTCTAATCTGGCAGGGAAAATCCCAATTAACTTTCTGTCAACCTGCTTTTTCAGCTGCTTTTAGAATGTCCAAGTTTCTCTCTCCTCCTCCCACTTTCCCTTTTTGTCCTTGGCTTATTTCAAATGATGCAAAATGCATTCAAAGGGCAAAAGTATTTTGCACTCAATTAATTCATCAGGAGGAAAGGAGAGGAGGGGATAAAATCTTAGTATTCTGTTGTTTAATCTAATATGTATTTTTGGTCCCCACTTACAGATCTCTGAGTCCCCTACCCTACTCTTTTGTCAATTAATTTGACTACAGCATATTTTTTGACTTTTTGACTTCCTCCTCCCCTCCCCTCTCACCCTCCATTCATTGTATCCCATTGGCCATGTAACCTTATTGAATTTCTACCACAGTGCGTGATCTGTTACAGTTTATCTCCTCTAGAAGCTGCTTGAGAGCCAGTGTTTGAGTAGTTTGAGTAGTAGTTTGAATAGTAGTTTGAACATAGGACTGAGACCCTGGAGAACAGGGTTTGATTCCCCACTCAGCCATTGGGTGACCTTGGATGAGTCACACTCTCTCAGCTGCAGAAAACCCCATGATAGGTCTGCTAATAACTTGAAGGTACACAATATCAACAGAAGCTGCTTGTGTCCTTGTGCTGTTAGATCCGCTGTGAGGATGTTGGGGCAATACACCTGAAAGGGAGAAAAACAGCCCTTGGCCTTAGTTGAAGAGAATTAATTATATTGGAAGCAGTAAGGTTCCTCATAAGAACTGCTGAGATATTTGGCTTTAGGCTGAAAATGTTAGCTCCTGCACAAGAAGATGCTGTTCCTCTTATGTATCCTAAAATAATTGGATGTACAGGGTAGACCACCTTACCTTTTATGGAAGCCAGCTGCTTGGAAATTGGAATACTGGAAATTAAACACAGAGATATATTACTGACATATCTGACAGTCCTGGCATGGGAAACACTGGCAACCACTGGATGTCGAGGCTGTGGCTTAATGGTAGAGGACATACTTGGCAAGCAGAAGGTCCAGGGTCACTTCCTAGTATTTCCAGATAGAGTTGGGGAAGCATCTTACCTAAAACCCTGGAGAGCTGATATTCCAGAGCTAAGAATATGTGTGCCAACAGTATGACTCAGTAATAAGGCAGCTCCCTCACTCATCTGTGTTATCTGAGCTAGCAGTTGTACATGCATGGTTTCACATAAGACCTGAAATAAAAATATTTTAGACAGCTTTGGTTTCAAATCCAAATTCCTAAACCTTTTTGTTAGAAAAGGTTTTTCAGGAATTCATGGATTTCCTCCATTGACAGAAGGATATAGTGGACAGCACGAGGGATTGAAGTAGGAATTGGACAAGACAGGCTGAGTATAGTTCCAAAATACACAAAGCCAGGTCCACTCCTTCTTTGTGAATAGTTCCCTTCACCTTCTCCCCGGTAAAGATAGATGCCTGATCTTATTAAATCTTTTCACCACCTCTTTGGATTGTGGATTGTGGCCATTCTAGTGCTCTTAACTTAGCTAAGTGGCAGTGTATAGGTATCTTAGGAAAATCCACCATGGAATATGCTGCTACTGAACTTTCCCTGTTCTGAGAGTGCAACATCCTCAGGATGCTGGATTGTTTTGTCTAGATGAACCTTGTGGCAAGGCAGGAAGGATTGCCTGCCTTCATATTTTATGGAAACATTTGAAGTATAAAGCAATGTGAAATATTGTGTTATTTTTGGATGAAGATGAAAGAGCTGCAGATAAAAGAAAAGGAAGATGTATATTTCCCCACATAGAAATGCATATAAAGGGCTTTATATTATCATGCTTTGTAGAAAAATGTGTATTATGCTGTATATAAAATCCAAATCTATCAGCATGAAAAAGAAAGCCTGGAAAAGTGAGCAATGGATGACGAGGAGACAAGAGCACCTGATTTGCTGAATTACATCTAGGGCTCATTATGTTTGGTTTGTACATCATGGTGTGATCCTAATCAGTCTTTGGTGGATGATCAATTGGAAATGCCGTGTATGCAGCTTTGACATTTCAGAAGAAACTGTAGCATACAAATATGAAAAAAAATTAAAATAAATAATGCATTTTTTTAAAAAAAAGTATGTCATGAATTTGCTTTGGGAGGATTTTCATATTCTCCCTTAGGCTTTAAAATTTTAATAGAAAGTATGATTAGTTTTGCAAACGTGAAAGAAAGTCATTACAGTCCAACCCACAGGCTGTGAAACCTTTGGCTTGTTTGTTTTTTCTCCTCTTGTAAGCATATGCATGCACACACACACAGCCATGCTATGTAGAAGAACCAAAATGGATATTGAAGGGGGGATTATTAGAGAGGAAAAGAGAACAGGATTATCACTTACCGTTTGGGCATTTTTGTTGAAGTCTTAGTTGTTTGTTTGATTGAAGTATCCCCTGGTTGATTGTGAGGGTAGGATTTTCTGTTTCCAGTACTGGATGTACAGCCACACATCTTTCCCTGTAGCTGGGCCAATGTTTATCATCTCTAGGCAACTTAAGTGACTACAAAGAGACAAATACAAACCTTAGTACTATGGAGGGTGAAGGTGGAGCAGCCAGTTTGCCAGCCAAAACTATCAATAATACTGGCTAAATAAGTCAGTCTGAAAGGAAATAAGCAAGATCCATAGAGGTCACTGCAATGCACAAAGCTCAGGGTTTTTCCACACATGGTGCCAAAAGTGAGCACTTTGAATCTCTTTTGTAGGTTACTGTACACTAGTGAATGTGACTAAGAGATGGAAAATTGGTGGGTGGTGAGGAGAAAGCAGGCATTTTAAAATTCAGTATAGCACATTCCAGGGAGAGCCAGCATGGTGTAGTGGCTTGAGCAGTGGCTTAAGACTCTGGATAGCAGGGTTTGAATCCCCACTTAGCCATAGAATCCTGATAGGGATTTTATTACACAGAGGAAATTCCATGCAAAAACAGGATTTAAAAGCTGAAAAAAAAACCCCTGCAAAATCAGGTTGATCTTCACACACATCATTGTTAAACTGGTTTTAAACAGAATGGAAAGTAAACATAAGCCACTCCTTTTTTACTTTCAGGATTTTCCAGAAGTAAAATGGAGTGGCTTTTGTCTACTTTGCATCTACTTTCCATTCAAGTTAATACCACTTTAACAACTAAGTCACACCTTTGTGTTTTTTTCTGATTTAAACCCCCATTTCTGCATAGGATTTCCCTCATGTGATAAACTCATAGGTGAACTTGGGCAAGTCACACTCTTTCAGCCTCAGAGGATGGCAAAGGCAAACCCTCTCTGAAGAAACATGCTAAGAAAACTCTGGCCTGTTACAGACAGCCAAAATAAAGCTGCTTCGAGTCACAGTGGAGGTATGGTGTTTCAATGATGCATGCGTCCGAAGAGTCCAGAAGTCGCACCAAAGCCACGCTCCAGACTGGCGCATGGCTTTGGTGTGGCTTCTGGACTCTTCGGACGCATGCATCATTGAAACACCATACCTCCACTGTGACTCGAAGCAGCTTTATTTTGGCTGTCTGTAACAGGCCAAAGTGATACGTTCACCTTAGGGTTGCCATAATGAAGGCACACAACAACAACATAGCACATTCCATTCAGTGCAAGGATGATATTTGGATTTGGAACCTGGATAATTCTTAATGCACTTTTAAACTACTAGCCTAAATACTTTTTGGAAGTGGGGCCCATTGGATCCCATTAAGTTTACCATTGCAACCTTTCTGTCATGTTTGTAAGTTTCTTCAGAGGAAACGAACTGTTTGAAACCCCATATCTTTTAAAAACTGTGGCATCTCTTTCCCCCACTCGACTTCATGTTTACCTCATAGTGCCAGCTGTAAGGTGCAATAACTGCAACTTTATAGCAACACATTCCTACTTGTATTGGTCAGCTTAAAAGAATCCAATAACATCCGAACAATGATAACTTTATTGGGCCAAGCAAAATGCACAATTACATGTTGCAAGCTTTCGAAGTCAAACTGGCTTCTTCATCAGGCAAACAGGAGAAAGAAATTGAATGACACCCATACTATACTACCAGCTTTTCTTCATTTTTGTCAAACCCAGGTTCATGCCATAGCTCAGTTAATACCCATTAAAGCAGCATTGTGTAAGACCACTGTGCTAATGTTCACCTTAACAGTGCTATGAAACTGACTGACAATAGGAAGAAGTGATTTTTGGCTTCTTGAGCACAACTGGAATGGCCAAATTGTGCCTGGAAGCCACTTTGTAAATGAAGTAAGTGAATTAATTACTGGGATGAATAGCAGTGGTAGATGAATCTTTTATAGTTCAGGGTCTGGAATCCCACAAAATGGTTGTTTTTACCCCCTGCTAGTTCACCAGCTGTCTGTTCACACAGTGCAAAGCTTTCCTCCACAGTTGTAACAGCTACAATTGCCCTTTCTTTCTCATAATATCAAAGTTGATATTTTATGGATGCCACATCTTACAACTGGTATTGGATTTCGTGCTTACACATTGAAACCCCAGGCATTCAGAATTCGTATCACTCTGATAGTATTGTGTTCTAAGTTTTTGAAAAAGGTCTGGGTACTGAGCTACCAATGAAGTTACTGATATTCAAAACTGCCATGCTATTCTGGTAGGAAAGGATATTCAAATTATGATGTGAACTTGGGTTGCCAGACTGAAAATTGGAGAGGACTTCTGTAACTTTAATGCTTGTGTAGAAAAGGGAATTTCTACAGGTGTTTATTGTCATGCAAGTAGATAACAAGTAACACCTGCTGAAATTGAGTCTCCCTTATTGGAATCCTGAAATCCAAAATATTCCAAAACCCCAAACTTTTTTTTAAAATTAAGATGTTTCATACGTATATTTCATTAAATATCATACAATCTTTCCCATCCCATTTCCCCATATATTACATTCTGCAATACATTCTTTATTGTACATACCTGGAACCTTAATATATCTTTGTTTTTACCAGCCTTTAAATTAACATAAATAACATAAATTATATTTTGTATTTATATAAATGATACGTTAGAGGCAGTACAGACTGGCACTTTGTGTCTGTCTGACTGTGGTGTAGGGCTGAAGAAGGGCTGAGTGTTCACATGCTCCAAGCCCTTCTTCCTCCACTGGGGCGCCATCTTGGCGCTCACCTGTTTACATGGGGCGTGCCACAATGAAATCCATCGAGTGCACCTCCTAAACAGTGCTGAAAACAAGGGGCATCATAACGCTGTGCCACAGTGGTTATGCCGCTCCTTCTACAGCGTAAAAATAAGCCCCTTTCCAGGGCTTCTTTTTGCTCCATGCGCAGGCCGTGGCACGTGGTTGCCGTGGCCTGCTTCCAGGGCAGAAAGGGGTGGCATCTCACCGCCCCTTCCTGCCAATCTGTAGAGCCTCTTAGTTTGACTTCCCTTATTTATCACTGTCTGTTGGGTGCACATATTTCTTTCCTCTATTCCATTTCCCATATTTGGTAATTCTAATGTTACTTCAAATGTTACTTTTGTCTTAGTTTTTGCTTATTGTCTTAAGAATATATTTTTCTTTATCCTTAGCCTTTGTAGTCAGATATATTCTAATTCTATCAACTCCATTTATCTCTACAATATTCTGTAAATGTCTTTCATTCTTTTTTGTTTTCTTCAAAAGATTTTGTTTCACTGGAGCAGGTCAATTGTCCATTGCTATGGCTTCCATCATTTTTTATCATCCAGTCTCCATTGAGGGAACCTTTTCAGTCTTCCATTTTTTGGGTTAATAATATTCTGGCCAGGGAGATCATATATAAAATTTTCCTCCAGTGTTTATTTCTATCTTGTGTTTCTATTTTGTTAATCATTTTGAGTAAGTATGCTTCAGTTGTTAGCTTGTATATTATTTAAAATATTTTACTGATTGTCCAGTGGACATATTTCCAGAACGCTTTAACCACAGGGCATATCCACCACACATGGGACCAGGATCCTGTAACCCATGGGACCAAGAAGTTCTTCCTATTGTTTAGATGAAATCTCTTTTCCTGTGGCTTGAATCAATTGCTCCAAGTTCTAGTCTCTGGAGGAGCAGAAAATAAGCGCCCACAGTTTTCAGTTGTTGTACTTATAAAGTGCCATGCTCAGTATTCCATTCCTTCAAATATTTAAACATGGTTGTCATATCACCTCTTAACCTTCTTTGTCTTCAGGCTAAACATACCCAGCTCCTTAAGATGTTCCTCACAGGGAATGGTTTCCAAACCTTTCACCATTTTGGTTGCCCTCTTCTGGACATGCTCCAGCTTTTCAGTATCCCTCCTGAATTGTGATGTCCGGAACTGTACACAGTTTTCATCTATTCTTCAACTGATATCCATCCATATAAGTAGCTGGTTCTTTCTGTTTCCTAAATTTCTAACTACTCTTTCCTGTGCATTTATAAGCACTAGCAACAAACCTATCTGGAATGATACTTTATGTAATGTGATGACACAGAAAGAAGGATGCAACAGATGGTCCAAAGAATTAAGTTGTGGAAGTGAAATTATTGAAGCCCAAGTGAATATAGATGTTTGCCACTTTCACCCTTCTTGGATTTTAATTATCTTTTTCCAAGGTTGAGAAAAACTGATTTCTTATTTACTCCCCCACTTTTAATGTGTCGTCTTTCAAACAATCCCCGCCCGCACTGAATTAGATTTCTTAGATTTCTGGTGCCTTCTTGAAGGCTCCTGAATAAAAGGAGTCTGTAATTGCAATGTCACTGCCAAACTACATGTAATCCATGCTCATTATCCCTTCAATTAACATGCTTAAATTACATAGAAATGTGTCTGCTCTCTGCTGGAAAACTAGAGAAAACCTTGCCATCAAATGTGAGTAATAATCCTGACTTTTCCCCAGCTCTGCAGCTAGGCATGAAATGTTTTAGATTTGAGTTTGGATTAAGGTACTAAAATGCCTTAATACTGGTTCTGTATTGTGGGGCAAATTTATTCTCAGAACTAGCAGAACTTGAAAAAGCAGTTTGTCATTGCCTACGTTGATTCAGATCAGAGTTTAGAAACAATTCCTTAAATATTTATTTGTTACTTCTACTTCACCATTTTAAATAGTGCTTTTAAACATGCTTGGTTAAATTGTTAAACACTTGAACATCAATCAGCTAAGCAATAACACTGAGCCACTGTGGTACAACAGTTTGAATGTTGAACTAGGACTCTGAGAGACCAGGTTTTGAAATCCTACTAGGCCATGGAAATCACTGGGTGACCTTGGGCAGGTCATACTCTCTCAGCCCCAGAGGTAAACAAAGGCAGACAAATCTTGAACAAATCTTGCCAAGAAAACCTTGTGATTGATGAACACCTCAGGATCATCAGAAATTGAACACAGCTTGAGGGCACACAACGACAAAATGACACTGATGGTGTGTGCAGTGGGAAATGCTTCATGTTATTTTAGAATATGTTACTTTTATGTTTTTTTTAAAATTAAAATGAAAATTCTGTTAATAATGTATGCAGATATACATTTCTGCTATGTCTGTGTATGCCCTTTAAAAACATTGTGGATGGAGGATCCAGTCCCTACATCACACAACAACCCCTGTGCATGCACAGCTACTGGAACAGCCATTCACTATCCAGCTGTGTTTCTCCAGCAAACACAGGAAGAAATGTTATACTCCTCCCAGAGGTCTCTGAAGCTCTTCTTTGTGAAGTCGTCTTTGTGTGTCTGGCTTCAGGAACATAGCTGGGTGTGATCTGGATGCCTACCACCCTCTCCTAGCCACTAAATGACCGAAAGGCACATGGGCAGGGGAAAGGGAGTGCACAAGGTAGTGGTGTGGGTGGTGGTAGAGGTATGCTTGGCAGAGGTAGGATCTCAACCAATGTGCAACTAATATGATATTAGCTTTTAAGGGAACAAATTCATTTTACAATTTTCACAGCATAGACTATTAATGAATTAATTTAAAAATGAACATGATGATGAATAACTGTAACATTGATGTTTCCAAGCTTTGATTTAGAATAGCCCTGTCAATGTGGTCAAAGCAAATGGGAAGAATATGTGGTTATGCAAACTTCCTGGCCTACATGGCTCTACAGTCCTCTCATGTCTGCTTTTAACATGTGAGAGGTTTCATCTGCTCCCCATATACGACTCTGTGTGTGTGTGTGTGTGTGTGTGTGTGTGTGTGTGTGTGTAAATAATACTCTAAAATCTGTGTTCATCCTTAAAGCTAAAATCCTGATTTTTCTGTGTGTAATGGGAATAGAGTAGGTGTATAGAAACTGCTTGGAAGTTGAGACACCAAATTGTGTGGTGGTGAGTAAAAGGTAGCCTAAAGTAAATGTTTGAATCCCTGCCATCCCCCCAAAACCTCTAGCGTTTCATCTGTGAAGCTGAAAGGAGGGCTCAGCTTGAGACACCTGGAGCCCTCAGCAAATAGACCTTGTTCCTCTACGCTGGTTTGGCTATCTCGCTCAACTAGTTTTTAAAGAGATCTCTGGAAAAATCTGAAATAGGGAACATGTCCCACAAAGGTTTTGTAAGTCCATAACACAGAATTGTTCTGTTTTTATCTTATTATTCTCCTGCTTGTCTTTTTTCTGGCTTTGCTGTTTCTATGTTATTAACTGTAACAAATCATCCTGAAGGTGTTTCTTATGAAAGGTGTGGTATGAGTCCTATAAATAATATATAGTTTGAGGGGGAGACCTTGAACCTCTGTAGCCCCACACCTCTCTGATTACCAGAACTGCCTTATAGCCAGAAGCATGCAGGGCAAGGCTTTCTCCCTTGTTGCTCTCACTTCATTGGGCCCATTTCCCTTAAAACTGGGTTCAGTTACTTCTCACTCTCCTCTTAAGAAGAGTGTGGAGACACAGCTCTATAAACCATCCCTTTAAACTGTTCTGATGTCCACTGATTACTTAAATAAATCCATAAATAGAATTTTCTGATGTAACAGATCAAATCTAACCATTAAATTTAACTACTAATAAAGGACTGCATTCTCTCCAAGTTTTAGCATTTGTTAATTGCAGAATACTGTATAGGCTCTCTTTCCTACTGGGCTTTACATGATGCATTTACAGGTATAGAAGCCAGCATGGCGTAGTGGTATGAGTGCTAGATTATGACTATAACAAGGAGACTGGGGCTTGATTTCCACCTCAACCATGAAACCCATTGAATAACTTTGGGCCAGTCACATGCTCTCAGCCACAGGGGAAGGCAATGGCAAACCTCCTCTGAATAAATCTTGCCAAGACCCCCCCCCCACTCCCCACCTGCAGTGAAAGAGTTGCCTTGGGGTCGCCAAAAGTCATAAATGACTTGAAAGCATACAACACACACACAGGCAGTTTTAGTTCACATAAAATTAAGAATGTATTAACTACTGTTCTTTTCCATACAATTTATTCTTTTTCAAAATGTCTCCCCAACACTGCCACTTGTGTCACTTTGTTGTTTTAACCCCCCCCCCCCCAAATTATATCTTTTGGCATCTCAAAGAGAAACAAACAGAAGAGTTGTGTCAAAGCAGGGTGTTACAATTCAGCCAGTAAGTCTGAGCAGTGAGAGTTGGGAGTAGTTTGGTTGTGGGTAAACCTCTGCTTTGAATCCATTATGCTCTTTAACTGACAACACTGTCTATAGTTCTGACAGTTAAATTGAGCTCTGTGGGTCACTAATGATTAAAGTACTAATCACTGCTTCTGCAGATAAATGAATAAAATGTCATTTTGAGGAGGTATTGTAATTTGTCCCTGTCAGTGGGGAGGAGGGACATATTATTCATCATTCTAATTCCAGGCATGTTTTAGAATGAGATCCTTATGCTGAAAGTAAAAAAGCTATTTCTCTTTGGTAGGATAGTTCAGGGTAGTGATTTGAGAAACCCATGTTTTTCTTCTCCTTCGTTGAGAACTTGATGAGAATTTCTTTAAAAAATATTCCTTCCACAAATCCCACTTTCAAAGGGTGATTTCTTCTCTCCCTTTCAGCAGCTAGCGAAATATTTTTCACAGATTTCTCGAATGACAATAAAAGGCAAGTTGAATAATTACGCTAATTACTTTGCATTTCAAACTCGATTACCATGTCAAAAGGAAGTTTGGGAGATGTTTAAAGAACATTACTATGCTTTAAAAAACCTGAAGGCACACACACAAAAGGGGGAAAAAAGCCCGGTCTCAACAAATAAACTGTGATTGAAGCCACAACAAGAAATGGTAGAGTTGAGGGGACCCTCATGGACCATCCAGTCCAACCCCCTTCTGCTATGTCCCTTCTGTCTCAGCCTCAGGGACATAGGAATACATGGGATCCTAGAGGACATGTAGTCTGACCCCTGTTCAGCATCAGGATGGCACTGGAAGATGGGACAAACTGAGGATTTTCTTGGCATAAAGAGAAGTTTTGCCATGGGATGCCCCTGAAGCTGAGACAGTGTGACCCTCACAGATGAGGAGGGGAGGGGTGGGGTGCCAAGTGGCAATGCTCTTCTGCCAAGCAGGAATTGTCAAGAAGAGGCAGAATGGGGTGCAATGGCAGGAATTCTGCCATGGATAAAAATTACCATGAAGGAATACCTAGGAGTTGCAGTTGAAGCTGAGAGCAAGTGACTTGCTCAAGGTCAGCCAGTGAATTTCTATGGTGAAGTGGGAGAATGAAGATCTACTGAACTTTTCCCCTTCCCCACTGCCATTCCTTTCTCCTTTTGTCTCTTGTCTCTTTAGATTGGAAGCCTGAGGGCAGGGAAATGTCTAACAATTTGTAAGCTGCTCTGACATCCTTTTGGTTGAAGAGCTGGGCAATAATAATAATAATAATAATAATAATAATAATCCCAGCTCAGCCTGGTAAATCCAGAGGTGACTCTGAGTAAGTCATATTGTCTCAGCCTCAGGGACATTCTGAACCATCCTTGCCCCAAAGCAAACCAATCCTAGAATAAATAAATAAATAAATAAATAAATTGTAACTTTATCATTTAAAGAGGCTTTCTTGAAATGAAACAAAACCAAAGGCCAAAACCATCAGCATTCATGATGATGACAAAGTAGTAGAATGGAAGGAGACAAAAGGAGAAGGGAATGGCAGTGGGGAAGGGGAAAGGTTCAGTAGATCTTCATTCTCCCACTTCACCATAGAAATTCACTGGCTGACCTTGGGCAAGTCACTTGCTCTCAGCTTCAACTCCAACTCCTAGGTATTCCTTCATAGTAGGTTTTATCCATGGCAGAATTCCTGCTATTGCACTCCAACCTGCCCCTTCTTCTCTTTTGTGAGGGTCACACTCTTTCAGCCTCAGAGGAAGTGCATGGCCAACTCTCTCTCTCTGCACCTCTCCCATGGTGATGGTAAGGTGCAAACCTATCATGCAATGATAACAATAATGGTAATAATAGGTAAGGAGAGTGCAGAACATCCATGAGTGAGAGAGTGACTATTGGCTTCAGAAAGCCTCCTTTAATCATAGGGCCAAATTTTACTTTCACTTGATTCAGAAAATTGGTTATGTCGACCTTGTATTGGTCTTCTGACAGGTTTCTTATGTGGTGGAGCAATTTCACAACCTCCTCTCCTCCACTTTACCCGTGATCACTTGCCAAGAAGGAGGCAAAGAAACTCCCAGAATCAGAGGATTGCAGAGCCCCATGGACTATTCCCCGGTCTCCCATAGAGCTAAAGAGAAATTTTCCTTTTGGCAGAAATGGGCTGTGGCGTTTGCTCAATTTTTAATTCAAATTCCGGTCTTTCTGGGCACAAATCCCCACCTGAAACACACAGTGCCCAACCCAAGAATAGGAATGCATAGCCATCCCCATAGTTTCTGGACTGCTATTCCTATCATTCTTCAATCAGGGCCTGGGCAGATTGGTGTGAGCAGTCCAGCAACATCTTCAAAAGCCATGCACTCCCGATCCTTGCCCCCAACCTTTCTTCCTTTGGGCTTTGAGGGAATTAATAAGCCAGCAGCAAGACAGCCACAATGACTGCTTATCTATTGCTGTGATCATGTCTCCCCTTTGCCTTGATGGCATGTTTGAACGAGGCCTTTGGGACTGTTTCAGGGAGAAAGAGGAATACTGTATGCCTTTAAATCCTGACCTCTGAGGTCATGAATGACGCTTACTCAACAGTGCTCTGGCAGCTCCAACTGACCTTTCCTTGGTGGGCATTCTAGTTGGCAGTTGGGCATGAGAAGGATTTCAGAGACAGAGGTGGCTCTTCTGGAAATCTTTACCCATTGGTTTGATCTGGGTTTGGTTTTAAATCTGACCGCTGCTTAGGTTCAGAGGTCACCTCTAGGTCTGTTTTTCTTGATCTCTCTGTTGGGCTGACTAGCATTTCCAACTGAAGAGTCCTGATTTCAAGAGCGAAGGAAGATAGGGAGGCTGCTGTCTTACATCTTTTTATCTTCCTTCCTTCAGGCAAAGGTCTTGGTCCCAAAGGAGACCCTCTGTGAGTAGATTGGACTGTGGTCTTCAGGGGTCTTCAGGGCTTCCCCACTTCCCTTGGCCCATGCCAGCTCCTAGCTCCCTCTGGCCTTTGGGTCTGCCATTTTCTTCCTGGGGCATTCTTCTTGATTCCTGGGTCCCCATCCTCACCCCATAGAGCCCCACTGCCTAGGAGAGAAGGGTCACTACTTCTGTCCTGTTCAACCAGGATAAGAGCCCCCTTTGGGATCTGGAGGGGAGAAAAGCCTTTCTTCGGTGGATGGAGAATGTCCAGCCCAAATCATGATCTGAATTCAAAACTAGTCTCAAATTTGATATCCAGGGGTGTCTGAGATTAAGTGGTCCAGAAACAAGAAAGTGTTGCTGATTTTAACCATCTAAGTTTCTAGTCAATATAGCTATCTGTATAGTATAGTATTAAAATTTCTATTCCATTATATCCTGGGTGTGTATATTCCCAGGGTTAATTAGTTTGGCTGCATTTTCTTTGATTGTGTTCTTTCATACATGTATGTTAGGATTTCCCCCTAAATGATAATTTGATGCATTTGGGGGAAGGAGTACTTGGTCAGATCAACAGAGAAAGAGAGAGAATTAAGTTTGGTGAGGTTAGAATTGCCTCTTAGGTATTAGAAAAGCACAGTATTCAAAACACAGAGCTACCCTGGTCTCAGCACCAACAACCATTTTACAGAAGGCACATGTGGCCTAGAGACATACAGTGGACCCTTGTTATACGCTGTCTACATGGGTACCGCCATTTTGACGTAACGGTCACAGCGCGGCCGTTACATACTAGTGCCGCTGAAGGGCGCTTGTGGCACCCTTTCAGTGACACCGAAAGGAGCTCTAAAATGGAGCTCCTTTTGTGTCGCGTATCGCTGGCGCGGCCTTTACATGACTGCGCCAGCAATACTGAAGAGAAAGGGGCCAAGTGGAGAAGTCAAGACAGCTTACAACAGGTTTTTAAAACACAGTATAGTTTAAAATTTGCCAAATGCAAAAGTTTAAAAGTAATTAAATTAGTTTAAAAAACTGGTTAAAACCATAAATCATAACAAGTACAAGAAAATTCAGCACATGATAGAAGAGATACGACAGCTGAAAACATTGACAGCATTTAAAACAACATTATAGACATTATCTTTTCTGGCAGGCCTAGCCAGTCACTTTTAAATCATGACCTTAAATCATGTCAATCTATCCTTTCTAAGAAGTTCAAAATTTTGGGGAAAGCCACTTAGAAGGCCTCTTCTATGTTCCAACCATTCAGGGTGGGGGTTTGAAACTGTGGAGAGTTGGGGGGCAATTTTGACTCTCATAACCCACTAGGATTGGCATCACCCCCCCCCCCCCCATTGACTTCCTTCCATATTGCCTGGGCTATAGCAAAAAGAAGGATGAGGGTGGGAGGTGGATGCCACGGCTGAAGATTTCTGGGTTCACCCAAGCCCAAATCTGGGTGGCATCATGGAATACCAAGAAAAAGCTATTGTACATGGAAACAGCGTTCCTAGGTTTTGTCGCTGCTTGCCATGCAATACATGGAGCCTTCAGGACTTCGGTCACATGCAGCACCCTCAAACCATACTGCATTTTAGTTAAAACTGTGGTCCATGTTCCCTATGTGGTGAATATCCCACATACTCAAGCTTTTATACCTCAGTGTGAATTCAACTGGAATAATTGCACCTTGGCTTTTTCAGGATTTCTTTATAGACTCCAGCCTTGGCAAGAATCCCAACTTCAACATAGGAAAAGCTGAAAGGATGATGGGGAGGGAGAATGCAAGAAGGCCAGGGCCAGCCCTGCCATGAGGTAGAGAGGGGATGAGAACATGGAACTTTCCAGATGTTGGATTATACGTCCCATCCCTCACCACTGGCCACGCTGGTTTACAGTTGCTGGGAATTCCAGTCTGGCAACATCTTGGAGGGCTGCACCGTCCCTCACACTTGTAGATAGAGACCACTGTCTCATACAACAGGGAATGGATTGTGTGGAACTGCAATGAAGGAGAACTGCAATGATGGAGGCCAGAGTTGTGCGCTTCGTGCATCCCCTTTGCACCCCCGTTGTTGTTGTTGTTGTGGGCCTTCAAGTCAATTCCAATTTATGGCGACCCTAAGGTGAACCTATAATGGGTTTTGCTTGGGTAGTTTCTTCTGAGGAGGTTTGCCATTGCCATCCTTTTGAGACTGAGAAACAGTGACTCACCCAAGGTCAACCAGTGGGTTTACATGGCAGATCTAGGATTCAAACCCTGGTCTCTCGAGTCCTAATCCAACACTCACACCACTACAATTCCTTCCTACCTGTTTAGCTATGTGGCTGTCATTTTTAGGAATTAGAATAGTCAGCTCTGGTCAATTAAGGGAGTGATTTTTCGCTGTTTGTGGTGGCATAGGGAAACAGCATTGTAAGACAAAACGTCACCCTCTAAAGACGTATTTTTTCCATCTGTAAACCCATTTTTCCAATCAAAATTTGGCAGAGAGACCCGTTGGCGGCATGTGTCCCCTGTACCACATTCAGTCCATGGACTGCATCATTCCCAGCCTCCTGCCCATAGTCTTATTCTTTGCTTCGGTCAGCAAAATAACTTGAGCCAGTCCCACAAGAAGGCATAGCAGCTCTTTATTTTGTATGCATGTGCAAATTAAAGGAATCAGGCCTTGTTTGGCAGTATGCTAAGACATGAATCCTATTGTTAGCTCCAACAAGAGGACAGCCATGCAATCAATTAAACTTACATTCAAGTGAATGCTTCAATTAACATTGATTCAATAGGTCTACTACAGTTGGGATTAACAGGATTTAGGCCTAAATCTTCCCTCCCCAAAATCAAGGTTGGAGCTAGTAATATTTGAAGCAGGGAGTTGGAAAATATGGGATTCTTCTGGCCAACTGTCATCTTCATTCCATCATGCTCTGTTTTGAACAGTATTCTTAATTAGGTGGTGGACTGGTGCAGGTGCCTTCTGAGCTGTTATCATATCAGCCTGCAGTAGGAGATAGGTTTTTAACCACACCACCACCAGTGAAATAGTTATTTGCATATAGTAATATGAACATTGGAAAAAAGGGTTAGCATAAATATGTCCTTGTTATGCCAAGAGCTTTTGATGAATAAGACTATACTGATTCTACACACTAACACAGGTATATCTTATACTACTTGTACTACTAATAATAAATCATAGTTATTGTTATTAAAATAATACTAATTCATTATTGTTATTGCCTGAGTCTAAAAGGTGCTACATGATTTCTCTGCATACTGATTCTACAGAATAACAAAGATATATCTTGTAATCAGCATAAGATTAAAAGTAATAAACCACTGATAACACAGGTATATCTTTTAATAAGAATAAGAATACTAAATCATTGTTTTGTAATAATAATAATAATATTGATACTAATTCATTAGGGTTATTTCCTCAATCTCAAAGGTTCTGCAAGATCTCTCCCAATACCGAGTCTACAGATTAACCAGGTATATTTTATAAGAAGACTAAGAAAAAGAATAATAATTAATTGTTCCTGTTATAAAAATACTAATTCATTACTGTTATTTCTTCTGTCTTAAAGGTGCTACAAGATATCTCTCAATACTGATTCCACAGACTAACACAGGTATATCTTATAATAAGAATAAGAGTAGTAAATCATTGTATTTGTAATAATAATAATAATAATAATAATAATAATTCATTATTTTTATTTGCTCCGTCTCAAAAGTGCAACAAGATCTGTCTGCATACTGTTTCTACAGACTAACACAGGTACATCTTTAAATAAGATAAGAGTAATAAATCATTGTTCTTGTTTCAAAATAATAATAATAATAATAATTCATTACTGTTATTTCTTCAGTCTCAAAGGTGCGACAAGATCTGTCTGCAAACTGATTCTACAGACTAACACAGGTATATCTTATAATAAGCATAAGAAAAAGAATAATTAATTGTTATTGTTATCATAATAATACTAATTGATTACTGGTTTTTCAACAGTCTTAAAGGTGATACAAGATATCTCTGCACACTTAATGTACAGAGTAACACAGGTATATCTTATAATAAGAATAAGAGTAATAAATAATTGTGTAATAATAATAATAATAATAATAATAATAATAATAATAATAATAATAATTCATTATTGTTTTTTCCTCAGTCTCAAAGGTGCTACAAGACCTGTCTGCACACTGATTCTACCGACTAAACCAGATATGTCTTATCATTAGACTAGAAAAATGAATAATTAAGGATGGCTCTAGTTTGACTCAAAATATTTATACATTACCATTCCTTCTTCCCTCTTAGAAGGTGCAACAAGAGATCTCTCCATGCTGATGCTCCAGGCTACACCAGGTATGTCTTATCCTAAGACTGGGCAAAAGAATAGTTAAGGATGGTCCTTGTTCGACTCCTCATATTAATGCATTACCATTCCTTCTTCCCTCTTAGAAGATGCTACAATAGATCTCTCCATGCTGATGCTGCAGGTTACACCAGGTACGTCTTATCTTAAGACCGGACAAAATAATAGTTAAGGGTAGCTCTTGTTTGACTCCTCATATTAATACATTACCGTTCCTTCTTCCCTCTTAGAAGGTGCTACAAGAGATCTCTCCATACTGATGCTCCAGGCTACACCAGGTACGTCTTATCCTAAGACTGGGTAAAAGAATAGTTAAGGGTGGCCCTTGTTTCACTCCTCATATTAATGCATTACTGTTCCTTCTTCCCACTTAGAAGGTGCTACAAGAGATCTCTCCATGCTGATGCTCCAGGCTACACCAGGTACGTCTTATCCTAAGAATGAGCAAAAGAATAGTTAAGGGTAGCGCTTCTTTGACTCCTAATATTAATTTATTACCATTCCTTCTTCCCTCTTAGAAGGTGCTACAAGAGACCTCTCCATGCTGATGATCCAGGCTACACCAGGTACGTCTTATCCTAAGACTGGGCAGAAGAATAATTAAGGGTGGCCCTTGTTTCACTCCTCATATAAATGCATTACCGTTCCTTCTTCCCTCTTAGAAGGTGCTCCAAGAGACCTCTCCATGCTGATGCTCCAGGCTACACCAGGTACGTCTTATCCTAAGACTGGGCAGAAGATTAGTTAAGGGTAGCCCTTGTTTCACTCCTCATATTAATGCATTACTGTTCCTTCTTCCCTCTTAGAAGGTGCTCCAAGAGATCTCTCCATGCTGATGCTCCAGGCTACACGAGGTACGTCTTATCCTAAGACTGGGCAGAAGAATAGTTAAGGATGGCTCTTGTTTGACTCCTCATATTAATGCATTACCGCTCCTTCCTACCACTTAGAAGGTGCTACAAGAGATCTCTCCATGCTGATGCTCCAGGCTACACCAGGTACGTCTTATCCTAAGAATGGGCAAAAGAATAGTTAAGGGTAGCGCTTCTTTGACTCCTCATATTAATACATTACCATTGCTTCTTCCCTCTTAAAAGGTCCTACAAGAGATCTCTCCGTGCTGATGCTCCAGGCTACACCAAGTACGTCTTATCCTAAGACTAGGCAAAAGAATAGTTAAGGGTGGTCCTTGTTTCACGCCTCGTATTAATACATTACTGTTCCTTCTTCCTACTTAGAAGGTGCAACAAGAGATCTCTCCATGCTGATGCTCCAGGCTACACCAGGAACGTCTTATCCTAAGTCTGGGCAAAAGAATAGTTAAGGATGGCTCTTGTTTGACTCCTCATATTAATGCATTACTGTTCCTTCTTCCCTCTTAGAAGGTGCTACAAGAGATCTCTCCATGCTGATGCTCCAGGCTACACCAGGTACGTCTTATCCTATGACTGGGCAAAAGAATAGTTAAGGGTGGCCCCTGTTTGACTCCTCATATTATTATTATTATCATTATTATTATTATTATTATTATTATTATTATTATTATTAACCTTAATTTATAAAGCGCTGTAAATTTACACAGCGCTGTACATAAAATTTTTTAGTCAGACCGTTCCCTGCCCTCAGGCTTACAGTCTAAAAGACACAACACAAAAGGAGAAGGGAGTGGTGGGGAATAGGATCAGGTCCAGCAGATCTTCTTCTCCTCCGAGGCCTGGACCAAGGCAGATGGACTGGAGGAAGGGCTTGGCTTCTTGATGGATGGTTAAAAGGAGGGTTCCTGTGTCAGAGAGGGGCTCACCTCTGGGCATGCTTCTCTAAACAATATAATCTTTAATTCAGTTTTGAAACTGGGTAGAGAAGTGATGAGGTGTGCATGTGAGGGAAGAAGGTTGCAGCAGTAAGGGGCAGCAAGCGAGAAGGGACGAATTCGGGAGGAGGCAGTGTTATTTTATAATATTAATATAATATTAATGCATTACCGTTCCTTCTTCCCTCTTAGAAGGTCCTACAAGAGATCCGCCTCTCAAGACTGATGCTACAGGCTACACCAGGTATGTCTTATCCTAAGACGAGGAAAAAGCATAGTGAAAAGGAGGGCTCTTGTTTGACTCATAATATTAATACATCACCGTTCCTTCTTCCCTCTTTGATTTGAGAAACCCATGTTTTTCTTCTTGTTCATTGAGAACTTGATGAGATTTTTTTAAAAAAATATTCGTTCCACAAGTCCCACTTTCAAAAGGTGATTTCTTCTCTTTCTTTCAGCAGCTACCGAAATATTTTGCACAGATGGCTGACCTTGGGCAATTGACATGCTCTCAGCTTCAACTCCAACTCCTAGGTATTCCTTCATGGTAGAAGGGGGGGTGGTTGGATGACCCTTGGAATCCCTTTGAATGCTAGGTTTTATCCATCATGACAGAATTCCTGCCATTGCACCTCACTCTGCCCCTTCTTCTCTTTTGTGAGGGTCACACTCTCTCAGCCTCAGAGGCAGGGCATGACCAACTCTCTCTCTCTGCACCTCTCCCATGGTGATGCTAAGGTCATGCAATAATAATAATAATAATAATAATAATAATAATAATAATAATAATTGGCAAGGAGAGTGCACATTCTCTCAGCCTCAGAGGTAGGGCATGACAAACCTCTCTCTCCAGCTCTCTCAAGGTGATGCTAAGGTAAACCTACTTTTATTTTGCATTGTATTTTCTATATATATATATATTTATTTGGCAAGGAGAGTTAAAAATATCCATGAATAAGAGAGTGTGGTGTATCAAAAAATGGGGTTGGATAAGATGACCCTTGGAATCCCAAGTTCCAATGCTAGGATTTCACCCTTCTTCTCTTCTGTGAGAATTTGAATGGCAGAGCATGGTGCAGAAGGCCTCCCCTTTTGTTCTCTTTTGTTTTTCAAAGCAAAGCTGTGAGTGAGCAAAGATGGGGGGGGGGAATCACCCTAACAAAGGAAATAGCCTCTGGTAAAATCCAGGATGAATGGTAGCTTTTCTTACGCAAAATACCCAAATTCTGGCCATCAAATTGTCAGCTGAAAGTCTCGTCTCTTTACTTCATTTGGAAATGATTAAAAATCAAAATTCTTACTCATTGATCGAGAAGTGAACAGAATTTCTTCTCTCTAAAATGCTTTTGAAATTTTTGAATTAGACATATTTCTACTAATTTTTTAATTTTGGAGAATATTCTTTACATCACTAGTTCAGGGACAATCAGTGTCGATTCCGTCTTGTTGTTGTAGACCAGCTTCCCACAAGGTCCTTCCTCACAGATATGTAAGGAATATGTAAGGTATGTTGGACTACAATTCCATTCATTGCCATCTCTGAAAATAAGACCTCTAAAAAGACAATTGACTTGCCATGTCTGCCATGAAGTCAGCATCCTTGTGTCAATTTTCCCCCACTCTTTCTTAGGGGTATGCTGTGAAGATATTCTGGATTGTGAACAGTACTTTTATACACAAGCACAATTTTATCTTATGCTGGAATGTATATATATTTTCTTGCTCCCTGATTACTCTTGGGAAATAATTTTCTTCCAAAATAGATTAGTTAGGCACTTGGGGATTTTTAAAACATTTTTCTTTCCTTTAACAAGTGGCTTGTTGAATCAGTGCAATCTACCTATGTGTTGACTTACAAATCAATAATTGACCCAACAGATAGATTCTAATTTTGATGAACCAATAGTTGTCAGGCTCCTGAGTTGTTCATTCCATATTCTCCTGCTCTTCCTCATCCTCTTACTCTTGGGAAATGATTTTTCTTTCCTTTAACAAGTGGCTTGTTTCAACAAACTGCTTTATTAAACCATTCCTTGCCTGTGAGCAATTATGTAAGACTAATAATATAAAACAGTAATATTCTTTTGCTGAGATTGCAGTTGGATTAGGAAGCCCCCTACCTCACCCAGACTGTGTAAAGTAAACAAAACCAAACAAAACCTTATGTACAATAAAACAATGCTACATGTATTTTGGCCCTTAGGTCATGTCTTGTGGGGTTTTAGGGACATTTAGGAAGTATCAGCTATATATATGAAGCAAAAGGCTAAGTATTTCCTGTTGACATAGAGCTGCAGGGGAACAAGTTGGAAATGTGATCTGAAGAAGAGTCTTCTCCAGAAACCTGAAATAAAGGGGTCAAGGTTCTAGATCAGCTACTTAGAATACCTGCATAGATACTCTTGAATGATCCTTTCGCTGTCTTACTGGGCATCAACATCTGAAAGCGCTTGGATTTGTTCTCAGCAGTCTGATGTTTCTACCTGCATCTGTTTGTCTTTTTGTTCGTCTACAGTATCCTCAGCACTCTTCTCCAGAACCACATCTCAAATAAGTTTATTTTCTTTCTGTTGACTGTCTTCACTGTCCAGCCCTTGCACCTGTATATAGTACCGTAATGGGTAATATAATGACTGTGACAATTCTAACTTTACCGCTCAGTTGTTTTATCTTTACACTTTAGAATCATGTCTAGTTCTTTCATAGTTACCCTTCCTATTTTTGGTCCTCTTCTTTCTTGACTGCAATCTCCATTCTGATCAATGTTTGATCCAAGGTATGGGAAATCTTTAACTATTTAAATTTCCTCATTATCTAGGTTGAATTTATGTAGACCCTCCATGGTCATTATTTTTGTTTTCTTCTCATTCAGCAGTAATCTTGTCTTTGCACTCTCTTCCTCAACTTTCCTTGATAATTGTGCTAAGTATGATTTTTTCCTAGTATGGTGTCATCTGAATATCTTAGATTGTTATTTTCTTCCACCCTCCACAATGATCAGAGGCTTACCCACCATGGGTGACAGAGCATAGCCAGAAACTTCTGCAATCCTTGTGCTCTTTCCCAGTGATGTCACAAGAATTGGCGTCACCCAGTACAGTAACTCATGGTCTCATATCCCCCACTGACCTCCTCCTATATCACATTGTACAGAATCCTTAGTAATGCTTTTGCACTAATGTTACTCATTAATCATAATTCCCGTATATCAGTGAATGTAATGGTAATAGTTGTAACATAAACAACTAGCAAAATTAAAATTATACCATTAAATTACAGTATCATATGCACAGCCTAAATAGATTTATATGTACATAGTTTAATGTGGTTAAAGTAAAAATTTGGTATTATGTGATTTATTTATTTTTTTTTAAAAAACCTGAAGTTTCTCCCTTCTCCTCCCACTAAGCCTCCCCCCACTCCCCCCATCTCTTCCGCTGAGCTCCAGCATTTTAAAGGGATGCAGGCAAATGCCTCAGCCTGTTTCTGCCAAAGACAGATGTTTGGGAAGCAGTGGTGTCACACCCATTTAGAGTGTCACCTGGTGCAGTCTGCACCCCCCCCCCCCACTCCCCTAGTGATGCCCTTGCTCTTCCCTATCCTATAAAGTGACCATTCTTGGGGGGGGAGGTCTATAATAGCTATGAGCCTGGGCATGGTGAGTGGGGAGACATAGCAGAGTTCTGCCTGCAGAACTCTTAAGCTGCACTGAGCAATGTGATGTCTTGGCCTCTATATTCATGATGTCTTCAGTTTCCCTGAGACAACTAACCCACTGCAAACCAAACAGCTCAGATTGGAAATAGACTATGATTCATGTTTTTAATTCTCTTGTACATATATTGCTATGTGTCTTATTTATGGCTGATCTGGCCATATGGCAAATGAGGCATTTAAGCTAAGGTTAAGCTAAGCTTTACAGAAGGCATTAGACAGCCAGCAGCTTAATGACCCTTCCATCTGTTTCTACTGTTTCTTTAACACTTTCTTCCATTACCATTTTTCCAGAACGTGGCAAGGAGGGTAGGTTCTTGTCTTCTGTTCATGAACTCTGATCCCCATATACTGAGGCCAGATCACCCACCATACCATGTGGATATAGAATAATAGAATCCTGGAGTTGGAAGAGACCACAAGGGCCAACCAATCCAACCCCCGGCCATGCAGGAACTCTCAATCAAAGCATCCCCGACAGGTTGCCATCCAGCCTCTGTTTAAAGACCTCAGTCCACTGTCAAACAGCCCTTACTGTCAGGAAGTTCCTCCTAATGTTGAGGTGGAATCTCTTTTCCTGCAGCTTGCATCCATTGCTCTGTGTCCTAGTCTCTGGAGCAGCAGAAAACAAGTTTGCTCACTCCTCAATATGACATCCCTTCAAATATTTAAACAGGGCTGTCACATCACCTCTTAACCTTCTTTCTCCAGGCTAAACATCCCCAGCTCCCTAAGTCGTTCCCCATACGGCATGGTTTGTAGACCCTTTGCCTGTCCTTTGGTATATTAGCTGTTCCTCCTAATTTGGTGTCATCTGCAAATTTCATAACCGTGCCCCCTAGTCTTTAATTTAAGTCACTGATAAAGATGTTGAATAGCACTGGGCCCAGGACACAACCCTGTGGTACCCCGATATATATTCAGTACCACTTCCTTTGACTTTTCCATTTATTTTTGTGTTACAACCTAGAACTGAAATGGATTTTACTTGCATTGTTCCTACTTGATGCACAACAATGTTAAGGTGAGAGTACTAGCATAGTGCTTTGAATGTTGGACTATGATGCTGGAAACAAGGAGTCAATTCCCAGTTTGGCCATGAAACCCAATGGGTGTCCTTGGGCAAGTCACATGCTCTCAGCCTCAGAGGAAGGTAAACAAATTTTGCCAACAAAACCTCATGACAGGTTCGTCTTAGGTTCACCTTAAATCGAAAACGATTTGAAGGCACACACCACCCAAAGTTATGGCTGGAATTCAATAAAGGGTTTGCATTTTTGTGAATGGACATATGCTGTGGGAAATATATTTGAGCAGTATCACAACAGCAGTTTCATATTCAGCAAGAGGCTGCCATGATGTTACTATTTAGGGGAACCAGCAAAATGAATATGAAATAGGACTGATGCACAGCAGGATCAATGTACATCAGGACACCAGCCAGGGGAGTGCGGATGCACATTGGTAGGACCCAAGGCATATAGGAATACTCTCACCAGTGCCCTGATAGGCATCTTCACAATCGCTAATAGGGTTTCTTAGTGCCTTTTCTAGGTAGCTAAGTATACATAAAGTTATGCAATGTAGATTGTGATAGAGAATTCCAGCCATTGTGTGGTCAACAGCACTCATGGGCCTAACATGACCCCACAGTGGTGGGGACATCATGTCTTTGGGATACTTCTGCTTGGCAGGGCCTAGGGGCCTAGTCAGGATTGAAAGCAAGGTGGATCAAACCAAAGGCAGGACAATTATTGGCTACAATCAAACGTGCCCTCAGCACAACATAAATGCCAACATGTGGAGATATGCTGCAACAGAAATATGTAACCCCTAGGCAGTATAGTAACGTTGCCCACATGTCAATGACACAGTTGTGCAAAGTGAAATGCACATCAAGGAATGCACAATGAACAACCCCAAATGCACAGTGTGTACCTGCCATGTGAAACATTACTGTATGTCCAACTCCATTTCCACCACTGTCAGCAGAATGTGCCCATTGAGCTATGGCAAATAATTCACCTCAGAGGTTGGGGATGAAGTTCATTATCAAACAGGATGATGATCTGCCTGAACACACAGTTGAAGTAACAATGAAGGTTAAAAACCAGAAGCTGAATATCAGAGAATGGACCAGTCAAATCCCATAGTTCAACAGATTGAGACTCTTTGGCAAGACTTGAAAGTGGCTGCTCACTAATGGACCCCACCAAACCTGATGGAGCTGGAGCAATTTTGCCATGGAAATTTGATAAAAATTTCATGATCCATAGGCAGAAAGCTGATAGAAACTTTCCCAAAAAGTCTTGCAGCTGTAATTGCTGTCAAAATAGTGGCTTTCATGTGTGTACCTGTATGTGAATGTGAATGTGTAACCACTATATTCTAGTTCAGTTTTTGTGCAACAATAAAAATACTTAGCACTTTTACAGTGTCAGTTATTTTGTGTAAATCAAATAGTAAGCATGCCAGTTAAATCCATTTCAGTTCTAGCTTGTAATATAACAAAATTGTTTCTCCTCCTGGAGGATTCAAGGAAAGGCAATTCATCTTTGGAGTTTGAGCAGAAAAACAACCACCTGGAGAGCATGGATGGGCCAAGGGTTGCAAAAACAGATGTGGCACACCAAGGGTCACACTTTGGCTTACAGAGTTGCTGTAGAACCAACCAAGCACTGTATGCAATAAACCTTTATTTATTAGGGTCAAATAGATATATCACAATATTGATTCATCGACTGAGCAGCCATACATTGGTTACAACAATCATTTAAGTGACTATGCTGTTTTATGCTAAAAGATGCTTTGAACATTTACAGCTCATACAATGATATTATAGACAAATACACTTTTATTTAGAAATGCAGATGTTCAGTTTTTTTTTCTCCAGTGGTGTGTTCTGTAGGCTGCAAACTGAGTAAAAAAGGGAGGCTAAGATGAACCTCATTTTGCTGTTGTCTCCTGAGTGTTCTAGATGAACAGTTATCAACTGCTTGTCACTCTAGGGATGAATCACTTTGTTAAACAGATCTATGGCAAGGTTCTGCTCTTAACCCTGATGTTAGATATGCTCATAAAACATGCACCAGTGATTACTAACACTGGAGGGCAGACTTTGTTTGGCTAGATAGAAAATGTTTTGCCCAGTTTGCCAGATGACATTTTTTTCTGGAAGCATCCCAGTACTCATGTCACAAAACAATGAATGCAAAAGCCCAGTTTTTTCTTACAGTATAGGAGAGGTTGCTTTCAAACTAGGTTCTGCTTAGGAGTGGGAGTTGGGAACCTAAGTGTGTGGGGTTTGGTTTATTTGTTAGGAAACGAAGTGACCAAAACTACCTATCTAGCAGCAGATATCTGGTTATGTTCTCTTCCCATGGTGATAAAACAAACTCCCTACAGAACACTGGTTGAATGGTAATGTTAACCTCCCCTCTTGAAAAGATTATGCACAATCTGAAAACAGCAGGATTTCTCTGTTATGCTTCCTTGTTAAAGAACTGGGCCTGTGTTCTTGATTGCTGAGATCGTCCATTTGACATTCTCCTTCCACTTACAGATAGCACCAAATCCAGTAGTCATTATAATGACTGGAACAACTTTGCAACAGCATAGAGAGAGAAAACATTCTTCATCATCAGTGGCAATATAGGAAAAGCTACTCTTTTCTAGTGTTGTGTACTAGCAATCTGTGTAAGATTCCCTCCTCTTAATTTCACTTTACTGATATCTGCACCTCTGTTACCCTAAATAAATAAATAAATATCTTTGTAAACATGTAAACACAGTTACTTGGTCCTTATAGTACACAGTTCACGCTCAAAGAGTCACAAAACATCAATAGAAATATGGATTCATGGAAGGAATACTGTGCTTAATTAAACAGAGGGAAAATGGTCTGTTTACAGCAGGCATTTCTGAACGCCCTTTTAAGGAAAACTGTTTTAGTTATATGCTGCATTCAGGATTTGCGTAAGCCATTGATCGAACTCTGTAAAATATATAAAATAGGCATACATAGAGAACATTATCTAAAATGTTATATTAAACAAGTAAACCAATTAAAAAGAGTAGTGGCGGTACTGAAAAACCCCATTTCCACAGTCCATAACATTCTGTTGTGAAATTATGCAGCTTCATGCACTAAGACACACTGCAAATTTGCTAATCAGGAAAAATGCCAAACAAATTCTCCAGCAGCAAAACATAAAAAACTGAACTAGACAAACTAACAGTCATAGACAGGCAATGTTAAAAACCTAGGAGTTGCAGTGCATGCATTATGACAGATAGATTAATCAGAAATCATATGAAAATACATTTTGCTCTTCACTAAAATGTAGAAGAAAATCTAATGCTAATTTAACTGTGTTATGCATAATATATACTACAGACTCCAGGCTACAAAGTGCTGCTACCATACACGTACAAAACTACCATGAAAGGTTTCTATACAGTACATACAACAATTATTTACTCCAATTCACACTTGTGATGAATATATCATCAGTCATCTATTCACAAGGAGAAGATGCATCATATATGAACAAACAAGAGCCACAGCCCACTTTCCTTGGTTGGTACCCGTAGACCTTTGATTAAGAGGAAATTCTGACACATTTATTCAAAAACTTCAGAAATCTGCTTCCTGCCACTGTGTTTGAACTTTCCACATACAACACTCAGCTTAAGAACTCTGCAAATGCTAAATCTGATTAGCAAATGAAGTTGGACCACTCTGTTGCTGCTGACCAAATTCATCCACTTGGCCATACGTGGTTTGCTGACCAAAGCTGCCTCCCTGTTGGCTATAGCCCCCACTTGGACCATAACTGTCTTGATTGTAGCCACCTTGGTTATAGCTGCCAGACTGTTTTTCCATGGTGTCTGGAGGGTATCTTGTGCCTGAAGAATGCCAGCCGGTCTCCTTAAAAACAAACCAAATATTTCCTGCCCAGAGAATAAAGTTCAAGAATCCAAAGACCTAAAGAAGAAGCAGAGTGAGACATTAATTGAATTACATGGCTGCACCATCTCATCTCCTTCTAGCTCAACTAATAGGAATTTTATTTGTTTAAAAAAGCACACTATTGACACATTTTTCTTTTTTGTCTGTTACTCCACCAGCAGGCAGTCCATGCCAAATTGAAAGAAGTGATTAGCTGCCACTCTGTTTCTGGACCGTGGCTACAAGCAATTTGGGTAAATAAGAATCTACCAAAGACTCTTGGCTTTTGGTGTTGTCAGTGGCAAGACTCCCAGCTCCTAGTTCAAAGACAACAACTGTAAACATTCTCTGTTTTGTCGCTCTTTCCGTTGCAGTTAATAAAGGTGTGGAGTCAACTGTTTCACTTTTTCAAATTACTAAACTACTGAACTATTGAAAGGTTTTGTACCCCTGAAGAAATGATAAAAGTAAGAGAGAGCTAGCATGGGGTAGTGGTTTGAGCATTGCACTATGACTCTGGAGAACAAGGTTTGCATTAGCACTGGAAACCCACTGGGTCACCTTAAGCAAGTCACACATTCTCAACCTCAGGGGAAGGCAATGGCAAATCCCTGAACAAATCTTGCCCAGAAAACCCCATCTTAGGGTCATGGTAAGCTGGAAACAACTTGAAGGCACACGACATCAACAGAAATAATGTAAGGCAGAGCAGATATCATTGGAGAACACAATCATGGTCATAATCATCCATAAGCATAGATAAATAACAAATCACTTCTACTTCAAATTCTCACTTGGCAGGTTTATATTTATTTATTAAATTTATTTTTATTTATTTATTCATTCAATTGATACTATTTTTTTTTAAAAAAGCACCCAGTTATCAAGTTATGTTACCTGTTTTCCAAGATCAGTGCATCTTGATTGCTGTAAACAATTGAATCAATCTAACATTTAAAAAAATATTGTAGTGATATGAAGCACTTGTCACTTACACTGTGGTTGCATGCTGTACGGTCCAGTATAGCAAAGTAGTTCCATATGCAGGACTGTCTATAGCTGGCCATTCACTGACCCCCCCAGACTTAGCATAGAGTCATTGCAGCCCCATCCCTCCCATCCATTCTCTGCCTGGGTGAACGGAGAAGCGTGTGGCAGAAAATTATTACATCCTCTGCTGAGATCAATTGCAGTCCTCCAGATATCTGAGTAGATGGTGTAATCATTTCATGCCTAGCTGTAGAGACATAGCCAGAAAGGTCTCTGATCAAACCACCAACCCACTTTTTCAGGCATGAAATGGCTGCCAGACTGAGGGAGCTGCAGTGATCTATGGTAGGACTGAAGGGGTTTTGGTTGGTGTGGAGTGAGGAAGGAAATATTATTCTCTGCAATGACCCCCTCCCCAATACACAGGTATAAGATTGATTTACACCTGCATATACCACTAACAGAATGTCAGCCATTGTGGGCTTTCTAGGTTCAGTTGTGCAATATTTTTAGTTGTGTATATATTTACACTCACAAGGAGCCATAATTAGGTTAACTGTAGAGGTTCATATTGGATCTCATTGGTTTGGCAGGAAATAAAAAGCCATAGCTAGTGACTGTCCATTTCCTTGAGTGGCATAAATCCAGTGTTCCATGGGGTTTCTGAGCTTTCTAGGGGTGTAGCTACACTGTAGAAATAAAGCAATTTGACACCACTTTAACCTTCTTTGCCAAAGAGTGCTGCTGTCTCACAAACTACAAATTCCAGGATCCATTCTGCAGAATCCTGAGGTTTGTAGTTTTCTCATGCACCATCACTCTTTGACAGAGAAGCCTAAAGACCTTGTAAAACCAGAAATCTCAGGATTCCATAAGATGGAACTACAGCACCTAAAAGTGGAGTCAAATTGCATTACTTCTACAGTGTAGATGCACTAGAGAGCACCTTAGACCATCTTCTGAGGACATTTGAATAAGGGGGCTTCAGAGGAAGAAAGAAAAATCCCTGGTCCTACTTCTACTGATGGTAATGGTTTTGTCTCTTTTCTTTCTTTAAATAAAATAAAATAAAATAAAAATACTTACAACTGAAGTATTCAAACTTGACATAACAGGGCTGCGCACAGGAAAGCACTTATTGGACTGCTGCTTGCAAGCTGACATCAGTAACAGCACTTCATCTGGGTCAGTAGCAACCTTCACATCAGAGAGTCCTTTCGCCCAAGCAGAGGAACCCACAAGCCACAAGAATGAAAACACCACTGTCACAATAAAGTCCTGCAAAAACCAGATCAAACATATGTAGGTTTATGCTCAGTATATAATGAGAATAATAGCATTACAAAATAGAATGTCTGATAAGGGAGGATGGAGGCAGGTAAAGCCTACCCACAAAGTCCAAAGAAGACTCAAATGCAATCTTCCACATGATGGTTCCATTTCAGAAATCATGCTGGGAAATGTTTGTTTGAAAGCAGACAAAAAGATTAGTCCAACTTTTCTTGGTTAGTCCCAGTTAGAGTTGACCAGTGAACTAATTGTTGAATTGTGAGTCAACCCACATGGTAAAAAACATCACACCTTACCAATTTTTCACTTTAACCATGTGAACCAGTGGTTAAACAGTGTTTCATAGGCTAAAAGCTTGCCATGAGTCCCCATAGTCAGGCTATTCTGGTCCATGAATGGCAGTTGTTGTAAGAGTCAAGCAGGTAAAACAACTCCTAGCCACTGAGGCCACCTGAAGTGACAGTGATTAATCTAGGATCATCTCTGGGACTGCACACCTACTCTTTCAGGAATGCAACCTTCTATCCAGGACAGGCAATCGGCCTATTTGCTAGATTCAGGGACCACTTATTCATATCACCTCAGTTTATGGAGGTGTGGGGATGCAAGCTCAGTTTATTGGCATGCATCTAGTCAACCACTTCATCCAGATGGGTCTCACATGGTCTCATCTGTTTCAGATGTTATGGAGAAACAGAGCTATCTGTTATCAGCTTCTTGATGACATCTTGCCTCATATCTCTGAATGACCAGTTTCAGTTGCTTCATATAGTTGCTAACAAGTGATGGGAAAAGAATAATGCACACCAGGGGTACCAAAGATCCAAGGGCCATTCCCTTTAGTTTTAATTCCTAGATAGCCGTGCAGATAGGACTGGAACCCCTGCTATACAGAGTCTCTGACCTCCATTTTACAGACACATTCCAGGAGAATGCTATAGCCAATGGTTTCAAAAACCACTGAGAAACTGTGAAAGCAACAAGATCATAGTCCCCTCTCCCTTTCTCCATCAGGGCAACTGAGTTTGATTCAATCCCAAAGCCAGATCTAAGCCTTGATTGAAATGGATTTGGATAATCACAGTCCTCTAAAAATGTTTGTAGTTGCCTGCTCAGTATCATCTGCAGCACCTGCCCTGAAAACTGGCATTTCAACTGGATGGTGGTTGTTGAAAAGTGTAGAGAGTACGTTTCTTCAAAATTGTACTGCTAGTTTAATGGAACCAACCTGCCTGCCCCCCAGCAAAGAAACATTAACCACAATCTGGGCCTTCCAAGTCATACCCCCTCTCTAAGCATGCAGGAAGGATATTTTGTGGTACCTAACTGGTCACATTCTTTAAGATATCACATTCATGCCACCAGGTTGTGATACCTGACAGGGGTGTTTGGATTGCTGCATTAGTGGTATTTAGGTTATTTTGGAGTTCAGAGATTTTCTCCTCAAGTTTCCTAGGAAAGGAGTTGTAATGAACTTCACAAGGGTAAGAGACTCATCCATCAATGCTGGTGTCAGTAACCTCCTGACCACCCTACCAAGTTCCCTGGGACAGCTAATTAAGGAAAGAGACAGGCAGGAGTGACCTCAAGCTTTTCATTACCCCTTAGCCTATTTTACTTTTCAGGATTGACTTGAGAATAAGAACTGAACATTATGACAGAAACATGGGGGGTGTGGGATTAAATAAACAAATAGCCTTCCATTAACACATATTTCAGATTATTTGTGTTGGTTTCGCCCTGAGACCACACAGAATCACAAGTCTGATTTATATGGATTGTGATAACTCATATAATTATTTTCACAGATTGTAGGTAATGAAAATGTCACCACTATAATGTTTGCATGGCTTACTATGGTTGTTTATTTTTTTGCTTGTGAACTAGAAATACATTACTGAAAAGAGATGTATAAGCAGTGGCACCGCTATTAATCAGGATTACCTTTCCTGAAGGTAATGGAGTCACAACAGCGTTAGAAAGTTCAGGCTATTAGTCTTCGATTAGGTATAGCCCACTGACTTGGAAATGTCTTTTTTACAAGGTGTAGGGGATTCTATGCCCATTGTAGGTTTCCTATTGAGTTCTTGAATATGTATCTATTTACATAGTCTCACTAAAATACAGTGCACTAAGGAAGGTAGCCTCAGGGCTTGTTCCAAGGGAGGTTTAACACTCTCCTTCCCTCTTCTAAGAACATTCTAATTACTGAAACCAATACATATCTGTACATGTTTATGCCAGTCAAATAGGTGCAGAACACCAAAAGCTCTCTGTGACCTGATGTCAGAGGAAGCCATATCCAAGCAAGTGATTTATTCTTGGAACTTCTCACCAAGCTCCAATCAATAAAAGTGAGAACAGCATAATAATAATAATAAAATAACAGAACATACATGGTAAAGTAAGTGGCCATGACACTGTTGGCTGATGTAACTAGGAGGTGCCATTGGCATAGGAGACAGTTTTATGGCAGAAGTACAATGGCTATAGGTGCCATGGCAATGGGATGTGTATGGAAAAAATGACAGCATAGCACATTGGAGATTATCAGACAGAAAAAAGGATGTCCTTGTCCCATCCTTACGGTATGATTGCAAAAATGTTTTCATACAATGTCATGCTTATCCTGTCAGTGTCCCATCATCGAACTGCAATTGACTGCGATCGCATGAAAGATTTTCATACAACGTCATGCTTATCCTGTCATTCTCCTGTTATTGAAGTGGAATTGTTCTGTCATTTTGTATTAATGGGATTTTACTTTAATATAATATATGTTGAAACCACTTTGATGACAGAAATCAAAGACTGGGAATAATTAACTATTCCAAATGGTTTTCCAGGAAGGCATATTAGATGGGAGTTGCAGTGGATGTGTCCATGATTGTTTGGACAGAAGATTTATGGCTTCAGCAAATGTTCTCAAACCAAGAGCTGAGAGTTGTGCATTTCTTAAGACAAATGGCAAACTCACACCTTAATAAGAGATATTCTTGTCTTTAGAAATGCCATCATCTTCCTTTGCCAGACTTCCCATCACTGTTGATCAAAGGGATTATGATGATGTCTTTGGGTGACCTATTGTGAAGTATGTCCAGATCACTCCCTTGCTCCAACTAGTCTGCCTGTTCTGGGGCAATTTTAGTTCATTCAAAACCAACAAGACAGCCCATGGCACTTTGAGTTACAACAGGAATAGTTCATAATAGTACATTCTGGTACTCCCTCCAACTTCTAGGGATTTAAACTAAACTCTGTTAGTCCAAGAGGTAGGAGTGGGAATGGTGGCAGAAGACACCGTAGTCATTTACTCCATAGTCCCAAACTTTGGTCCCTTAGTTGTTTTGGACTTCACCTCCCAGTCTGACTGGGACTGTTGGCCAAGCTGCATGGGGCTGCTGGGAGCTGAAGTCTAAAACTCACTAAGGACCAAAGTTTGGGTGTCATTGCATAGTCCCTTCCCATCCAAAGGTCCTCAGGCTTCAATTATGAGAACCCTGGCTCCATTAGATCAGTTATCTAATCTCTGTAAAAATGAATGCCACATCTTACTTTCAGGTCTCAGTGTTGATTACAATATCCAAGTTCCTACTTCCCCGTGGAACTATGGTAGAAATGTACTGGTAAGTCTTTGATTAGTTAATTCTTGCATGCAAGAATGAATAATTACTGTTGTTCTTTTCTTGGTGTGGGATAAAAATAAATAAGCACAGTATTCTCCTTGTATTTGAGCATCACAAAGTGATACTTTTTCTGAACAGAAATAACACATAGGATTTTCTCTGTGTGCAAAAACATGTTTCCTGTACAGAAAACATTGTTTCCTGTGCAAGAAACACATTTTTGCCTTACATTTTTTTCTTTTAAAAAGCCATTTTTTTTATACAGAGAAATTTTCCAGAACTCAGGATATTTGAATATTGGAAGAAATTTGTGTGAAAACCTCACATTGCTATTATTCTTCCTGACAGTTTCCCAAATGAGAACTGCATAATTTCTTCCGCACTGCAGAAATAAAGCAGTTTGAGACTATGATAACTTCTATGGCTCAATGGTATGCAATTCTGGGATAACCTCACTGTTATGCCTAATTATTATTTTTTTTTAAAAAAAATTAAGTAGCTCTTTACATCAACAGGAGTCCAGTGACTATTTTATCTTATCTTATTTTAAATGTTTGCAGACTGTTGTTCTTCTGTTTAGAAAAGGCATCCAAAGCAGCTACAATACAGATAGAGGTGGAGAGACATAGAAAGAGAGGAAGGCCACATGCTAGATGGATGGATTCTATTAAAGAGCTGACATCAACATGAATTTATCGGACCTAAGCAGAGCAGTGGAAGACAGAGAGTCTTGAAGATGTCTCATCCACAGGGTAGCCATGAGTCTGGATCGACTTGAGGCTGGTTAATGACAACAAAGTCAATGCAATGAATGTTATCGTTACCCAAAATATGACACCATGAGTCACCACAAACCAGCAGAATAACAGAAATTGAGCAGAAATGACAAATTTTCTACTCTACTCATGACATTTTTGTAGTTGTTGTTGTTTGAGAAAATAAAAGTGTGGGAAGGGGAGAGCCAATAAACCACGTAGTGGTTTGAGTGCTGGGAGACCAGGGTTCAGTTCCCTGCTTGACTATGAAAACTTCTGGGTGACCATAGGCAAGTCACATACTCTCAACCTCAGGGGAGAGCAATGGCAAACATCCCCTGAATGACTCTTGCTAAGAAAACCCCCATGTTAGGTTTGCCTTAGGGTTGCCATAAACCAGAAACTGCTTGAAGGCACAGAATGGCAAAGTATTCAATTTTCAAAGCTTTGATACATTGCCCCTGTTCCAATGCTTTCTCACTTCAACTCTGAAAGTATGTCTATAGTTTCTAGGAGGGTATTCACATGATCATGTGTCCCGTTTCACAGAGAGCAAACTCTGTTTGGAGGTATCCTCTCTTTGGAAAGCTGTTCATTTGTCCAGACTGAAATACAACAATGAAAGGGAAGAGGAGCTAGAACCTTGAAGCTGCTTATCAACAGTATCTCAGTTGTCCCACAGGTCACCTGGTCAAAATCTGCTCCACTATAGTGAAAGTTACTCTTTCTACAACTCATTCATGCTGGATTATTTAAGGAAAATATTTTTTTTTCCATTGCAGAGGTACTGAATTCTGTTTATATGACATAAAAATTGCCACATGTATGACAAGAAAAATCAATCTGCAATAAAATGTAGTTTGTTTTAAACGCTCAGCACAAAAATCCCCAAACACACCATTTATCTTTCTATGAATAATTTATACAATGCAGTCATTAATACTGCTTCCAGTCCTTTTCTTTTTTAATTACTGAAATATTGTAAAGGATTTTTTTTTTGTGACTTTGGGGAAATTTAAATGCTGTAGCACCAGTATTGAAACTACATCCTATAATCAGTCTTAAGGTGCATTTGAGGGCTGTTTGTTTTATACTGAGAATATTAATCCAATCAATATGCCAACAACTCCATAGCATTTCATGTTGCAATTGACAAATGCACCCCCTTCTCCCTTGATTTCTTTGTAAAATTGGTAAAACTCTTGAAAGGTGCATGGAAAGGGGCATTAGCCACTGGATATTTGTTTTCATAGAGCAAAACCCACTTACTCACCACACCGAGGCATGTGGGAACACCTAGAGTGGTAAGAAGAGGGATCAAGACTCCTATTTTCAGCAGTCACTGTGTAAGGCCTATGGCTTGCTGTTATTCCTAAGTAGAGTAAACCCATTGAATCAATGGTAATTCGTAAATCAGCACTTGTGTAAGTTCCATTAATTTGTGTATTTGTGGTGTAGCAGTTTGACTATGACTCTGGAAACCAGGATTCAAATCCCAGATCACCCATGTGAACCCACTGGGTTACCTTGGACATGTCACATACTCTTAGTCCCAGAGAATGGTAATGACAACCCTCCTCTGAAGAAACTTCCAAGAAAAACCCATGATAGGTTTGCATTAGGGTAGCCATAAGGCAGAAATGGCACACAACAA
>NC_056523.1:29730961-29745262 GCF_019175285.1 Sceloporus undulatus | reverse complement strand
AAATAAATAAATAAATAAATAAATAAATAAATAAATAAATAAATAAATAAATCCTATTCAATTGTTTCTGGAAGAACAAAAAAAAAATCAATTCAGTTGGCATCTGTTCAGAAGAAGACAAAAAGATACACCATTCACAACTTTGGAAATTACACAAGCAATTAGAAATCTTAAAGTAAATAAAGCCCCTGGACCTGATGGCTTTACTGAGGAATATTACAGAAACTTTGAAAAAAAATTAAAAATCTCTTTGCAACAAATGTTAAACAGAATACTTAAGGAAGTCCTCCAAAACTATGGGAAGCGGTAAATATAACCATAATACCAAAAGAAGGGAAGGACAAGAACTATCGACCTAACACATTATTAAATGTTAATTATAAAGTCTTTATGTTTATACTGGGAGACAGGCTGAAAAAAACTCTGAATAAGATGATACATGAAGATCAGACAGGATTCCTCTGAGCAAGACATGAAAGAAAACTGTTAAATGCCATTGAATATTATGAACGAAATAATGAAAGCTCCTATGAACTTTGTCAATGTAGAAAAAGCTTTTGACAAGGTGAAATGGAGCTTTATGACTGAAGTAATTAAGAGAATGAACCTTGGATAAAACTTTTGTGATTGGATTAGTGTTAGTGTATATTTGTATTGCAAACGTTTAGATGTGACAATGGTTTGCTGAAGTTTAAAATTGGTTACAGACTGAAGACCAAAAGCCTAGGCCAAAGACAAAATGTCCAAGGACAACGGGACGAGACAAAATGTAAACAAGATATGTTTTTCTGTTTGTACTGTGATTGGCTCCTATGTTGCATGGCAATTTACGAGAAAGAGGCTGGACTAAGGAGTCACTGCGTGGGAATGTTGTACTTATGAGAACAAAGACTGTTCTATTGTATTCTGGGAGAATGGACTCTGAGAGAGAAAGATGTGTTGTACAGTTGTAGCTATTAGCTCATGTAAACAGCAACAAGAAATAAAGCCTCAGTAACGAGTGAAATACTGCTGGAGTTTGTTTCTTTAATTAAGCAGCTGTTTCACTAGGCATTGTTCCAGCAAGCTGAAAAGCCTGTGCTGGAGTTTGCTTTGATCTTGAGTTTCAGAGGAGACTGCATCTACATCCAGTTGGTACCAGTTCAGGGACCACGGGCAAGAGACATCACCCAAAACAATTTTTCTAACAATTAGGAACATCTACAGGGACCAGAAAACTTGACTAATTACAAATGGTGAAAGAACTCAAAAATATGATATACTGAAAGGGACCAGGCAGGGATGTCCTTATCGCCACATTTGTATATCAATGTGATGGAGGCTTTAAGTAATAAAATAAGAGAAGATACGGATATCAAGGGAATACAACTAAAAGGCCAACACTACAAATTGAAAGCCTTTGTGGACGATATAGTCTTCTTTCTAGAAGAACCAATTCACTCTACTGGAAAATTACAAATGATATTATCCAACTTTGAAAAGATCTGAGGGGTGAAAGTGAACAAAGATAAAACTGTGAATCTGGCCAAAAATATGACAAAAGAATAATTGTTACAAAACAAATCAGGATATAAAACTGACGAAAAAAATAGATATTTAGGAATTTGGATAACGAAAAGGAATGCAGATTTGTATGAAAATAACTATAAAAATGGAAATCAAAGATGAATTCAAAGAAAATGAAAATGAATTAGATAAACTGATTAGGAAAAATGGTCCAAAATTGACTTCAAAATTTTATGATGTATTGCTAAAAGGAAGACTAAAAGAGAAACAATGATTAAGTGGGCAATGGATATTGGAAGGGACCTTAAACTGGAAAGTTGTGAGTTAGCCAGTAGAAGAATACAACAGTTTACTCAATACCAGGACTTAAAAGAAAACTATTACAAAATGGAAAATCGCTGGTACCTAACCCCAGTATAATTAGCAAAAATTTATAAAACATGTGGGAATAAATGCTGGAGGTGCAAGAGTGCTGTGAGTGGGTGTTACCATATGCGGTGGAACTGTAATTTAGTTAAATCTTATTGGAAAAATATTCATAGACTGATATGTGAAATCCTTGAAATTAATTTTAAGCCATCACTAGAACTATGTTTATTAAATATGCTCAATAAGGTACCAAAAGAGATTGAGAAGAAATGTAGCATATTATTGTTATACATGGTCATGGCGGCGAGACTGATTTTGGCAAAAAAATGGAAAACAATAGAGGTATTCTGTTTTAGACTGGATCAGGAAATGATGAACATGGATATGTTAACTGCTAGATTAAAAAGACAAAATGTACATAAAGTAGAACAGGATTGGGCTCCAATACTACTCTACTGTGAAAAGGTAAACTTAAATTTTTTGAGACGCTGATTGTATGAATTGAGATAGAGTGATCAAAATAAATTAAGCTAGATTTTAATACGCAGAAGAAGAGTTAAAACATTACTTTTGAACTGATGAAAATAAGATTTAAACGGCCAAGTTTTATACAAACTGGACGAACATGGGAAGTCAATTGTAGATATGTAGCTCTGGAAAACAAAATTTGATGTCTATTTTGTATGTTATTATTTTGTATATATTACTTGCTGCAAAAATAAAAGTGAAAAAAAAAATCCCAAACCAAACAAAAATAAAAACAACTCTATTTTGGATTTTGGCTTAAGCCTTTAACTCCAAATGACATAAGAAAAGGGTGGCCAGATTTGAGAAACTGGCAGCATCAGAAATGCCAGATACAGGTGCTTTGTTGTGGTTTTGGACTATAAAACTATGAGCACAGCCATTGCCTGTGTGGACTGGGGGAAATATGGAAGGTGTAGTCCCCCATGGAGGGGGAGGGGGTGACTATGCATCCGCATGCCTCCATCACATCAGGGGCTGGCTTTGCAAGGAGCCAGACACTGGGGTATAGCGAGGTTCTGGAATGGCAAGGGCACTGTGGTTGCATCTTCCCCCTTCCTGGGCATGTGTTGTCTTCTTCTCCAGAGGGAGGGAGGAAATGTGGGTGCCAGTCCTGGACCATTTTCCTTCTCATTCTGCATCCTGGAAAAATACATGTGAGTGATGCTGCTCTAGCCACCTCCTCTTTCTGGGTCTTGGGGAGGAAAACGAAGCATTACAGCTACTAAATTCATCTCTGCTACTGAGGGAACTGAGGGGCTGCCATGTGCTGGGAGGTTACACTGTGCTTCTCACCTCAGTTTAGGCACCCTTGTCCATCTCCCCTTACATTATTTAATGCTAATGATGACTCTAAAATATATATCTCCACTGCATGCTTTGGGGTCTCAGTATGTTTAGCTTGGAGAAGATTCAGAGACAGTTGTCTCACTTGTATCCACAGACTGCATCCACAGATTCAATCAACCATGGCTTGAAAATATTTTTTTAAATCCAAAAAGGAAACCATTGAGTTGCTCACCAGTTTATATAAGGGCTGCCATTTTACTGTTGTTTTGTCGCTGTGTGCCTTCCAATAGTTTCTGACTTATGGCAACCCAAAGGTGAACCTATCATGGGGTTTCTTAGCAAGATTTGTTAGGAGGTTTGCCATTGCCTTCCCCTGAGGCTGAGAGCATATGACTTGCCAGTGGGTTTCATACTACACCATTGTATATAATGGGACTTGAGCATCCACAGATTTGGGTGTCCATAAGGGTGGGTCTGGAACCAAACCTCAATGGATACCAAGGGCCTACTGTAATATAGTAACCATATTTAATATCTAAAGGGATGCCATGTAAAACAATGCTAGCAAATTGGTGGCTACTGGACTGGCATTGGTCCATGAGAACTCAGCTGTCAGGTGGTGTCAAGATTCCAGGAAGAAAAAAGAAATCAATGGCCAATGGAAAGTAATATGGTACTAGCCTCTAGCACATTGGGAAAATTACCAGTCTCCCATATTAGACAGCTTGAAATGCACTGATGCAGAAGATGGAGCAAATTTATTGTCTGCTGCTCTGGAGACTAGGGCCTAAGCATTAGCTTCCTAATGCTAAGAGCTGCTTGAAAGCAGAATAGACTGGCTCAAAGGATGGTGATTTATTTGGAGGCCTTTAAACAGAAGTTTGATGCCCATCTCTTAGAAGTGCTTTAGTTACGCATTCCTGCTGGATGGGGGTAAGCCTAGATGGCTTTTGAGTTCCAACTTTGATTCTAGGCTTTTGTGATTCTATGCCACCTGTGCTCTGGTAATTCTTCTGTCAAAACTTTTCTGAATGCTATGTCTTCCTTGAATTTTAATGCTCCCAGTCTATTTCCTCATGGTTTAAACTTTTAAAAACATTATTATATCCCTTCTGGGCACAAAGTATAATATTTCTAGGCTCTCTGTAGTGCTTTTCAGACTATTGCTATTCAGAATATGCACACAAACATGCGCATGCACACGAACAGTATCTGCAATCTTATCTATAAGCTTTAATCATATGCTGAAGGACAAACTGTAGTTTTGTTAAAAAAAACATCCCTATCTTTTGTGTTCCTCACTGCTGTGTTCAACATATTATTTGTGAACCATCAGTCCTTGCATGGAAGAACTTATATATGATTAATCACATATCATATAGATATATGATAGTTTATCTATCTGTCTGTCTCCTTTTTCCCTAACCAAACAATGGAAATCATAGTAACTAAACAGAGAATATTCAAATAGAAAAGCTAAACAAATGAATTAATACACAGGGTAAAGCTGTCAGTACTAGTGCAACACACACTTACAATCAAAGGTCCCCTGTTGTTTTCACGGTATTTGTTCTGGAAGAAAATGTAAACCACTGTGGCTGCCAAGGAGTAGAGGAAGGCAAAGACTGCGATAGTGACAAAGAATTCCGCAGAAGAAGAAAAGTCGCCTATTAGTGAAAGCTTTTCTCGTTTTCCTTCACAGGTGGGAGCATCAAAATTCACCTGGTACAACCTAAAATTAGAAGAGGAAAGTGAGTTGGATGAGAAAAGTAGTTAGCTGCATGCAAGTGACAAGGCATCCTATGAAGAATCCAAGTTGCCTTCCATTTTAATGTTGACATACTGTATATAATGTATTCGTCTAGAAATTTTAGTCAAAAAAATGACCTCAAAATTTATCCACTGGTATCTCTTATAAAAAAAGGAACCATGCCTTTTCTGAGTAGAGTGGCAAAAGGTGAGAACTTAGTCTGTGCTGGGAGCAAAAGAAGCACCAACCCCCTCTACTCTCTCTTCTGTGGCACAGCTTCTGACCCTCTTGAATATCTGGGTGGGAATATACTGTAGTTTTTTTGCTTCAGCTTTTCATCCTTTTTGACATGTAAGTTATTTTAGCTCCACCTGTGTGTGGTTGCTTCCTCCACACATCACACAGCCACTATTTCTCATAATTCCATCCTCATTCATCCAGCTTTTAGGGTGAGCACAGTTCTGCCTGCTGGAATTTTGTAAATTCTCTGGCATCCTTTCTCTTTGCTTTGCCCTTTACATTCTTTGTTACATGCCCCTAAGTTTTACCTTGGACTTACCCATGGATCATATCAAAATCCATAATTTTGGTCCCCAAACCTGTCCTTGATTTATACATAGTGTATAGTCAAGTATATATGGTAATTTGCTCTTATAGACAAGTGTATACTGTGATTTGCTCTTGATTGACTATATATAAATTTGTCCCTTGAACTGACTAAATAAATGTGCTCCATCATATCCTAGAGTTCAGTAGATGAATTGACATCTTAGTGATTATTTTTCCCCCAAAGGAGTGAATAATTTTGAATTAGAGCCTGCAAACTGAGCTGTATGACACCAAACGCATTTCCACAATACAAGGGACTCAAAGGAAACTTCAAATGCTTGAGCATCTTTGCACACCTTCTTCTCAAATTGAAAGCAACATGGCAGTTATGTTCATCATGAATACTATGCTCTACTTGTCATTTTAGGGCTGCTGGAACAGGAAGGCTACCAAGTGGCTTTGAGACCACCACACATGATGGCTAGGCTGGAGTGGTAGTGAGGCAAATTTTTGCAACTCTGAAATAGAAGCACAGTATTTACTTAATTCAGATTCAGCTTCCTTCCAAATACTTATGGCTCGAAAAGAACGCAGCAGCAGCTACTTCTGCTGTGGCCACTAGCACCCAAGTAAGCCATTCTGCTCTCTTAATTCACACACACATACAGACACCCAATTGTCTCTTGAGATAATGTAGCCCTAGTAAACATGTTTGAAGAATTTTTGAAAAAAAGCTTCTTCTAAAAGGGGGAGGTGAAAAAAACTCCTTTCCATAGAGCATTTGGCTCTGCTTTGTATTGACACTTTGAACCAACTCTGCAGCCTTTGGGGTTTCTTGAAGAAATCTAGGAATGATTAGAGCACCCCAAATTTGCCTTCCGTGATCAGTACACAAGCTAAGAAATGAAGAACAGTGATTTGCAAACAACATTTCCATGAGGGTCAGACTTCACTGCACATAGAAGAGACATCCTGAAGCCTTACCACTAGACAGCTCAGAAACTGGGTAGTAGATTTTACCCTAAGACCCATAAATACAATTTGAATTCAAGATGTCATTTAGAAAGTCCTCAGACCATCTGGTATTTCAAATTACATATGATTATTCCTCAAAAGCAACAGCAAAATTATCTGAAGCCTGGGAACAGACAGACAAATTAAAGTGGCTTCCGGCTGCTTGGGGTGTTTATATGATCCAAGCCCCCAAAGGAGCCTTAAACCACTCCAATACCATGCTCCAGTCCTTTGGATCGCAGCAAAAAGAGTTGGGAATAATCTGGCTCTTGGTGGCACACCTTTTGGTCCTGCAGTAGCAGCCCACTTTGGGAGCAGGCCATGCAGTCATTGTAGTCCCAGCCTGCTTGTGGCTGGAGTGACCTCGGGCCTCTCCTTCCCGCCCATCTGCTACGGCCCTATGTTACATTGTTACTAATTGTTACTGATCCTATTCCCCACCACCACTCCCTTCTCCTTTTGTGTCGTGTCTTTTAGATTGTAAGCCTGAGGGCAGGGAACCGTCTGACTAAAAAAAATAAATAATTTATGTACAGCGCTGTGTAAACTTACAGCGCTTTATAAATAAAGGTTAATAATAATAATAATACTAAGGCCTTGTCTGCATGGGCCAAAAGGCCCATTTCCCAGTTTCTGGCTGTGTCCTGTTCAGACAGTGTCATGACCCAAACCTCGGTTCTGATACAAATAGTCTGGATAATGTCTGGCATATTCAGTCTAGATAATATTTGGCACATACCAGAACTGGGGTACAATGCCTTAAAATTAATATAAAAAACAGTTCCAGTGCTGGGGTGGTTGTCTTCACAGATGTCTTGCTGAGCCACTTGGAACATCTGCCTCTGTTGGTAGTCACTTGCTCTGAGGTCAGAATGAGTCACCCTGCCATGTGATTGTTGCTGGTTGCCTCATTCAGACTTTCGAAGTGAGAGACCCACAGCATGGTGGGTGCCTCAATAGGATGCCCAAGGAAACAGCTGCCCAGGCACAGGAACAGAGGACCAAATAATGGTGGAAGGCTGGGGCAGCTCTGAGGCCAGGATACTCCAGGATGACCCCAGAATATCCTGGTCAGCATAGACAAGGCTTAAAACTTCTCTCAGAGAGACATACCACTGTAGTCCACTAGACTAGAACTTTTTAGGACCTCTTCAAATAACAGATTCCAGAATTCCATAGGATGGAGTCATGGTAGTTAAAGTGAAATCAAACTGCTATTGCTCTGTAGAGTAGATACAGTCTACAACTTTAGCTATTGCAGTGAATAAACCTCTGCCACAGAAAATATTCTTTAAAAAAACACTTTTAAAAGCAAATTTAATTTTAAATATGCCCATGGAATAGAAACCCTGTTATCATTTTTGCCTTTTCCCACTGATTTCTTTTTGATATTTCAAGAAGCCTGAAAAATGCTGGCTTTGTCATTCACTTTTTGAAATGCCTTATAAAATAAGAAAGGAAACTGCTTGTGTGCATTGGTTTAATATGCATACAGACATACCTCAATTTTACAATACATTAAAAGTACATTGATTATTATAGTTCATTTTCTGTATTTGTCATTTAAACCACCTTGAGAGCCTGGTTGCTGACAAGGGGCATTAAAATGTAAGACATACAATAAGTAATATAAAGAGATTACAAAGAGATGAACAGGTAAAATGTGAGGGCAGAAAGCAATTTAGCAGATTCAAGTGTTTAATAATAATATTAACACTATTGATAGAAATGATAATAATTCTTTAAGCAAAACCTATCTCTAAAGGCTTACTGGCTTTGGAGCTGGAATTATTAAAGGTTCCAGGAATCAAAGAGTGAATGAAGGATAACAGAAAGAGGTACATGGGTAAAAATCAAGGGTTTGACAACTGAAATTATTAAAAAGGATCTAAACTCTGACAGCCCTGAAGCATCTGAGAGACATTTTTAGCAACTGGGTGGATCTGAAGGTCAGGGAAATTTCTGAATATATAATTTGCAGCCAACACAAATGGCTGATATCTAACTGTAGTGGGCTGTTAGGAACCGCCATGCCTCTGCCAATGTTGTCTTGCCCTTCAGCCTCTGCAAAGACCTTAGTAGGGTTCCCAGCGATTTTAACGGTGGCTAGAGAAAGTCCAGGAGAGCACAGGGTTTATAGCCAATTTTCCTACAACAAAAGAAGCTTAGAAGCCAGCAGGCTAGAGAAGGAAGAGTCCAGGGGCTAAAAGCCCCAAGCTGCAAAGAGGGAAAGGAAGGCCTGGCGAAAGAGCTGGGGAAAGACAATGCCAAGGACAATGCAGGTCAGGGGCAGCAGCAATGGAATTCAATCTTCATACCCTCCAACATTTCACAGATGAAAATCAGGGTATGTGTAGCCAAGCAATATTGAAGTGTGGCCAAGATGGCAAATCTTATTAATGAGGAAGAATAAATAAGTTTGGAGAGGCTGCAGCTATTTGCTCTTGCCTGATTCTATAAGGAAGAGCAAGACTGTGCCTTCTTCTCTCCCCTGCTGAGTTAACTGAGTGCAAACTACTTTTGCACTTTGAACTCAGCTTGCTTCAGTAGAAGTAAACCAAAGGGAAAAGTGGGAGGAAGACATTCTAAGGCTTTTCATTTGGGCTCAGGTCAGAAAGCCCAGCAGTTCAGAGTGCTGTAATACTGCTTTGGATTGGCTCCAGAACTTCTTGCAAAACCTAGACAATAAATTTAAAGATATACAGTTGGCATTCTACATTAGCTGGGATTAGGGGTGCAGGATCCCTCTGAAAGTGGGAAAAAACCCACAAATAAAAAAACAACCACCACCACCACTTTTTTTAATCCGATAGAATACCCATCTATGAACCTCTAGGTCCTCCAGTGCTGTCTCTATGGCAACATCTGTTAAGGAAAATGCAACATGGGACATACAGTAGTAGAAATAAAACATGTATGTGAAAGTCACAATGACTAAGCAAAAGCAATTAAGAAGCCACACAAGTGAAAAAGCTAATGTCATTTAGAAGTCTTGAATGTCAAGGACAGAATTATAGAATGTACAATTGGAAACACCTGAGATTCATTAAGTGTACAAGGTGTAATGATGAAATTCTTAAGTATGAGTTGAACTATGTGAACCAATCAAAATGAATGTACACGCCCACTGGGTGGAAACTGACTAAGTGGGTGGTGATTAACAATGGCTATAATAATTGCTATGTTTGCCAATGTATTTTGTGGGTAGTTGTGGATAGTTGGAGTAGTTTGGAGATTGTAGAGATTGTGATTTGTGAGGGCATTAGTATTTGTATATAGTAGAATAAAGTAGATCTTTTATATAAGACTACTGAGTTGTCTGGTGTCTTGAGTGAAGATACAAGAGCCAGCAGAATCCTGGAGAAGTTTGAAGACATCTCAGGAAGAAGAGTGAGAAGGCTTGGAGAGTTTGTCAGGGTCTTCAGCCTATTCTCTGAAACTCTGCTGCTTTGGAGAAAAGCATTAACCACTGACCAAAGCTGGTCAGCACCGCTGCATAACAAGGTGGTGAGTTAGAGCCAAAGGTGAAGAGCTACAACTCCCATCATCCTTGACAACATCAACCAGTTTTTGATCACATAATTGCAATGGAGGACCTTTGATTGTGAATTCCTGCATGGCAGGGGGTTGGACTGGATGGCCCTTGTGGTCTCTTCCAACTAGGGTTGCCATTTCACGGCGGTGGGCGGGACTTTCCCGCCCCCTGGGGGGCGTGCCCAGTCCCATCCCACCTCCGCCCCCATTCCCGGGTGGCTGCCCAACTCTGAGCTCCCAGGGCTGCTGCCTGCCTTCTATAGAGTGCTGCCCGTGCAGCTTGTCTGGAGCAGCAGCAGGACGACTGAAACCAGCAGGGGCGGGGTCTGCTGCACTGCCCTGCCTCTATTGGCAAGCCCTCTGCTTCCTTATTTGGGCATACTCCAACATCCAAGGGAGGAATTTACACTCAGGCAAGCTGCTTCCCCTCTTTCTCTTTCCCCTCCTTCTCTTCTTCTTGTTATTTCGTTTTTTTCTCCTCCTCTTCCCCTCCTCATCTTCTTTTTCTCTTTCTTCCTCTCTCTAAGCCCCCCTCCTCTTCTTCTCAGGGATCCAGGGCTTCTCAAGGTTTTGCCCCCATTAGAAAAGAAAAAAGGCTTTGGATCTGTCCCATAAATCCCTCTTAAATTGAGACATACCTGGGGAAAAAGAGGGGGTGAGGGGTTTGGGGGGGTTGGAGGGGGCAAGAAAAAGGAGGAAAGGGGGAATTGCTAAAAAGGCTTGGGAGTGGGACATGTAGTTTTCAATGGCACAAGGGACTGCCTGTGATCTTGCAAATGCTATGCCTGCTTGGGAGTGGGAAATGTACTTGTAGAATTGGGGGGGGGGGTGTTTGGCCAGAAAGAGAAGTACATTTCAGCCTTCTGTCTAGGAATAATGCCAAAATGTCCTCCATTTTGAGCATGCCTAAGAAACATGCATTTATATTAACATTTTAAAAAAATTATCAATTTTTTCAAGTGTCCTCCATTTAAAAAAATGTGTCCTACATTTGAAAATGTGGCCCTACATTTGTCCTACATTTGTCCCGGTTTGGAGGTCCTGCCTTATGGCAACCCTACTTCCAACTCTATGATATTATGATTCTATGACCTACAAATGGCTAGAGAAGTGTTTTCCAGCTTGGCTCTATGGTCAACTTCTAGCAGAGTCATACTGGAGGGCCTAGAGATTTCTAACAAGAACATATTAGTCACAAATAATCATATTTGCCAAAATGGAAGGCCAACTGTAAGGGAATAAGTTGTTATAAGTGTCCTCGGGCATGATCTACAGCAGTGAATCCCAAAGTGGGTGGTATGTCCCCCCCAGGGGGTGGTGAGGGGAAAATAGGGCAACAGGGGGGCAGTGAGGAGAAAAGGGAGTGGCAGGGGGGCTTTCGCTCAAAGTACTGAGGAAGACAAATGGGACTAGCAGCCTTTAGGGCCATTGTGAGGATGAGGATTGCATGAAACTTCTTTTGAGGGTCCCTGGGGCACAAGAGGAACCACAGATACACCCTCCTCTTAACTTCTAAAGCTGGAGGCTGGTGTATCAGTGGGTGACAGCAGCCTCTAGCTTCCGAAGAAGGAAGCAGACTTGACACAATCCGCTTCAGGAGTTAAGATGAGGAAGAATCCCTGGATTCTTCCTGCACCTCACTCCCAAAGTGAGGCTGGAGGCTGCTGTCTCCCATTCTAACAACAGGCTTCTGCTTTGGGAAATAAAAGGATGAAGAATCCCTGGATTCCTCCTGCACTCCACTTCTAAAGCTGGAGGCTCTTGTGTCAATAGGAGACAGCAGCCTTCCTCATGCTCATTCACTCCTGGATTCTCCTGCCTGCTTCTCCCTCTCTCATGGAGGGGGCCAGGTCATACCAGGAGAATGGAAGAACCCAGAAAGTCCTGCTCAGTCTCCTCCTCTTTTCCCAGAGGATGTTTGAAGCTTTGTGGTTGGAGGAACAAGAGACATCATTTGCCCACTTTTGGGGCACATCTTCTCTTCCACTGAGTTCCATCTGTGTTAATGCTATACTCCATTTCATCCAAAAGGTAGACATATATGGAGCAACAGTGGTGATGGTTGTGGTGTCATGCCATGCAGCCTGCACTCCTGAAGCCCTCCCAGTGATGTTTCTGCTGCAAGGTGGAAAAAGCAAAAGACTTTTTAGTCACTGCTCAACAAGCTACTCAGTTGCAGGTCCAAGGGTGACTAGGTGGAAAAGGGAGCAACAACTGAGACTGGTTGCTTTGAATGTGCAGTACACTAGTAGAACAGTAGACCTAATATCAACAAATATGCATGAGCACTAGGGTTATCACCAAAGAGGAAAGCGGGAAGTAGCCCCTAAAACAGGGGTAGGCAACCTGCGGCCCGCGGGCCGGATGCGGCCCGGCGGGGCCTTGGGACCGGCCCCAGTCCGGTCCTGCCGCCGATTGCCGCCGGGGCCTTTGGCCTCTTGCACGCAGGGGCAAGGGGGGCAATTGTCTATAGACGCCTCAGAAAGATGCATTTATATTAACATTTTTTTAAAAATCAGCAATTTTTTTTGCGTGTCCTCCACTTTTTTTAAAAAAAGTGTCCACCATTTGAAAATGTCATCCTACATTTGTCCCAGTTTATTTATTTATTTAAATTTTTAAACATTATTTAATTTTTTTTTTTTTTTTGGCTTCAGCCCCCCAGTTGTCTGAGGGACAGCAACCCAGCCCCCGGCTCAAAAAGGTTGCCTACCCCTGCCCTAAAAGTTTGAGGACCAGTGGTCTACAGATTTCTCTTTATAGTAAGTGGCATTGCAGCCTAGGCTGGGCCTCTCTGGACATCCAACACCTGGTGTTATGCACATGTCTTTTTTTGTTACATTACAAAACTATATTTTGTCTCCAGCTCCACCTTTTCTTGACAAAACAAGAGCCTTTAAAATGAAGTTGGACCTATCTCTGTGTGGTAAATATGGATCTTTAAAAGGGAATATATCCCCCTCACACACACGTTTCTTGCTCCATACTTCATTTTCTCCAACTGTCCTCATTTTCTCCACCCTGTCCTGATGACAGGGACAGTTCCAATTAATGTTCTGTCATCCAAATTTTTCAACTACATTTAAAATGTCCCCGTTTCTGTGTCCTTTTCCTGCCCCCCCCCCCCTTTCCTCAGCTTACTTTGATCGTTGCAAACTCAGGCTGCATCTGCAGTACAGAAATAATGAAGTATGACACCACTTTAATGGTCATGGCTCAATGCTATAGAATCTTCAGATTTGTAGTCTATTGTGGCACCAGAGCTCCCTGACAAAGAAGGAGAAATATCTCACAAAACTACATATCCCAGAATTTCATAGCACTAAGTCATGGTAGTTAAAGCAGTGTCAAATTACATTATTTATGCAGGGAAGATGCTGCCCAAGTTCAAAATGTAAAACTTGGGGGCCATTCAGACTACCTTTTGTACCAAACTGTAACCCAGATAAAAAATGGGAAGTTACCATTGGCACTGGTTTAAACACATCAGAATTAGGGTCTTGCACACTCGATCCAGGGCAATTCCCTCTTAGAGCATTTTTTCCGAAAGTGGATTATTTACCATTTCTTTTTGGAAAACCCGTTTCTTCCCTGTTGCTGGCAAATGTGAACTTGGCGCGGATCAGGATCGGGTCAAGTTCAGGGGAGGGATATAGGTCAGAGGGTGGGCAGTGGGTGGAACATGCCTCCCTTCTCGCACCGGTTGCTTTGCAAGCAACATTTTTTTATTTCTGTATGTGTGACAGAATATGCGAATGCTTGTGGAAGATGATTCACAGGGAAGGATGTGAAAATGGGGTGGAAAATGGAGGCAGAGCAAGGAGATCCAAAGAGGAGGGAAGGATAGATGACATTTTGGGGTGGAAAACAGAGGCAAAGCAAGGAGATCCAAAGAGGAGAGAAAGATAGATGGCCAAAGAGGAGGGAAGGATTGATGGCATTTTTGGGTGGAAAATGGAGGCAGAGCAAGGAGATCCAAAGAGGAGAGAAAGATAGATGGCATTTTGGGGTGGAAAATGGAGGCAGGGCAAGGAAATCCAAATAGGAGGGAAGGATTGATGGCATTTTGGGGTGCAAAAGGGAGACAGAGCAAGGAGATCCAAAGAGGAGAGAAAGATAGATGGCATTTTGGGGTGGAAAACAGAAGCAGAGCAAGAGGATTGGGAGTCATGCTCTCTCAGCCTCAGGGAAAGGCAATGGCAAATCTCCTTGGGACCAATCTTGCCAAGAGAACCCCAGGATAGGGTTGCCATAATATAAAATGA
>NC_056523.1:29686974-29730951 GCF_019175285.1 Sceloporus undulatus | reverse complement strand
CCCGAAGGCAAATAACACACACACACACACACACACACACACACACACACACACACACACACACATACCTGGAGGTTTTTAAATTTGACAAGTTGACAGAATATGCAAACATTGCTGCTACATTTTTTTTTTTAAAATGAGGGGTGAAAGTACCCATGCCTTTGGCAAATGGCTACATGACACGTCATGGAAGTGAATTTGACTGACAAAGAGGCTCCATTTTGAATCGCTCCTTCTGGCAATGTGAACATCAGTGGGGTAAATTGCACCTGAGACATTCGATCAGGGCAAAGATTAGTAGGAACTTCTTTCTGGGGAGATTTGGTACTGGCTTAGCGAATCCGGACCAGATCTACCCAGGGCAAATGCGGCAGTGAGAATGGGGCCTTGGATGCATCCATTAAATTCAGCATGGAGAAAAGGAGTGGAGGGGGAAGAGTCTTGCCATTCTCAACAGGAACAGACAAAAGGAGCCTCTTGTGGATTGTGTGTTTTCCCTCATTAATCGCTTTGGCTATCTTGACCACACTCTGAGGTTGCCGGAACACTTGTTTTCATTTGTATGGGTATGATATTGTGATGTCCTACAGACAAAGTAGTCTCCCTCTTTACTTCCGTCCATCTTCCTCCAGCCATATGGACAAAAATATGTGAGCCAAAGGACAAACTTTTAAGAATGATAAGAATGCTTCTGAACATAATCAAGAGTTTTCTGACTAGTCTTTAAGGTTTTCTGTCTCAATTATGCAAATACTCTTCATCAGGGTTTATTGTATTTTTATTGAAAAGGAAATCTCTTTTAGCATCTGTCTTTGCAATTTTGCAAAGCCTGGAGACAAAGGCCTGATTCTAAAGCTACCAAGGTTACTGAGGGTGTTTGGAATAGAACATGGACTAGTGCACAGAAGGAAAACCATAACTAGAAAACAGCCATGTAGCTACTTCTTATGTATCATAAATATGGGCCATGGAGACTGGAAATAGACTGACTTAAATAAGACTTCAATAGGATCTGGATCTCTTTATCTACAGAGCACCCTTTGAACCAGAGCTAGATCAATCCTTTATAAACTACATTAACTCAGAAACACTCATATCCTTGCTACTTACCATTGCAATAAGGTTTACATTATAAATTAGAGCCAAGAAGAAAGGGGGACAAATTTCGACCCATGTCTGGGGGGAGGGGGGAGTTTGTATATGTTATTTCTGTAATTTCTTGTTCGTATATCCTCCAACATTTTACAGAAATCGGGGTCATGTGTGGCCAAACAACATCAGCCTGGTCAAGATGGCAAAAGCTATTAATGTGGAAGAACATGCAGGCTGGGAGAGATTATAGCCATTTGCTTTTGCTTGAGCCTACTGACAAAGGGCAAGATTACACCTGCTCCTCTCTTTCCCCTGCTGTGCAAGTTACTTTTATACTTTGAACTCAGTTTTGAGTGAATGATGTAATCTGAAGGCAAATGGGGAAAGAGGGAGGAGGCAAGAGAGAAACTGGGACTTTTAAAAGCAGCTGAAAAAGTGGGATGACAGAGGAATAATTGGTACTGTCCCTGCCAAATCAGGACAGTTGGAGGGCATGTATTTTTGTTGTTTTCGGTCCTTACTTCCATTTCTCCTTCCTCATAGTGGAGAAAGGCAGGGTAGAAAACCATACCCTGAAGCTATCAATAAATAAAGCAAAATCCTTTAAGCCAGGGGTGCTCAAAGCATAGTCCTGGGCAAGCATGCAGCCCCCTTGATGCACCCTGACTCCCGAAATCACATTTTGGGTGCCTTTCCAATAAAAAAAGAGGATGGACCAGAGATGTAGCTATTGGTAGAGGGGAAAGAATCAGAATTCTGCCCTCCCCAATGAAATGTTCCCCTAGTCTCCAAATTACTAGCATTGTAGAGAGTGAGACCATGGAAACCATTCAAACCTAGAATACTTATATTTGCTGTGTATGCATTCCCTGCTTTCTTTTCTTCAGTTACCTCTATTTCTAAATGCTCAGCTGAGGTTTTAAGTTACTGTAATGCTAAAAATTTGGGGACTGAAGGAAAATTCATGGGGAGGAATTGCCCTCATTTTGGTTTCCCATTGCAGCTATCTTACTGTGAACTATCTCTTCTGAAAGCCCATAGGAGAAATAGCTCATTTTAAAAAGTGTCTCAGTCTGCAGCCATTCCTCCCATACGGTTTAATATGAAAACAAAAATTATTTTTAACCAGAAATGCACTTCCATTCACTTCCAATTTTGTTTTATCCCCATCTTGAGGCATTTTTGGCAGTACATGTTTCCCACCCCCTTACTTTCTAACACTTCATAGATGAAAACTGGGACATATGTGGTCAGGATGGCAAGAATTGTTAATGAGGAAGCATACACAAGCTAGGTGAAACTGCAGCAGTTTACTTTTGCCAGAGCCCCTTGGAAGATAAAAATTCTGCTGCCTCCTCTTGTCCTGCTGAGTTAACTGAGTGCAAACTACTTTTTCCACTTTTTAACCAAGTTTGCAGCAGCTGAAGTTAAGCTGAGGATGAAGGACAAAAGTGTGAGGAGGAGAGAAAACTAGGACATTTTAATAGCAACTGAAAAGGTGGGATGACAGAGGATTAATCAACATTGTCCCTGCCAAATCAGGATAGTTGGAGAGTATGCACCAAGAACCTCTGTGGCAATGGTGGAGGGGAATCTTGTACAATAGCTGGGGAAATTATTTAATGATGCATTCATGAGGATGGTGTATGTCCATCTCGAGAAAGACAGAAGGTCATATTTGGATCTCAGAGCAGTTCAATCTGGCCCCAGGGCCTGAGGTTCTCCACCTATAAACTATAGAGGGAGTAAGGTTAAATTTTGGTAGTCTGAAAATAGATCTTTGCAAGAGCGCAGACACAAGGAACAATGTAATTTCTAAGCAGCTTCGTGTCCCAATTTTGAGAAAAAAGCAGCCAATAATAATAATGATGATAAATAATCTTCCGAGAGTGCACACTGCACCCATTCTCTACACCAATGGCTTTGCCCATCTCAGTTATGAATGAATGAATGATGCTTCCCCACCTCTGTTTAGTCTACCCATTTCACTGGACCATCTAGCTGCTAGTGAGCTGCGACTTGCTCTGGATCTGTCAGAAGCAGCACCTGAATCTGCTAGTTTGTTCCTTTGTAATGGTTCCACCTTGGATCAAAGGCAGAGCCTGCACAGAGGTATATTAATTAATTAATTAATTAATTAATTAATAATACATTTAAAAAGGATTTATGAAATGTACATTTAGAGCAAGATTGGCCAAAGACACTTTGTTGATTGATGCAAAGGACAGGAGGGAGCCTCTGTGCACCTCCTTGGAAGGTAGATCAGGCAGTTCATTGCAGGGTATGGTATACACAGTTCTGTCTTCCAGCAAAGGAAAATTGGCAGGAGGCTCATAAGTATGGTCAGCGGGTTGTCACTGGTGCTCTCTTGCATCTGTTGCTTGAGGCAATCGTATTGCTTTGCCTCTCTATAGGACCGGGTCTGTTTTAGTGTCAAAGTTGGCTTTGAGCCTTAGGTTGCAAACCTAAACGCATTAATTATCTGAGATAATACCTCATATTATACAATGAGACTTGCAACTGAATACATAGGCATGGGACTGCACTGTGAATCAGTGATGTGTCCTGTCTCTACTCACTGACCACCTTGTAGTTTTAGTTTGCAGGATAGCTTTACTTGTGTTGCCCTTGTTTTCCCAGACAGGAGTCACTTCCAAACACAGAAAGACAGGAGACAGACTGCTGTTTGGCAGTATTCCTAGCCATGATGAACCATCCTTTCCAGTGCCTTCCTCTCTCACTAGCACTCCTGGTGTATTGCAGAATCAAGTATATATTCTGTTCAGTGGAGGAGGCTTCTCCAATAGACAGTCAAGCTATTCAGTTTGCAAACAAGATACTTCCTGACTGGAACACATCAAAATTATCCATGCCTTCAAACATTAAAAACCTGATAATTACAAAAACAAACATGAATTGGCACGGATGAGACTGAATGCATTTCTCAAGGTTGCAGTTCAGTATAGGCAAAGATATGCTGTTAGTTCATCTTTAACATATTAGGAATGATTTGGCCTACATTCATTATGGGAGGAGAGATGGTAAGTGCTCCTGGGAGGACAACTTATGATTAGATGGGTTAAGGGTAAGGCTGCTAAAAGTCTTTGTGCTCTTTCTCTGAAAACTATTGCTATAGACTGTATAAGGAATGGGTTAATCTGAGTTTTTCTTTCTATGTATATATTTGTATATATTTTTTTTATCAGATGCCTTTGATCAAATACAATAGATGAAGTGTGTATGTGTGTGTGGACTGAATCAGTGCTGTTATAAACTATATGTGCACTCGTGGGGAGGGAGGGAGGGAAAGAGAGAGAAAAAATAATGCCTGGAATAGAAATGATAATTCTCAGCAGTAAACAAACAGTAGGTAAACATGGACTTTATTTTATCTAGGCAAATACTGGCTCTGCAGTACAGTCAGCCCTCCATACCAATGGATTCTGCATCCACAGACTTCACCACAGACTGCATGGCTTGAAAATATCTCCCACGCCCCAAAAAATAAAAAAAAAATAAAAAAAAATCCAAAAAGCAAACTTTGATTTTGCCATTTTATAAAAGGGACACCATTTTACTATGTTATTGTATACAATGGGACTTGAGCATCCATGGAGTTTGGTATCCACAGCAGGTCCTGGACCCAAACCACAGCAGATACCAAAGACAAGTATTGTCTCATAATTATGGCTTGGTTGAGGTGAGTTAGACAAACATTATTTTACAGCATCAGGCTTCATCACAGACTGCAGTTACACCAGGGCTATATACAATTAGGTTATCCCAAACTCAGTAGTAAATATCTCCTTCCCTACTATGGCCATGATGGAAGGGAAATTTTGATATCTTTGATATATCATTATTGTCATACAAAATAAGGATGTCCAAGCAGACAAAAACTTGGGTGTCCTTCAAAATCCCGCAATAGAAGCTGTCCCACTTCAGACCGCAAATATGACTGTGTTCATGAATGTCATTTTTGAATGGTTTCTCTTATAAAATAGAACAAAAGCACTTACAAGCAAAAACACAGAACAAAAATCCACACTTATAACCTATCAAATCAGTGAGAAAGATTTAAACTGAGCTTGGTGTCCCAGCTTTGAACTTGTAGCATAAAATTTATTTTAAAAATCCCACAAAGTAATCCTCTTCCAAAATATGTGAAGTGATATAACCCTTGCAATCTAGCACTTCAGAATTTTTGCACGTTATTCCTTCTATATCCTGCTGCATCTCTCCATTAAATACCCTTGCCTCAGTTCTGAGAAGTATACAAGAAATTGCTATACTTTACAGGTTTGGGTCAGTACTGAAGCATGTGTGTTCATGTTGCCATCACTGAACAATATGAGGTGCAATTGTCCACTTTTTAAAGCATCTGTGAGTGTCCCTGGAGCCAAGGCCACCAACAATATGAAGGACCCGCTAACTGCATAGTGTGAAAGGGCCCAAGGCAATGAATGGCATCTGAATAGAAGAGACTTTAATCTGTCTATGGATTAAGACAGTAAGAGGAATAAGGGAACAGAATGAGAAAAATCTTTAAGAGAATTAGTTCCTGCATCAGCCCCAACTGGGTGTGGAAGGGTGCTGTGTATATGCCTTCAAGTTTCCTGTGGACCTATGGAGACACCATGTATTTCATTGGAGTTGCTTGGGCAAGGAAGATTCAGAGGTGTTTTTGCCAGTTCCTTCATCTGAAATATAACCTACAGCACCTGGTATTCATTGGCAGTCTCCAATCCAAGTAGTAACCAGAGTTGACCCTGCTTAGCTTCCAAGATCAAATGGGATCTGGTACCTTTAGGATATTTAGGTCCCAGCTGGGGATACTAGTGCCAAAATATAGCGCAATTGTCCTAAGCATACAGTTGGAACGTGAATGCCTCTTTGTTAGCTCTACATTCTTAACAACCCCTTACGTTCTAACACTTTAGCTATCCACAAGCTAAATTTATGAGTTTCGATCCACAATATTCTCAAACAACAAAAGTATTTGAGATTCATTTAAAAAAAAAGGAATGGAAACTATTACATGTAGCTCGGGGAATATGAGGAAATGGAACGTGGATAATTGATAAGTTCCAGTATAATCCATTAATGGGAAACAATTTTTTGCAGATGTCTTTGAAAAGCTGTAACACATAAACCTCATTCCCTCCTACCTGAGACTTTCTGTCATTTTTTTTCAGATGGAAATAATCATCAGTCAAAAATGTCGATTGAATATTTACATTTACATACTCTATCCATCACCATGCTGAACACAGAACTAAAAGAAAGCCTTTCAAACAATAGAAAAATATATTTTAGGTAGTCCAACCAGAGCCAGTATTCTGAAAGGCTGACCCCTTATGCCATGATTGAATTAATCATGGATGGAATCTGAACCTTTATTTCTGAAATAAGTTGGATCTTTCTAGGCTGAGAATGTGGCATGAGTCAGAGAATGTGACATGGAAGACTTCATGATATGTTTAAGAGAACTACCTGGAAGAACCCAGCTTTCACATAATAATCAGAATGCAGGAGTTACATGAGTTGTCTTAGTTTATATGAGGGCTAATCCTTTTATCTCCTCTTCCCAAACTTACCAAAGTTGAGTACTTCCTGGAACTGGATCAAGATTTATGCTATATGTTAGTTCTAGGTGGCATTCTGTTGACAACCAAAGGAGTTTTGTTTGTTTGCTGGATTTAACAGGCCTTTGGGAATTATTATTATTATTATTATTATTATTATTATTATTATTATTATTATTATATTTATAGATTGGGATGCAGGGTGGCTTACAACATTAAAAAACAGTACAATTAAAACATACAAAAATAGTACTTTAAAATAGAATTCAATTTCTACCATAATTAAAACAAATTAGATATAATTACAGCGCTTTAGAAATAAAGTTTAATAATAATAATAATAATAATAATAATAATAACTTTTAAAAAGATAAAAATGTTTACAATACATTAAAAAAATATAGCACCCCAGGCCACTCTTTTAAAGCTTTATGTTTTGAAATCCTGTCTGAAGGGGAAGGTCCTCACCGGTCGGCAGAAGGCCATTAAGGAAGAGGCCATTCTGATCTCCCTGGGCAGGAGTTCAAAAGTGTAGGGGCAGCCACTGAAAAGGTCTGTTTGTGATGGTGGTGGGATGGAGATAAGAGCCTTCCCTGCAGGTCTCAGAGCCCAGGCTGGCTCATATAGGGACATAAGGTCTGCCAAATGGCCGGCCTGAGCCATACAAGGCATTATAGGTCATCACCAGCACTTTGAATTGTGCTCAGAAACAAACTGGCAGCCAGAACTAACTGCTCATGTGGAAATAAGGGGCTGTGTTGTCTGTATTTATTGCTTTTTAATGGGTATGCTTTTAAATTGGTTTTAATTCAACTGATAGTTGCATGTTTTAGTGACATAGTATTTTTATCTGTGACTGTTTTGACTTTTTTAGGGCCTAAATATCCCAAAGGCACCAGATTACATCTGATATTGCATGCCAAGCAGGGTTAGCCCCAGTTGGTACCTCAATGAGAGACCATCAATTAAAATCAGGTGTTGTTTGTTGTGTGCCTTCAAATCGTTTCCCACTTATGGTAACCCTAAGGCAAACCTTTCATGGGGTTTACTTTGCAAGTTTCTTCAGAGGGAGTTTGCCATTGCCATCCTCCAAGGCTGAGAGAGTGTGAGTTGCCCAAGGTCACCCAGCGGGTTTCATAGTTGAGCTGAAATTTGAACTCTGGTCTCCAGAGTCCTAGCCTAACACTCTAACTACTATGCTATGCTGGCTGTTGAATGGTGCCATAGGCTATATTTCAGAGAAAGGAAGTGGCAAAACCATCTCTGAGTATTCATTGCCTAAGAAAACCCTGTGAAATGAATGGTGCCACCATATGTCAACAGGAGACTTGAAGGCACACAAACACACACAATTCCTTGATGGCTCAGATGTCAGTGAGTTAGTGAATCTGCTCTGGATTTCAGTCCATGTGTTAAGAGTTATCCAAGGTGCTGAACCCTATCTTCAATATGTACAGGAATTTGGGAAGCAGGTGCAAAAAAACCCAGAGCAAATTCACTACCCCACTGACATTAGACCCACTACCTTCATCACCTTTAATCCAAATGAAGTCTTATTGTGTTTAATGGTAAGTTGAGCTCTGACATAAAAACAAATAATGCATCTCAACGTTCAGACAACACATGGGCACAGTCTGAGTGGATCTATGCTACATAGTTTTTGCAGCTTGATACCACTGATATGGCTCCCTCCTATCCTGGGAATCCTGGGGGTTGCAGGTTGGCGAGATACTTATGCTGCATCTGCAGTACAGAATTAATACAGTTTGACACTGCTTTAATTCCCATGGCTCCATCCTATAGAATCCTGGAATTTGTAATTCATTGTAGCATCAGACCTCTACTAGAAAGGCTGGGTCTACTGACCCTGATTTGTGTACAGCACAGAAAATTCAAAGCACCTCACCAAATGACTAATCCTCAGATTCCAGGGGATGGAGCCATGGCAGTTAAAGTGGTACATCAGAATAAAGAGCAATTTTTTTGTTTGTTTGCTTCAGTGTGAAGTCGAAGACTTCAAATACTTTCATGGCTGGCATCCATTGCTTTTTGTAGGTTTTTCGGGCTGTGTGGCCACATTCTAGAAGAGTTTATTCCTGACGTTTCACCAGCATTTGTGGCTGCCATCTTCAGAGAATGCTGGCATGGAAGAGAGTTGGGTATATATATACTGTGTGACCCTGGATAGGGAGGAATAATTTTCATGTTAATCTGTGTATTGTTCTGTTGTTGAATGGCAAGGCCTCAGGGTAGGAGGATGTGCAAAGAGGATTAGTATCTGTTTAACTAGTGATCATTGTCTGCTGGGAAAACCTCGGACCCTGGATGATTTTTTTCATTTGCATTTTGCTGGTCTTGATTTTAGTGTTTTTCAGGACTGGTAGCCAAACTTTGCTAACTTTAAGGGTTGCTTCTTTCTTATTGAAGTTGTCCTGGTGTTTGTGGGATTCAATGGTTTTCCTGTGCATTCTGACCTGATAGCTGTTGGCATGGTCCAGAATTTCAGTTTTTTGTTTCAGCTTTGCAACTCATAATTATGGCTGCCAAGTTGGGAGAAAGAACCTAACAATCTCCTAATTATAGGAAGAGGTGTTAAATGAGGATGCCATCAACAAACACCTGCATTTTTCCCTTTCCAACAAGTTTCTGCAGTCTTGGGCTTGTTTTCTATTAGTATTAAGTCATATTCATTAAATATGAAAGGGGAACTGAGTTACTGAAAATGTCACAGGAGACGGTTTCTGCACCCTGAAGGATACTTCTTCCAAGTTTTACACACCAGGGCATAACTTTAATTTCTTTGCATGTTTTATTCCCTAGCCAAGCTCAAGTAACTTATGAAGAAAAACAAAACAAAACAAAACAAAACAAGCCTGTTTTAGCAAATCCACTCATAAAATCCCTCAGATTATATAGAAAATGGCACTGCCGGGACCATGATGTGACACTCAACTGTGGAAGATAATCATAAAAGCATTGACCTATTCCTTGCTGGTCATCCTGGTAGGACAGTTTTTATAATTAGTCTGCAAAGCTTCAGATCTTCCACTGTACTGATGCATTATTGAGCACAAGTTTGCAGGGCACTGGCTAGACAAAGCTTTGCAGACCAAATTTAGGACCATATGAGAAGGTATGAGTGGGTGATGAAAGAGAATTTCCATTCCAGTCTACCAATAGATGCTCTCTCAGACAAACAGACTGCTGTGGGTCGGAGAATAGTAATAGACATGAATTAGTTCTCTGGAAGATTTTGATGGAAAGCAAATCACCTCTTCTCTCTTGCTTCCTATTACCAAAGTTAAAGAAGACCCTTGCCTAATTTGTGGAACTCTTGGTTGTTGTGTATAAGCTTAAAGGATTCTCCCCCTGGGACAATGAGAGTGTAAAATTCTTGACACGTAAAGTTTTTTTTTAATGTTCTTGTGTGCCTTCAAATCATTTCTGACTTATGGCAATCCTAAGGCAAATCTATCACAGGTTTTTTTTGTGGCTGAGAGTGTATGGCTCACTAAAGGTCACCCAGTGGGTTTCCATGGCCAAGCAGGGAATCAAACCTGGTCTCCAGAATCATAGTCCAATGTTCAATCCATCACCATGCTGGCTCAGCAATAACAGCCACTGTATTAATTATAAACCTGCTGTGTGTTGAACTATGACTCTGAAGATCAGGTTTCAATTCCCCTCTTGAGCATAAACATCCATTGGGTGACTTTGGGTAAGCCTCAGGCTCATAGGAGAGCAATGGCAAGTCTCCTCTGAAGAAACTTGCTAAGAAAACCCCATTATAGGAATACGATGGCTTTTTGGGGGGGAATTGAGATAGAGAAGAAATATTGGAGAATAGTCCTATACTTTGTAACAGCAGCCAGGCTATAAATAGTTAAGAACTGGAAAATGGAAAATATACCCAATATAGATGATTGGTTGCAGAAAACTTGGGAATTAAGAGAAATGGACAAGCTAATGGCACTATTACACAACAAATCTGGAAAAAACAAAGAAAGGGAATGGGGTCCATTAGAGGAATATATGAATAAGATCTGGAATACTAACCTGTGATTATGGGGGAAATGATATAATAGATCGCAAGAGTATAATAAAAGAACAGGAAAACTAAATGGATAAGAAGAACATCAATTCATTTGCGATGTGGTGCTGGAGAAAAGTACTGAAGATACCATAGATGTCCAAAACCAAATGGATCCATGAACACATCAACTCTAAAATCTCCCTGGAAGCCGAGATGATCAAACTGAAGCTGTCATAATTTGGCCACATCATGAGAAGGCATGACACATTACAAAAGACAAGAATGGTAGAAAAGATCGAGGGAAGCAGAAAGAGAGGAAGACCACATGCTAGATGGATAGACTCTATTAGGGAGGTCAAGGCTAGAATTTTCAGGACCTAAGCAGCACAGTGGAAGACAGAGAGTCTTGGCAATCTCTCATCCTCAGGGTCACGGTGTGTCAGGGCAGACTTGAAGACAATTAACAATAAATAAACATCCCTTTTAAACACACACAAAAAATTGCTAGCACATTTGGTACTTAAATAGTATTCCATACTCCTTCCCATCCCTGCCTCCCCACTACATGATCTGTTTTCCTTTCTTTCATTTTACTACTGAAAAGTTAGAATGTTAGTAAACCTTTAATAACATCTCAGCAATGAACTAGTGGCTAGTAAAATCTCAATATAATACAATCAATAACTATAGAAATTCCACAGACTGCACCCTATGTTTCTCTCAGATTCAAAATGGGTAAATTAAAGTTTACTGGATTTGAGGTGGAGGAATCCCTATTTTTCTTCAGTTTTGTATCCTAATTTGCTGTCTCCCAAGTTCCTCTACAGTTCTACTAAGACATTATAGAAAATTGAGTTTGGCTTTGCCATTAGATGTTGTTGCTGTTATTGTTGTGTGACTTCAAGTCATTTCTGGCTTATGGCAACAGGATGTTTTTGGCAAGTTTGCCATTACCATCCTCTGAGGCTGAGAATGTGTGACTTGCCCAAGGTCACCCAGTGAGCTGGGATTCAAACCCCTGGTCTCCAGAGTCTAATGCTCAGACCACTACATGACACTGGATACCAATAGATACATAGATTCAAATCCTTTGTCAGCAGCATCTTGACCACCAATGGATGCACTGCAGAGCCAAAATAAATCTTCCTATCTCTAACTCTAGGAATTTTAGTCATGTCAAACTTTTTTTTTTTTTTAAAAAAAACCTGACAGATGAGTTTCTTCATGTATGGAAGAGGTACACACGTTCTCCTGAGTGCACCTGGGAGTGAATAAATCTGGTTCCCAAACAGCATGTCTTCACTAGTTTGCCTCAGATTTATGATTACTGGTTGACAATGGGAAAGGGTGAGGGGGCGAACCTGAAACAAAAGATGCAGCAGAGTGAGTAGTGTGCATGTAGCTGTCATGACTGTCAGTGGCTCTGCTGAAGACATGGAAATAAGGGGGAACTAAAATTTAAATATCTGGATCTACCAATGTGACTCAGTTGTAGAAGGAGTTGTGTTTTTGCATCAGAAATTTCTTTCAAACTTCATCCAAAAGAAGTGTGCCTACTTTGGTGTGAAAAATGTGGCAAGGGATGAGCAACTGAGAATATGTTATAAATAAATAAACTGCAACTTTGAAGCATAACATAAATGAATGGCTAGCCCTTGCCTGAATATAAACAAGAAACCATTGGTCTAGAAAGGAGCTGTCTTGTACAATCTTGGAAACAAGTGATAAAGATGTAAACTGAAATGTACTTTGCCAGGAGTTATATCTCAATATATAGTCATATACAGAAGCACCTACTGAGATGTGTATTTTTAAAAAGCCAAGGTTGAAATCAATATTCTGAGTGTTTGCCATGAGTACTTTAAAAAGATATGTGAATCAGGTTAGAAAATCAGCCTTGTTGATTTGTGAGGCACTGGTTTGCATATTGCCTGAAAACAAGTTGTGACTTCGGCTCTGCTGCTACAAGGGAGTTTTGACACCAAAACTACACTTTAGGATAAAGGTTGTTGGGCATGAATGGATTTATATCATACATACTCAGTGCCTTCTTTCTATAGTTTATTGTAATGATGGATAGAACTTGTTGAGTTGTTGTGGGCATGTCAGTACTCAGTATCCATTGTAGCATGATAGGAACACCAAACGCTAAGGGGATATCAGGAATTTATTCTATATAAAGAATCAATGGCAGTTAGTATCTCCACATATGAGTCACTAAGAGGATTCAATACATTTTGGTATTAGTATGTAACAGCATTTAATAGTGTACATAAAAATGGATGAGCTGTGCAGGTTCAGATCAAAGGCTAACCTAGTCCAGTATTCTGTTTCCCACCTTGGCCAATCCAAGGAAGAGGGACTTGAGAGCTACAGCTGGGTGGAGGTGGGATACTTTTGTTGGACTACAACTCCCAGAATCTCTGTAGCTAGTAAGGCATTGGCAATATGGTCTGCAGAATCCTGGAATGTATACTCCAAACCATAAGTTTTCCAACTACTTTCTGGGAGCAAGTATATTATTATTAATGCCTTACACAGTTAGCATGTATTTGTAAAAACAACAGCAAGAATGGCTTGGATCCAAAGAACTCTAAATGGAAGGTGAAACTATATTAAAGCTTTGTCAAACCAGCCCTCTGTCTCACTGCAATTATGTTTGTGTAAGGTAGTGGAATCATACTGGTTTGGAGGCATTCATTACTACACTTCTCTGTAATAGTACAAAGGTGCTGCTTTGGTGATTTATGGTCCCACATGTTCTCTTCTTCCTGCTCACCTTCCTGCTCTATGCCCTACTCTGCATACCTTTCAGTTTTATTACTTTTATTTTAATAATAATAATAAATAATAAAATCTTTATTTATATCCCGCCCTTCCAAAAAGATCAGGGCGGCTTACAACAATGCAACAAGTGCAAACAAATAACACAAGTGAGCAATTATGGCAATGTGATGTAATAAAAATTAGGAAAACAAAAATAGAAAAGGAAAGGAAAACAGCCTGCTTGGGAATAATGAGGAGGAGGGGCAGAGAACCATGCTCATGGAAATCATGTGTCCATCTTCATATAATAACTGCAACAGAAGGGACTATCACGCCTGAGACCATAATGGGAAAGCATTGATATTGGGAGTGATTTACAGGGGAAAAAGGCATTTACACTTGGTAGAGTGCACCTTTCCCCAATATCACTGCTTTCCTGTTTTGACCTCAGGTGAATCTGAAATGCAAAGCAACAATGAGAAAAACACAACATCATGTGATAAATATGGCCAAAGACATTATCCAACTTTAATTCTGATTTAAAAATCTTGTGTGATAATCTCCTTAGTGTGTTTCCTGTGAATTCTCGTATAAGAGCTAAAGCAAAACATCTCAGTGTGCAATATTACAACAAAATGAGAGTTCCAGTACCATATGAAAAATATGGTGAAAAAAGAAAATACAAGCAGTATCATCTAAACTCTAGGGAGGCATGAAGAAATTGTGAAAGTGGTTCTCTAAAGTTTTATACATAAATTTAAAGAAAACTGAAGACATTTCCTGGAACTGGAGTGAAGTCTGTCATGGAAAACACATCTGCTAAGCTGGCAACAGCCCTTTCATGAATGAAAGTGGCTTTCACTTATTGGAAGGGTACCTCTGAATACTGCCAGAATATATTCAGTATCTATTTAGGCTGTGAAAGTTGGACAGCGAAGAAAGCTGACAGGAAGAAAATTAACTTATTTGAAATGTGGTGCTGGAAGACAATTCTGTGGATACCATGGAATGCCAAAATGACCATAAAATGGGCCCTAGTGCAAATCGAGCCTGAACTCTCTTTAAAAGTCAAACTGAGGTTATTGTACTTCAGCCATATCATAAGATGATAGGACTCATTAGAAAAGTCCCTAAGGCTTGCTAAGGCAGGAGACAGGAGGAAATGCAGAAGATGACATTACAGCTGGGTAGATTCAATGAAGACAGTCATGGACCTGAGTCTGCAGGATCTGAGAAGGTCTATTGATGATAGGTTGTTTTGGAGGTCTCTCATTCATAGGATCAACATAAGTTGAAGTCAACTTGATGGCATTTAATAATAGCCACCACTTCTGTATCTGTATTGTGAAGAGAATATTTAATCAGTTGTGAGATGAAATATTGGTTGTGAGAAGAGAGCCTGTGAAGGGAAAATACTTGAGGGAATGAAAATACTGAGATGCCTGAATATTTCCTAGAAAATGGATCCCCCCCTGAGATGTGATCACTTTGCTTCTGTTCTCAGAACCAAAGATACAGCTACAATTTGCAATAAGATATTTGCTACAAGTTGTTTCATATGGATGCAATTTATGACAAGGTAATATCTTGCTGTATTGCAACAATATGAGAAAGTATTAAAAGTAATCCATACATCAATGGTTTTGGTGACATATAGATCTTTGTGGCACTTCTTCCTTCCTCTCTTAACAGTGCACTGTGATTTAAGATGTCCTGGATCAATTAACCCCAGTAATTTGACACACCTATACCAGACAAGTTATGTGGTATGGTTAACAGGACAAGAACAAATGAGAATCCTACTTAAACTACAATTTGAAGGTGGTTTTAAGGAAAATCTTGGCTTGTTTTGAAACTAGTTATGATAGTCTTCTGCGTCAGAAATAACATGAAATTATGGTTAATTAATCCAAGTGACCTCTGACTGGATAATTAATCCAAATTTTTTTGATTAATATATGGAGATGTGTGCATTTGAAACATGTGCTATACTACTAGTTTTCAAGCATTCTTTAACCAACTCTGAAATATATATTTTTGGTAAACTAATACAGTATATAAACTAATATTTTAAATAATAATTCCCATTAAAGAGCTTCCCCTCACCCTTACATATTTATTCTGTAAATAATACTCATGAAAATGGCCTGCTTGGAAAGGAATCAAATTATAACTTTGCATTTCTCAATTTTCTGAGCCTCCTCCATGAATACTAAAAAAAGGCAAGAGACGAAAGGGCACATAGAACAGCAATGTTAACATAAAAAAAAGCTAACACTTGTAATGAAAGCTAATAGAAGTCTTGAACTACAATTTTGCCATAAATATTGCAGAAATTGACAATTCACAAGCTTGCCAGCTGCTCAGATCCATTTAGTGAATCCCATTACTATCAATAAAAGAATTCTCAAGCAAAACAGCAAATGATGTTTGATGGAAAGAGGCATTTTGCTGACAGATGGTGGTTCCTTCTTTGGGCAGAATTTGTATGAGAAGAAGTACACATTTTTGGATCTCACTTTTAGATTTTGGACTTTTTATAGCTTGACAGTTTATTGATAGTTTATTTTGGACTTTCTATAGCATGACATATCACATAACAATTTAGAAGTCAGGAGGAGGACAGAACACCAAGACTTCCTCTCCTTCCCATTTTGTATTGCATTTACTTGTGAGGGCTTTATGCCTTAATAACAAATGCACAAGAAGCATTATTAAGTTACCTAAAAATTTTTTATGGGACATTTTATCTTAGACATTGTGAAACTGAATCTTCTGAATCTGTGGAATCTCTTATTTTAAAAGATAATGTGGGAATGAAGACAGACATAGGCTGCCCTTATATGTGAAACTAAAGCCACAGTTAAGCCATAATTTAATTTCTTCTGTATAATAATAATAATAATAATAATAATAATTTATACCCCTCTCTTCAGCCAAAGGCTATCTGAGTGGCTTACAAATTGTTAATTAGATATATTGTTAAATCTGTACTGTTCTTAACTACTTTGACAGAATGGGGGAGTATCATTTTAATAAATTCCCAGTCATTTTGTAGTCACCTCAACACTTTCCATTTGGCCAGAAAGAGCAATAAAGCAGGATCCCATTTTGCTTCTGCCATTTCCTGACTTCTTCATTTGTACAAAATAAGAATTGTGGTGTAAATAAACTTTAGTTTGCTAAACAGGCCAGTTGATCAAGCCCAAATTTGAAACTGTCTTGTACAGCAATAAACTGGTGTCTTTGAAACCATTATTATTAGTTTTCACTTTGCAAATATCCAGGGAGCAGGCAAAGGTGAAATTGTATTCTGTTTTTTTCTCCTCCTGGAGAGAGGATTGGGAGCAGATTGTAAGCCGTTGCTTGTTTTTTTCTGGCTGCTAAACTGTGGCTTAGTGTTATGTGCAAACCCTCCCAAGTGATGGCAGCAATTTCAATATTTTCTGTCATGAAATGAAAAATCTCAGCCACTTCCACTAAACTTTCAGAATGTCTCTCTGACATCACCGGTAGATTGCATAATTTGCTGAAACATATGTGAGTAAATGCTCTCTATGGTGTTTGAGATACTTGCAACCCATGAGTGAAGTCAGAAAGGCATTCTAAAGTTCAGCAGAAGTGGTTGAATTGTTTTTTCATGGAGCAGAAAGTACTAATCCTCCTCCAGCTTCCTCCTTGACTATCCAGATCTCTTTTTTAAAATTTCACAAGACGTTGTGCCTGTTTGTGCATGGGGGTTTAATTGCTTACATCACTGTTAAGTTAGAAGTCAGTGATTTCTCTGCCCTGGGTATTAGCATTGCCACACAGCAGTAAAGTCTTCAACTTCTCAAATTAAGAGTAATACTGAAACAATGTTACTGCGTGAATGACAGGAGAATACATGGGAGAGATCATCATGGGGAGATTTCTCTGCCCCAAATACATATTTCCACTTCGCTGCAAGTTGCTTCTAAACTTCAAAATATTGATTCAGCTGTGCTATTTAACTTATCCTCTGTGCTTAAGACAGACTTTGTGTAATTTTGTATGAAAAAGCAACCACACTATGAAATAACAGTTGGCCCTCTTAGCAGACAAAGTTCTTTCTCCATGGAAAGAAAAAAAGTTGCTTCCATGCCAGCTTTTCTCTCTGAAACTGTCGGGCTTTTTTTTTTTTTTAATTCACTCACTTTTTATTGTTTGTCCACATGTTTCTTTCTTTTCCCCTGTGTTTTTACCCCCTTTTTCTTCTGGAGCTGATTGTTTTTGTGATTATTTTCTTATGCATTCAGTTGTAACATTTTTGTCCATATAGTGTATGGACAAAAAATTACTATTCATGCTTTTCATAACTGTACCATTTACATTTCTGAATTCTTCTCTTTTCAAAGTTTTTCCATAGCAATATGAAATTTATTATAAAAATTAAAAAAAAAACCACAAAACAAATTAATTGTTTAAAATGGGGGCAAGTAGCATAGTCTTCATTAACCTGCCATCTCTGTTCATCAGGATTTTATTGCAAAATGAGCTAAACTTACATTTTTAAAAAATAAAAATAAAATGGCCCAATAAATGGCCTTGGTCACAGGGAAAGATCTTGCTGGATAATACTATAGGAATATTTGGTATCTAAATTAAGAAAAGTGCAACAGGGCTAGTGCAATATGAGCTTGTGGTAGAAACAAAAATAATTATTCAAGATGTTCTTGTAAGGTAAAAAGAGGACAATGAAGACACAAAAGTGTGGCCCTAAACCTAAAAGGAATGTTGCGGAACAAAAAAGTCTAGGGGAAAAAGCGATACTACAAGAAATGGCTCAGTTTATTAAGAGCAAAATAAAAGAAGTGAGTTAAAAATATTATCAGTCTTACAGTCTTACAGACATAAGTCGCATAAGATCTGTGTGCTTTGCCTGAAGATAGAATCAAATAAAAATATAAAATATCTTATAAAAATGCTAGTATAGCCAGTATGTACAAGGTTAAGAAACTATATATCGCAACCAATGAGCAAAGTATATGGAGATGTCAGACATTCAAAGTAGAAATACAGGAAGATTTTCAACACCTCCAAAAAAACATGTGGGAAGGATAACAATGCGAGCCCATTACAGATATAAAATTAATAGAAATAAAATCAGTTGTGTTTCAACAAAAGTCTTCTTCAGTGGTCAAGATTGGCTGTTGTAACAGATTAGGAGGTATATCAATTTGTGTGGACACATCCAGTATGAGTAAGTAATTAGTTATCCAATATAAACTGTATCCTGGATGTCCCACAAAGGAATAAGAGAAAATGTCAAACATTCCGCTATTATGAGACAGACAGAAGCAGTCTGCTGGTGACACATTATGCATTACAGCTTTCTGTGGAAAGAGCAAAGAATGACAATGTATTACCTGAATGGATAAGCAAAGGCTATATCAATGCTGAGGTCGCTCTGTGTCTTGTTTGCACAGTCCACGCTGAGCCGCAGTCCGCCAGAATAGCCACCACATGTTGCAAATGCAAAGATTGCAAAAAGCTGTGAAAAGAAAATGAATCCTTTTATCATACCCTCCAACACTGAATAGATGAAAACCAGGAAACATGTGGCCAAACAACATCAGAATGTGATCAAGATGGCAAAAGTTATTGAGGAAGAATACAGAAACCAGGAGAATCTGCAGCTGTTTGCTTATGTCAGACCCCACTGGGAAGATCAAGGTTCTACTCTATCATTTCCTCTCCCCCTCTCCTGAGTTAATGGAGTGCAAAAGTTATTTGCATTGAACTCTTTGAAGCAAGTGAAGTAAGCCCAAGACAAATGGAGAAAGTGGGAGAAGCAGAATGAACCTGGGACATTTTAAAAGCATCTGAAACAGTGGGATGACAGGGGATTAACTGGGATTGTTCCTGCCAAATTGGGACAGTTGGAGCGTATTGTTTGGCATGTGTACATATTTATAGAGTAGCAGTTAGGATGGGGTTGCAGTTACTCCTGCCCTATGAAAGAATGGAAAGATAGGCAGATGCCAAAAGGTCTCACTATAATGTAGTCTTAATATAATTGCCATTGCTCTTAAATGGAAAGTTCGTGACTTTTCCTTCCATGCTAATAATAATTTTGAATAGGAGCAGAGACCTTCAGTGTCACAGAGAAACAGACAGCAGTTGAAGCAGATTTATTTTCAGGGGTGAGGGGGAGAAAAGAAGGAATTCTATTTCTTTTTCATTTAGAACTGAAATTTTAGAAGTATATCCTGACCTAAAAATTTGTGGTAGCTGATAAAATGAAAAACAAAAGCAGCAACCCTCCCCCAAAACAAGACAAGACAAGACACTTCAGTTGAAAAATTACTGAAATTCTTTGTCATTTTCAAGCTACACCAGTACACATTGCTTCATGCTTAGACCTAGACAGACGAAGTCTCACCAATATTCCCCTCTCAGGACTTACTGACGCCCGACACCATTTTGCATGGATTTTTATTTTTAGAAACATGAGCCATATTTAGGAGATCCTCTCACAAATACATCAGACACCATTGATTTCTATGTTTGTAATCAGGAGCCTGAGAGCCAGCATGGTGTAGTGCTTTAAACATTTGACAATGACTCTGGAGACCAGGATTTGAATCCCTGTACATCCAAGGAAACCCATTGGATGACCTTGGGCAAGTCACACTCCCTCAGTTTGAGAAGGAGACAAAGGCAAACCTCTGGAAATCAGAATCATAGGGTTGGAAGAGACCTCAAGGGCTCTCCAGTCCAACCTTCTGCCATATAGGAAGGCGCAGTTAAAGTACTCCCGACAGATGGCCACCCAGCCTCTGTTTAAAGACCTCCAAAGAAATTAAACCAAACCAGCAAATTGAAATGTTATGAAATTAATTCATCAAATAATGAAAAAATGTTATTACTCTCCATGAAGACTCTTGTTTCACAGATGAACAACTGAGACTTAGGAGCTTATCAGATAAACTTTAAAACTGGATCAAGCTTCCTGGGCTGCAGCCGGTATGAGGGATGGAAGCAGGGATGATCACATGCTAAACTGCCACCTAATCACCACCCACCATCAGCTCGGGTCCCAGCCACACTCCGCCAGCACTTTTTAGAAACTGGAAAGCTTCCCACTTCAAAATAGTGTGGTGGAGCATGGCTGAGACCCAACTTGGACCCAGGCTGATGGCGGGCAGTGATTAGGAGATGATTTAGTATGCAGTAATCCCCGCCTCCATCCAGCGTCCCAGCTTCAGCCCGGGAGGCTTGATCCAGTTTTAAAATTCATCTGATAAACTCCTAAATCTCAGTTTTTCATCTGTGAAACAAGAGTCTTCATGGAGAGCAATAACCAGAAACCCATAATGGAATAAAACAAGCCACAACTTTTATTAAAAATCTAGTGCAATATACTGCAGTAGCGAGGGGAGACCAGTACAGCAATGCTAATCCATCTGCCCTTATTTTACTACAGGCCTACTGGATTAGCCTGTACTGAACACAGTACTGCAGATGAGGCACGATCAGTGCAGAATATAGTGAGACTATTGCTTTCTTTTTATTGGAAACTACAATTCCGTTAATGCAGGCTAAAATATTATTTCGCGGTTTTGCTGCAGCATCCCACTACCAGTTCGACTTATGGTCAACAATGATCCCAAGATTCCTTTGAATTCTGTTCCAATCTTCCAGTGTGTTAGCTATTTCTCCCAGTTTTCTATCATCCACAAGCCTGATAAGGATTCTCTCTAACCCATTATATGCCAGTGGTTCCCAGTGTTTGGTCTTTCAGATGTCTTGGACTTCAGCTCCTATTATTCCAGACTGTTGGCTGAGTTGGCTGTGGCTTCTGGGATTGGAGGTCCAAAAAAAAGTATGACCAAAGGTTGGGAACCATTAATCTAAGTCACTGATAAAAATATAGAAATGTGCATGGTTAGGCAAAATCTTATGAAAACAAATTTCTCACAAGATTTAAGAGTTTAAAAAGGGGCTGAAGACCTTTTTATTTAAACAGGCATTCCCTGATATGAGCCCCGATTAACCTCTCCCTCTTCCCTACGTCAGCAGTGGCAAGCTGGCTGTGAGTTTTTATTATTGTGTTTATTGGATTTTAACTTGTATGTATATCTTTTATGTATGTATTATATTATGTGATATGTTGTGCACCGCCCTGATTCTATAGAAGGGCGGTATATAAATAAATTTATTATTATTATTATTATTATTATTATTATTATTATAGAATGCAAAACAAACTAAAAGTAAAAAAAAAAGGTGCTTAAGTTTTTCCATTTTATATACCCGAACTTCTAGGTGCAATAATTACACTAATACAAGACTACTATAATTGCAACAAAAATGACAATACAGCCACCACCAACCTGGTGCCCTCCACCAACTCCCATGACTCCAACTGCGCCTGACTTGGAATGATGGGAGTTGTAGTCCAACACAGCAAAAGGGTACCACTCTGGGGATATATGCCAAGTCTTGCCTCATTCACATTCAAGTGGTATGCTTTTCCCTGCATTTGCTAGCAGACAGATATAGACACCTTCCTCAGGCCTACTAGTCCTGCATGACTTTTGCTGTGGTGTAGGAAGCAACATCAGAGATTAGTCCTTTCCATTTAGAAATGGGACTCATTGCTGCTCATTGCTTCCCCTGTTCTGTGGGCAAGGTGAGGTCATTCAAAGAAGCACGGGGAAGAATCTTTTCTGTCTGAGTGTCTTGTACTTTGCATGTGCATGTGTACATCTCTTATAATAGACCGAACAGGAACTCAGGTATTTCCTGCACCGTGCGAAATGCATAATGTAGAACTTATCCACCTCAGTGCAGGGGAAATGCATAAATCCTTATTTGGCATATTGTCCCTGAAATCTTAAAAGAGGAAATGCAAGTCCCTTACTTGTACTTCTTCCAATGTCCAAACCAGCCTGGGGGCATGGAGGATTTTAAAAGAAATCAAGCAAAGGAAGCAGCAGAGTTCCATTCTTCACTTGAAATTGCTCTGAGGTAAAATTAGAAAAGGACACAATTTTTGTGATGGATTTAAAATACCCCTGCTTCAGTCATGGGAGCTCATGAACCACCTGAGTCAAAGGCTTTATCCGTCTAGACCACAATAATATTTTTACTTTATTTTATTCTCATTTATTTGATTTATGCCTCACTTTTCTCCCAGAACTAAGACTAATAGCCACACACGCAACAATAGTAAAAGATATAAAAAGATAAAGTAGCTGCAGATAAGATCAGGGAGAACATTAAGGTGCTAAAAAAATTATGTAAATTATGGTACTAAAGCACTCTGTGTGTGTGTGCCTCCAAGTTGCTTGTCAATCTATGGTGACCCCATTAATCTGACAGGGTTTTCATAGGCAGGGAAGACACAGAGGTGGTTTTGCCAGTTCCTCTGAACTTTGCCAGTTTCCTCTGAAATATAGCCTAAAGCACCTGGTATTAGTTTGTGGTCACCCATTCAAGAACTAACCAGGGCTGGCCCTCTAAGCTTCCAAGATCAGATGGGATCTGGTTGTTTTAGGGTTTTGAAGTGGCTATTGATTTTTTAAAAGCAATTCCAATGCAATTTAAAATATAGCACATGGTCCCCTTCTCAGCAACCTCTCCCTCCCCCCGCTCAAAGGCCTCACAGCCTGGTTAGACTTGTATGGAAGAATATTTATTTTATTTATGTTATTTATATGCTGCCTTTCTCCCAGAGTGGGAACTAAGGTAGCTCACAAATAAAACTGGTTAAAAACATACCAAAAACAATTTTAAAAACAATTAAAATCAAATTTATCTGACAATTAAAATTAATTTCATTTAAACATTATAAAATTACATTCAAAATACAAATGTTAAAAATATAAATAAATACAACACGCACCAAAATTCCTGAGAGTAATTAAATATTAAAAGTCTGCTTGAAGTGAAAAGTTTTTGGCTGCCGGAGAGAGGAGAGCAGGGAGAGGGTCAGCCTAGCCTCTTGTGGAAGGGAGGGAGCAGCCACCAAGGAGGCTGTTTCTCGTGTACAGTATTTTCTAGTATTTGTCATAGGAAAGCTGAATTTATAGTCTTTACGTTATGTGAGCAGAAAGCTTTGCAGTTTCTTTGTAAATAGATCACTGAAAATGAGCAATCCAACAGTTACACTATGTCAAGATGAAGATATTTAATATTTTTATTTAAACACTGTAAATAACTGTTTGTTGTTAATTGCCTTCAAATCAGCTTTGACTCAAGGTGACTCTATGAATGACAGCCCTTCTAGAGGCCAGGTCATCAACAGCCCTGCTCAAGTCTTGCAAACTCTAGGCCATGGCTTTAAGATTATCTGCAGCAGCCCTTCTCTCTGTCCCACCCACTCTCTCAAGCGTATTTGGTGGGAACAAGGGAGGAGGCCTTCTTGGTGGCTGCCCCCAGACTTTGGAACCCACTCTGTCCTTGCTGTCTTTCTGGCTACAGGTCAAAACATTTTTGTGCTGCCAGGCCTTTACAGACAAGTGAAGTTGGATTCTTAATGCTATGTGGTGTTGGTTTGAAAGTTTTTTAAGGGTCCGTATATAGTTTTTTATTTTTATTGTTTTTAAAGCATTTTAACATTTTAATTGTTTTAATATATGATTGTCTAATTGTATATATTATACTTTAATTTAACTGTTGTAGTGTTTTAATCTGCATTATTTTAAGATGTTGTTAGCTGCCTTGAGTTCAGCCATTGGGAGAAAGGCAGGATATAAAATGATGATGATGATGATAATAATAAAATAATAATAATTCTTTGATTGAATCAATCCATCTGTAATGTGGCGTTTCTCTTTCCCTACTGCTTCCAACATCACTAAGCATTGTTGTCCTTTGTAATGAGTCATTCGTCTCATGATATGCTAAGTACAATACATTAATTTTGGTAATTTTGGCTTCTAGGAAAGTTCAGTCTTGATTTGCTCTCAGACCCATTTATTTGTCCATGATAGCAGAACCCGCCTCCTACAGCATCACATTTCACATGAGATGGTTTTCTTCTTGTCAGTTTTCTTCACTGTCCAGCTTTTACAATTGCACATAGAGATCGGAAATACATGGCATGGCTGATTCTAACTCTGGCACTTAATCATACAGCTTTACACTTGAGGATCTTGCCTAGTTCCTTCCTAGCTGGCCTTCCAAATCCTAGTCTTCTGATTTCTTGACCATGGTCAAGACTACACTACAATACCAAAATCACATTTTCAGATGCTGGTTTACTTATTGATAAACATCTCACTCCCTAAAGTTTAAGGTACAATCCTAGCAGGAAATCCATCCTGTTTGTGGGACTACACTTCACAAACATAGGCCTTGTCTACATGGGCCAAAAGGCCCATTTCCCCCATGTTCTGGCATCATGCTACTTGGGCAATGCACAGCCCAAACTCTGGTTCTGGCATGGGCAGGCTGGATGGTGTCAGGTACATCCTGCACCAGAAACAGGGCATAACAAGGTTTGCACAAACTTTAAAAAATTACTGGTTGCTCTTGATCTTCTGAGAAGATCCAGAGCCTTCCATTTCCATGCCACAGCAGTTATCTGCATGGGCATCCTGCTGGACCACCCAGTGTACCCACTGCCACCATAGGCCACTCGTATATAGGCAGTTCCCAAAGCTGTGAAAGCTGGGCAGTGAAGAAAGTGGATAGGAAGAGAATCAACTCATTCTAGATACGGTGTTGGAGAAGAGTTCTCTGGATACCTTGGACTGCTAAAAAGACAACTAAAAGGGTCCTAGAGCGAATCAAGACTGAACTCTCCCCAGAAGCCATAATTACACAACTGAGTTTGTTGTACTCTGGATATATCAGAGAAGATATTATTCATTAAAAAGACAATAATGCTTGGTAAGGTAGAAGATGTAGGACAAGAGGAATACTGCACTGCAGATGGATAGACCGAATCAAGGAATCAATAGCTGTGAATCTGCAAGACCAAAGTAGGGCTGTTGAAGATAGGAAATCTATCAGGCCACAATAAGTTGAGAATCACTTGATAGTGGTTAAAAACCACAATAACGGCCTTCATTGCTCATATAAGGACCCAAACAGTGTGTGATATAGGGGTTAGGGAGCACCAACACTTCAGCAGACTGACTCTTCTGGCCATTCTCATAAAGGAAGAAAAAAGTTATTTAAAATGTTAAAAATGTATCACAGGTAACAAATTGTGAAGGATGTTTCCCAGGAGACCAAGAGTATTGTTTAAAAATGAACTACAGCTAAAAGGTAAGGTCAAGTATTAGCCAGCATGAGAATACAAAAATAAGCATTGTTAACTCAGTTATATAGGCACTATTGGAAGAAAGAAAAATCAATATACTTCAAAACAGTAAAGAATTTACCCCTCTTTGAAAACCTGGCAGATTTATGATGGTATGTTACTTTTGTTGCAATGAGATCAAGGACAGAATTTAAGTTTATATAAATATTAGCTACTTCTATGAACACAAAGCAAACCTAGCAGGATAAAGCTTGTTGGAGCTGTAGCCTGTCTTTAAAATCCTATAAATCTATAATGTTCCCTCTGTTGCAGTCCTTCATGTTCCATTCTCTCCCCTGTTGTCCTTGTGCTGCTCTTAGCAGGCTTGCAGTAACTATCATAAGACCATTTAGAATTGTATTTTAGGATGTGCTGCAAACTCAAGCTGTAGTTGAGGGTTTATAGACAGAAATACAAAGATGAGGTGATTTGAAATGGAAAAAAAATGGAAGTTGCATTTGCACAACAGAAGGAAAATAGGATGAAACCTTTAAACTAAGTCAGACTTGTGGGGAAATGTGAAAGATAGCACTGGCAGAATGGTCAAAGTGACAAAGCAGCAAGTGGGCAAAAACCAGTCCCCTCCCTCCTAGACTTCCTGCCACCCCTCTCTTTCAGCCTTATTGCATGACAAAAGAAAGTCGAAAGGCAGTGAGAGAGAAGCAGCTTTTTCCTGCCTCTCCTCATGCTGTCATAAGTACAGTACTTCCATTTTCATTCCAGAGGGAGATGGTTGTAGAAGTGTGCCCTTTGCCACATGAACCTTTCCAGCATGACAAAAGACACGTTTTTATAACCATCTTCCTCAAGAAGAGAATAGGAGTGCTTTACTGGCATGAAGAGAGGCAAGGAGAGAAACAGTCTTTGGCTTTTATTTTACATACGATAAGGCTGATAACAGAGACAACAGTAGAGAAAATAGTAAGCATAGGCCCTGTACAGACTGGTCTGAAAGGCCAGCCTGAGGGTGGAGTCATGGCGTCATGTCCAGATGACGCATGCCCTGACTCTGCCCCAGGGTGCCATGACACCACGCGCCACTCTACGCAGTGCTCCTCCAGCACTGTGTCCATACGATGCAGCACCAAAGGAGCACCATATAGCCACAATGCCATGGCTATGGCATCCTTTTGAGGGTGCAAAAAAGAACCACTTTTTGCAGCTCCTTTTCATGCCCTTGATAGGCGGGATTAGAGCTGTGGCGTGAGGTTGCCCCGGCCCCAATCCAGCTAGGAAAGGGGCAGTGTCCCGCCGCCCCTTTGGGGCAGTCTGTCAAACCCCTTAGTCTTCTTTATAAAACATATAAAAGTACCTTTACTTACAATACTAGTTTATAACCAAACATATGGTATAGTGAAAGAAAATAAGAGGAGAGAAAAAACTGCTGCTGGAAGAGACTGGGCATGGCAAAAAGAAAAAGGAAAAAAAAGAGCAAATAGGAAGTCACCACATGCATCCAAAGGCATCCTAACCAAGACTTAATATGCCATTATAGTTCCAGCAACAATCATGAATATTAAGATCTCCACTTTCACAGGAACTTAAGAAGCTGCCTTATATCAGGTCTATTTGCACTCTGAATGCATTCAAACATGAGCCTTTAAATTGTTGATGCCAGGGACTGGATATAGGGCTTTTACATCTAAAGCATGTACTTTCCCACTGAGCTTTACTTTCTACAATGTTTTAAGGGAACCAGCAGAAAGTCTCTTGGCTTCACTGAAGGGTAAAACTCACAGGACTTTCTGCCTGTCTCTGCTCAAGGACCAATTAGATTAGAGAAGACAGATTCCATTGTCAAAGTGGCAATTCCTATAGGCAACTGTTGCTAGCATTTACACCAGTGTAGCTAGTACGGTTTAGCAATTCCTAAAAAACATGCCTTTGTCATTTGTTTCTCCCAGCTGTGATTGGCAGAGATGTTTTTTCTGTCCAAAGATGTGACCAAAGTAGACTCTTGTGTTCCCAGCAGATCATGGCAGCTTAGTCCTGTGGGTAAGGAGAGTAGCAAATGCTTCCTTAGAGGATGATTTAGTTCCATCCATCCTCATGTTTATAGCCAAAACTTTATTTATAAAGCTTTATTCATATCCAATTATGTCAAATTGTGTCATTTGGGGCAAAGTATTGGACAACACAGTAGCATCTCACACCTAGTGAGGTTTCAGTGAAGTAAATTATCTGGATTGGGTTAGAATAATACCAGACGTCATGCTGCAACTCCCAGCATTCTCTACCATTAGCTATATATTGTTGGTAGGTGTCGACTGTTCTAGACTCACTCCGATCTGGCTTCAGATCTGTGCTTAACACTCAAGTGGCTCTAGTCACCTTAGTAAGGGCACTAGCCAGTGTGGTGTAGTGGTCTGAGTGCTGGAGTACGACTCTGCTTAGCCATGGAAACCTAATGGGTGATTTTGGACCAGTCTCACACCCTCTACCCCAGAAATGCCTGTGAAAGGTTCGCCTTAGGGTCGCCATAAATTGGAAACATAATAACAGCAACAAGGGTATTATACTTCTCTTGGTTCTTCTGGACCTCTCAGTGGTATTGTATATCATTGACCACTTTCTCTTCCTTGACAACCTAGTGAGAATGGATATTGGATACAACATTTTCTTGTGATTTCCAGAAGCTGATCATGGGAGACATCAGTTCAGTGCCATGACCATTGGTGAATGAATTTAATATCAATATGGGACAAATGTGAGATTGTCTGATTTGGAATCCATTGTCATTCATATGTGGAAGGCACAGACAACTCTGCTTCTCTTTTTTCATCTCATTCCAAGAAAGCCGTTGGGATTCTAAGATGGTGCTGATGTTAATGTTCTGATCCTCTGTGATGATTGATAGGACATTGAAGTGGAACCAGTCTCAACAGATATGCTCCTAGTCAGAAGAGAAAAGGACTCTGGATTGGGAAGTCAACTTTGCATCTGGATGACCAGATGACAGTGGTATACTTCTGCCCAGCTGATCTAGCTCTGCCAGTGCAACTCTACATTCCCTTCTGATAGCTGCTCTGTGGCTGCTTGGTGGGTGCTTCACATTTGTAAAGCTGATCCTGCTGGGAGCTGGAAAGAGAGGAAGAACCAGGAATGAGCTTTCCTCCTTTCACTAGCAGCAGCATTGTGAGTGGAACCCTACTTAGCAGACGTTTCTGTGGGTTGCAGAGAATCTGTAACCAATCCAATGTGTTTTCTTTGAATAGGCTGTTTTTCTGTGATATTTTGATTTTAAATTGTTGTGCCTTGAGTGATCCACAGAGACTGAAAGGCAGAGAAAAAAAATGTCTAGACATACATACAGATAGACAGAGATAGAACTTCATTATAACAATGGCAATGGACCCATTGCTGTATTAATTCATGCAGTGGAGATACTGTAACATTGAGAGCCAGCAGGGTTTAGTGATCTGAGTGTTGAGCGAGGACTCTGGGATGCCAGGGATCAAATCCTTGCTCAGTCATGAAAACTGAATAGGTGATCTTGAACAAGTCAAAGCTTCATAGGAGGGCAATGACATACCTTTTCCAAATAAATCTTGCCCCAAAGACCCCTATGATAGGGTCACCATAAGCTGGAGTCAACTTGAAGGCACATAATAACAATAGCATTTTAAAGCCCACAACCTTTTATTGGCTCAAGTTAATCTAAATATAAAAGGTTGATTGGAAACGCTGCTGCTGCTGTAGTTATTTTGTTAGTTATATCTGAAGTGACTTTCTGCTTCTTGCAGGGTCTGAACAATACCAGGACATGATAAAATGTTAATAGAACAATTAGTTCAGTTAGATTCAACTGACAGTATGAAATGCTGGCAGGTAAAATGGAAGATGGGACTCAATGTGTGTTCTGTTGCTATATATTTATAGCGAAGCTATAATTGTTGCTACTATATAATGAACAATAAACCTATCATGAGTAAATGAGGCTCAATTATTTTCTCTTACAAAGCTGTAGGAGCTGTTTTTCACTTGGAATTAATTGGATTGTACAGGGAGCAGCAGTGCAAATTGGTGTTAATCATGCCACTACAAATTGTGAGACAAAGTCAGAAAACAATGTATTTTAGGGAGAAAGGGAGATTTATGTAAGTAGGAACATTTTTTTTTTGTTTGCCTAATTAAAACACCCACAATTTGGACTGCAAATAAAGAGAATGTCTTCCCCACAGATGGATTGGGGCTCCAACTAGTTAGAGCTGAAAACATCTTTGTTGGTGCTGTGTGCCAGTTTTCTCAACAATGACTGAAAACTTTTAAGGTGACATTTACGCTGTATTGTGCCTGTGGTAAAAATCCAAGAATAGTCATTCTGTATTTTAAAAGTGGCATGTTCACTCCTGCATCAAAAAAGGGACTCTAAAGAACATTGTGACTAGTTTCTGGAATAGTGCTGGCATGAATGTTTTTCAGTTTGTATTTTTGTATATTCCACTTTGCATCATGTATTTTGTGCACTTTGGTTGTCTCAATCAAGGTATCACTGTTTTGTGGGTACTGGATATTACTGTACTTTGCTATATGGCCAAGATAGTGACCCCTGAATATGTTTCCAGTCTGGTAATTCAACTGGTCTATTCAGAGGCCATAGAATGTTTTGTAAGGTGGGAATGGATAACTGCCAAGACCAAGAGGCAGGCCATTATAATTTTTGCCTAATAATAATAATAATAATAATAATAATAATGGTGCTCTACTCTTCACAGAATAATAGCATAAGTAATTAAGCAGAGAAAAACATGACTACCATGAAGGCAGGGACAAAATAATAAATAGAATATTAAAAATTGATTAAGTAATATATTATATAAAGGATAAAATAGATTATTCTATGACATGAATGCAAAGATTGCTATAAGGTCTCCTAACCACCCTCCACTTCCAGCATATTATTTTAATAGCAAAAGCTGTAGAAGCATGTTAGCATCTTAATACAGGATTACAGACAAAATGTTATTAAAAGAAAGTGAAACACACACATATGAAAGCGAAAAAATGAAGTGGAAAGACTCTCCTGATATAACACCTGGAGTTAGGAATGAGAACAAGGTGGCAGTGTTTGTTCATGACACTAAATTATTTAGAATGGTAAAAATGAAAGCAGATTGTGAGAAGCTTTAAAAGGTACTCTCCAAACTGGGGAAATGGACATTAAAATAGCAAACGGAAATTGAATGTACACACATGATGCATTTGGGGCCAAAAATAAAGTAAAATTCCAAGCTTTTATCTCTTATATTCTTTTAGATGTCTCATATCACTGGAAGATGGATGACTGTCTCCTTCAGAACTGTAAACGGCAGAAGTTTTACTTTCCCTAATACAATAAGTAAGCAAGTGCCTTCCAGATGGTTTAGGCAAGGGTCAGCAGGAATCATCAATGGTCAGAATGGTGGGAGCTGTAATTCAAAATATACGGAGGGTACCGGTTTGCTATCTATGCTGCAATTGCATTGGCACAGTTAAGCCAGAAGCCAGGTTATGTAGCCAGGTTATGTTCATCACAATGATCATCTATTTCCCAGGAAGAGGATGCAATGCTGTCAAATGCAGACTACAGTTTAATATGCAGATTGCCTGCTCCCAATGTAACCTATGTACACCTTCAAATTAGCATTAAGTGGAGTGATGTTCCAGAGGACTGGAGAAGGGGAAACACTGTCCCTCCCTTCCAAAAGGGCATAAAGATGATCCAGGAAACTACAAACTAGTCAGCTTGACCTCAGTACAAAGAAAAATATAAGAATGTGAAGTTGAAGGCTTTCATGTCTAGTGTCCATAATTTTCTGTGTGGGCATCTTTTCCACCCCCACCTGCAATGTTTTCCACCCCTACCAGCCTTGAGAGGTCAGTGATCTGAGACAAATGCTGCATCTACATTGCAAGAATTAATACAATTTTACACTACTTCAACTGCCATGGCTCAGTGCTATGAAATTCGAGGATTTGTAGTTTTAGAGATATTTACCTTTCTCTGTCAGAGACGTTTGGTGCCACAACAAACTATAAATCCCAGGATTCCGTGGCATTCTGCAGTACGGCAGCAGCCAAAGTGAGTGTTTTACCACTGAGCTACAGTCCTTCCCCTTTAAGGCAAGGGGTGGGGAATTGGCAGCTTTCCATGTACTTGGCCTTGGCCTCCATCATCCATTACCACTGGCTGTTCTGGCTAGGGCTGATGGCAGCTGCAGTCAAATATCAGAAAGCCATAAGTTGCCCAACCTTCCCTTACACATAATTAGACTGTTAGAGGAGAATTTTGTGTTTGCATTGACACTCGGGCAATCACAGTTTGAGCTGCTAGCATACAAAGCTTCAGAGAGAAAATTCAGAAGCTGACACATACAGAGATATAGAGAACTCATAGAAAATATTTTTGTTGTACAAATGTCCTACTTCATTCTCAGAATTTTAAGGGGGAAGGAGGGGGAGAAGAAATGTTACTTTTACCTATAACCTTCCCAAATTTTCTCATTGCATCTTATAAATGCCAACAAAGGGAACAGAATATTTTTGACTACTAATTCCAGTGGCTGTCAACATTAAGGCATTCTTAAATATGAAAATAAAAATTATTATTGACATGGGATGTGGAGTAATGCAAAAGAATTAAATATTCTACAGGGACTGAACATATCTACTGTAAACTATCCCAAGTCCCTTAGTGAAGAAACAATGGGTTATGAGCAGGCTGATATTATAAAGAGTTAGACACACCTAAGACCATGAGCCCACTGGATATTCAACTCTCTATCACCTTTATTTTGAATGTACTCCTAGGATAAGTTGCACCTAGTGCTGTATAGGATCTGCTAGTTAATTACTTTTGTGTTTTTTCTGCAGGAAGTGATTTTTTTAAAAATTGATTTCATTGATTTCAAGAAATAAGCAAACATATATCAAACAAATATACATATAGCAAAAAAATTTACAAAACGGAAGAAGCAAAGACAAAACAAACAATCCATCAAAAACAGAAAACAAAAACAAAAACCATATAGATAAAGTCTTAAAACCTCAAATGGGAATCCCCCTCCTATTTATCCTATTCTCTAAACTTCACCTTCCACTTTAAATCTTCCTATTCCTTTCTTACTCTCTTGACTCTTCTTCCTCCCTCTACCATTATTCTTCCTATCTTCCACTCTACCCCTACCTACCATAACCTTCCTCTACTTCTGTGTAACCTTCAAACCTTCAACCCTATCTTCCCATATACATATAACTAATACCTAACAAACAAACGAGTAAGACAAAGACATAGTGACTTCCTTTCACCAGTATTCGCTCTATTCATGTTAATAATGCCTTTCTTGCATTCGTATAATTATTTGTGGATCCCATTTCCTTCCTAGAATCCCTCTTTTATTCTTATTTAAAGATTTAAAAAGTAAAAATCTAGATATTTTACACTAGGCTTACACTCTTATCCTAATTTACCAATTTAAAATTGCCATTTTACCCCATTTTAATTCTAAATATCTAAGTACATCTGTCCATTCTTCTTTTGTCTGACTTTTTGGGTTTCCTCTAATTATTTGTGTCAACCTATCCATCTCTAAACCTTCATACAATTTCTGTGCCCAGTCATCGATTGTTGGACAGGTCTTGCACTTCCATTTCTGTGCGAGACATATTCTTGCTAATACAATCATATAGTAAAGTAACTTCTCATTCTTTCCCTTGACCTCCTCTCCAAATATTCCTAGAAGATAACATTCCGGTGACAGTTTTATTTGCTTGCTCATAATTATATTGATCTGGTTATTAATGTCTTTCCAGTACTTTTTTACATATTTACACGTCCACCAGCATTGATAAAAAGTCCCCACTTCTTTCTTACATTGCAGGAAATGATTAAGTACTTGAAATAATGTACAAATACTGATATGCGGACTGGATGATTTACTAGGAGACATTTTGTCACTGAAGAATTGAAGTGAAGAATAGGGTATTCTTGTGGTGAGGTGCCAAACAAATATGGTGGCTTTTTCACTCCCCAGATGAAAATAGGGTCAGACGTGTTGTATCATGATTTCTCAAACTCATTATCACTATTTGAATATGACTATTACTGTTAACTTTTGAACATAGTCCATACTCTGCTTTATTTTATATTCATATACTTGGCTATAACGTGGGTACTGTTGAAACCCCAAGAAGATGTTTCTTAAATGTACTGATGTAACAGATGAATGGAACTGTCAGACAGTGTGGTATCACAGTTCAGATCGTTCCTCACAATGTTCACACTCCTCAAGTTATTTTTTACTTATGGTGATCTTAACGCAAACCTATCATGGGGCTTTCTGGGGCTGGAAGTCTATGACTCATCTAAGGTCACCCAGTGGGTCTCCATGGCTAAGCAAGGAATCAAACCCTGATCACCAGAGTCACAATCCAATGCAGTCCAAACTACTACTTCATGCTCGCTCCTACCATGGGCATAGTTACTCTAATAAGGTACACCACAGGATTCTCAGCCAGATATCGTTGCTCTTTCTTTGGTGGCCCTATGGCTCTGTCTATATTTATCCTACCAGCCCTAGTGAACATCAGCTGCCATTGATGGAAATGAGTGGTGAGTCCAAACAAACAAGCTGTTCTTTACACCCCCAGAATAATTTCCTACATTAAATGAAAGAGTAGCCGTTTTAAAATTAACTACAGTGAAAACAACATAAATATACAAGTGACTTGCATCCACACATGACTACCATATCTCAGACTCCCACATCTGACTCCCCTGCCACAGTTCATTTTTAAAGGACTATTTGTTCATTCAAATGAGGACAGCATTTGGTGTACCATAATACAGCATGGCTTTATTTTTTGAGTAGGTGTACTTTAAATCAGTATGGCTTTATTTGAGGAAACAACAGACCACTACTTGGTTTTGAGAAACCTGGAGAAAACACATCACACAAAGAAAAGGTTTTTGCATTCTCTGTAGCTTGATGACCATACAGCACTAGATCCTGCTCCATAAATTAAAAAAAAAAAAGTTTGCTCCATTTGATTAGTACCTTTGGTTGACTTCAAAGGCATTACTGGGACTCTTGCTTAGCACTAATGTCATGCTTCTCAAAAGATTTCAATTTATAAGAAAAAAGAGGCCACAAAACATTAGACCCCTGCATGGAATCATATTCTACCTGCCTCCAGCTGACATCAAGAGATTCAGGAAAGTAAGTCAATGAAGTACTTATGTAGTGTGATAAAATTACTGGCTTTTGCCATTTGACTTCAAGCATTTGTCACAGCAGGTCAGCATTCAATCTAATTCACACTGTGTAGTTTCTTGATGAAGTTATTTATTTAATTCCAAAGTGAGAAATCAAGGCAACTCCGCTCTTACCAGGTCAGCAAAGAGCTATCAATGAAATAAATATATAATAAAAACAGAAATGATTTCTGAACTGTTGTCACAGTTCAACTGCGCAGGACTTAGTGTCTTTTAAAAAAGATACAGAAGTAGTTTTATGCATGAAAAGCCAGATGGACTTCTTTGGAATACATGAGAATTCATACAGACAAATAAATAAATAAATAAATAAATAAATAAATAAATAAATAAATATCAAGTTTCTGGTTCTGATATTCCTAATTAAATAAGCTGATAAAAGAAGATGCATCTGATGAAGTAGACTGAAATCTATAAAAGCTTAAGCTGCCAGTTTCTTTCTTTCAGTTAGTCTCAAAGGTGCTACAAGATCTCTCTATGTACTGATTCTACAGACTAACATGGCTATATCTTTGAATTCTGATAAAAAAGAGTTAGAATACTTTCTCAGAGTTCGGCGCTAGTTGAAAAGAGACTGTAGATCCTGGGTTAGGGGCATGGTTTTCCATTCAGATAGCTGCATGTTCAGTCCCCATTATATTTAGCTAAAAGGTTTCAGTTGGCAGGTGATGTGAGGTACCTCTGTCTGGTATTCTCACCCCTTTCCTTCCCTCTAAGGCTAGACTATCTTAATAATATTGGCCTGTTCCAGACTGCCAAAATAAAGCTGCTTCGGGTCTCTTTGGAGGTATGCTATTTAAATGATGCATGCATCCGAAGAATCCGGAAGCTGCACCAAAGCTGCACTCCAGTGCTTAGGAATGGAGTGTGGCTTTGGTGCGACCTCCGGACTCTTAGGGCCCATGCATCATTCAAATAGCATACCTCCAAAGAGACCCGAAGCAGCTTTATTTTGGCAGTCTGTAACAGGCCATAGACAGTAATTTAAGACACTCTGCTAAGGCTCAGATTCATTAGAATCCATAATGTTTTTCATGGGGAAAGCAGAGAGTTTAGGTGAGACTGTGATGAACCTTGCAACAAAAACTTCACTATCTTGAAGCACTAAAGAAAGATATACATATATATTGCCTTACACAATCATGATCCAGTTAAGAAATTCTGTCCACACCACTCCTGAGTTCCACAGTCAACATGCTAAATATGACAAGAAGTTGGAAAATGTATTTGTGGACTATAAGTCACCAACCCCCAGCACTACTCTAACATTTTTAACACGATCCAAAATAGGCTCTGAATATAACATGAAAATGTGTTATTCAAGATCTCTGGAACATATAATGGTACCAGCTAGTTCGCACAGCTGTAACAATACCTATCCAAAGAGGACATAAGCAGTGGAACACACACACAGCATTCAGGACATTTGTGATTTAAGCCCCAGAATTTCCATTTAAAATATTCCAGACAAGTGTACATTGTGTGTGTACGTACACCTTCAAGTTGCCTATCAGTTTATAGGATTTTCTTAGGCAAGAATTATTCAACTGTGGTTTCGCCAGATCTTTCCTCCGAAAGATAGCCTACAGCACCTGGTATTTATTAGCAATCTCCCATCCAAGTACTAACATTGGCAGGTATCAATCAAAGTTCCACCACTTCACTGTTGTCAACCAATGTACTCAGTACTGTAATTTGGAGCTTCTTAATTGCAGATGCTGTGCATTGAACCTGAGCCATGCTGCATGCCATACACTGTCTGTAATTGAGACATGGCCTTTCACCCATAAACACCCTTTTGTGAAACCAAATTTTAAAAACAAGAGAAGAATATGAATGACTTTCAGCTTAATTGCTGCACTGGTATCGGAATTTAAAATCAGGCAAATTGTTAAGGGAAAGAGATTTGCTTGATTTTTAATCCCTGTATTAATATTTGATGCCCATGGACTAGTTCTAGAATCTTATGAAAGCACCTATCATCTTCTAGTGAAACATTCAAAATAATTTCTTAAATTGCTTTAGGTTCTAACCTCTTTGGGGGAAACAAACTATCCTCTTTACTATGTAAAATTTGCAGGCACATTGCTGGTGTGTTTTTTCTCTCTTCCCTCATCTCTGCAAACACCCTAGGAGGACATCAGCACCAGGAGCTCTGCTAAATGAACCATACATTTTTTTTTCATGTTTGCTTAGTGAGATTGAAGCTGCTGCAATGATGTTTTCACCATATTGCATCAATATTCACTCAAAGACACTCCAAGTCATGTGGAAGGAACTCATGACAGACCTCCCCCCAGCTACTGCTGCTCTAACAAGACTGGTACGGGAATAAGATGTGTCATGGATTCTTGCTTCTGGTATTGTACAGGAGTGACATATATCATAGTAGCTCTCATTTGTTGTTGTTAACTGCCGTCACATCAACTTTGACTCATGGTGACTCTATGAATGAGAGACCTCTAAGTCACCCTTTAATCAACAGCCCTGCTTGAGTCTGCTCAGGTCTTCCAAATTCATGGCCATGGTTTTCTTGATGGAGTGTATCCATCAGTAATACTTCCTTCTTCTTTTCCTACTATCTTCTATCTTAACAGGCATTGTCTTTTCTAGTAGCCAAGTCAAAGAAGAAAGAACTAAGGCAGGATTATTGTTGATCATGAAGATTCACATAAATTCAAGGGACAATGTAAGGAGAGTTAAATAGTTAAAGACTTTCCATACCTTGGATCAGTTATTGATTAAAATGGATACTGCAGTTAGGAAATCAGAGTGACTAGCTATGAAAGAACTAGACAAGATCGCAAAGTGCAATGATATACAGTTGAGCACTGACATTAGTATTGTTCAAACTACAGTATTGTATTTTTCATCACTGTGTATGTATATGAGAACTGGACAGTGAAGAAAGCTGACAGAAAAAAAATCAACTAATTTGAGATGTGGTGCTGGAGACATGTTCCATGGATACTGTGGTTAACAAACAAACAAACAAACAAACAAATAGGCCCTAGAGCAAATGAAGCCTAAACTCTTCCGAGAAGCCTAGATGACTAAATTGAAGCTGTTGTACTTTGGCCACATCATGAGAATTTTGGAAAAAAGGTGGGATATAAATCCAATAAATGAATGAATGAATGAATGAGAAGGTATGACTCACTAAAAAAGATAATGCTTGGAAAGGTAGAAGCCAGAAGGAGGAAAGGAAGACTGCATACCAGATGCAGGGCCTGAGCAGAGTAGTTGAGAACTGGGTATTTGCAGGCATCACATTCACAGAGTCACTATGAGTTGAGGTCAACCTGAAGGCAGTTAACAACAACAATATGTCTTCTCATGTCCAAAGTATGACAGTCTTAGTTTAATCATCTTGGCTTCTAGGGGAAGTTCAGGCTCTAATACCCATTTATATGTCTTTTTAGTGAAACTATTCCTGAACACATTTCAAATGAGTTGATTTTCTTCCTGTCAGCTTCCTTCATGGTCCAGCTTTCACAACCATACAAAGAAATAGGAAATATGATGGCAATGGTAATTTAACTTTAATATTTGATCATATATCTTTACACTTCAGAATCTTGTTTAAGCTTCTTTCTGACACATGAGTTTGGAAAAATCTTGAACAATTTCTTTGCTGTTCTTTGCTGGTGGTGTAGTGTCTCTGCAAATCTTAAACCAGGGGTAGGCAACCTTTTTGAGCCGGGGGCCGGGTTGCTGTCCCTCAGACAACTGGGGGGCCGAAGCCAAATAAATAAATAAATAAATAAATAAATAAATAAATAAATAAATAAATTTTTTGAAACAAAATTAAATAAATAAATAAACCGGGACAAATGTGGGACAAACATTTCAAATGGAGGACACTTTTTTAAAAAAAATGGAGGACACACTAAAAAAAATTGCTGATTTTTAAAAAAATGTTAATATAAATGCATGTTTCGGAGGCTTCTATAGACAATTGCCCCCCTTGCCCGCCGCTTGCCTCCCTTGGCTGCCGCTTGCCCCCCTTGCCCGCCTCCTCCTGATAGGCCAAAGGCCCCACGCCCTCATGCGAGAGGCCAAAGGCTCCGGCGGCAATCAGCGGCAGGATCGGGCTGGGGCCAGTCCCAAGGCCTTGCTGGGCCGCATCCGGCCCGCGGGCTGCAGGTTGCCTACCCCTGTCTTAAACTATTGGTGTTTCTTCCTCCAATTTTCATGCTTTCTTCCAACAAGTCTAACTGTTTCAGTTTCTCCATATTCTGTCCTGACAGTAGCCTCATGTCTTGAGTAGAGATTACACATCAGGATCATCAAAGCCTTAGGCTGTGTAGATTGTGAAAAATTATGGATCACTCTTAGAGAAATGGATGTGCCACAACATTTGATTATCCGGATGCATAACCTGTATTCAGGACAAGAGGCTACTCTCAGGATAGAATATGGAGAAATATAATAGTAGCTGTGATATCATGATGGCAATGCTTTAAAAGTTTCCTCTTTTTTAATCTCTCACATGGCATCATGATTCCCAGACTGCAACTTCAAATGTCAAAAGTAGAAAGAAGGAAACCCAGCTTACTAGAAGAAGACAAGCTTGGCAACTGGTTATTTAAATGATAAATCTGGTTATCTCCAGGTAGGAAAACCCTGGAGAGATGCTTTAGATGATACTGTGTTAGATAGACCCATTGCAGAAAACAATGAGGCAGTACAGATCGGCACTTTGTGCCGGCCTGACTGCAGAGTAGGGCTGAGCATCCACATGCCTCAGCCCTAGTTCCACCGCTCAGCCGCCATCATGGTGCATGCCCATCCATACGACACGTGCCATGATGGTGTCTGTGACATGCAGTGCCCAAATGGCCGGAAGTGGCATCATCATGGTGCACAAACGTACCAATGATGCCCTTTCCAGGAAGCTGCTCAGAGCAGCTTCTTTTGGGGCATGGATCAACGCTACAGTGTGCAGCTGCTGTGGCACCAATCCGGGGCATACAGGGGCGGCGTTTAGCCACCTGTCTGTATAGATCCAATGCCCTGCACATCTTTGAATGCTCTCTTTAAAAAAATTATGTGTGACACATAATTAAATCACATATTCTATAGTGGTAAACCACAAGATCACTGTTGCGTAAGAGTTGCTGCATTTGCCCCTGAAATGTAACAATACAATATTTAGATTCTGTGTCGTTTGTGTTATATAGGGGCAATTCATACAAATATATTACTCTTTACACATTTCATACTGGGAGAGAGAGGTGGGAGGGAGGGCATACAACAGTACCAGCATCTTTATTTCTTTTGCTTTCCATTAAAGAGTTCTTTCAGTATAACAGCACAGGCTTTAATTTAGTACTTTACATTTTAAGATAAAAACCACTTAATATGACTCTTAAATCGATGGATGATGGAACTAACATTGTGCATATTTTTAACAGACTAACCATCATGTTCTAATAATTTCACTTGCATAATAATTTAATTCCAAAGAGACAATTTTCCATCTTTTCCTTTGAAGAAAATCTTTATCTTAATCATCTTCCATTGATTATTCAAGAAGAATTATTTCCCCCATCCCTGAATACACCATTTAGCTTAACCACATAATGGAATGCTGTTCTTCCTTTCTCATTATATTTTAATAGAAATAGAATAAAACATAATTGTATTCTAATCTAAAGGATTAATATGCTTGCTATCTTCTCCATATGGCCAGAAGACATATCTTTGCACCTTCTTATACAGTACATGGAAACTGGACAATTTATCCTAAAAGCTAACATTAGCTCTGTCCCAAGCCAAACTGGAGTCATATAGCACTCCAATGATGGCATAGAGAGCAGGATGTGGGCTAATTCCTCTTCCACATCATAACCTCATCTTTCCTGTTTCACAGTAAAACAGAGTCTCTGTTTTACAAAGTGCATCAGTGCATAAAACAATCTGCCATTTCTTAAACCAGATGTAGGATATATATTGTGCTGCAAGATCACAGTATTTTATTAACAAAGTGGAAGAGAATATTACAGGAGGCTTACATGCTCTCTGTGGTAGAATACAAAGATACAGTGGGCCTTTCCCTTATGCAGGGGATCGGGAATGGATCCTTCGTGTAAGGGGAATTTAATGTATGCTTGAGCCCCATTCAAAAGAATGGGGCTCGTGCCCATGGTGTGGTGCGATGCGGTGCGCGTTGCATGGATGTGCACAACTTTACCCCTTTCAGGGTGTGCCGAGCCTTCTTCCAGTGCGGCTTTCACTTATAGCCATGTTAGTCTTCAAAATCAATGTGTAAAGAGATATTGTACCATCTTTGAAACTAACTGAAGGCCTAGATCCTGATGGATAGGCGGGATAAAAATAAAATTTTATTATTATTTATTAAGAAAGAAGTTGGCAGCAGGAGCTTTCATAGATTTCAGTATGCTTCTTCAGATGCATCTGAGGAAGTAGACTTAATTCTACGAAAGCTCATGCTGCCAACTTCTTTTTTTCAGTTTGTCTCAAAGGTGCTACAAGATCTCTTTGCATAAAGCTCTCTGTGAGTCATTGATGCCTAGGATCTGTGAAGCATCTGCAGCCATTACTCCAAGTGGAAAGGGGAAAGGGTCATCCCTTCATGCTCAGATGTATTTTAACACCCCACCACCTCCTGCTGCTGCACTACCCCTTCGAAACAGACAACACAACATTGATCACTTCTCCATGCTCCCTTGGATTTTCCCTGTAACTTCATGAATGATTGTAACAAAGAAGCATGTAGTTGGTCAGATGTCATAGGGAGAGCAGTGGAATATAATCTTAGCATCAGGATGGAGATCACTTTCTGATGAGATGGAAGTGGTTTATATCCTTCTGCTCCAAAATGTCTTTGGTTTATTTTATTTCCAGTATTTGTAAGCCAGTATTTGAGAGACAATTAGCAGTTTAGCTAATGATCTTAGCCTACCAAAATCCTGCCTCCTTGCAGAGACTTAACATGGTTACTGTAGCAAGATTAGTACGTCCAAGACACTGGAAAACTAATAAAATACCGAATAATGTGGAATGGTTAGAGTAATGGATTTGGTGGAACTGGATAAATTAACTAACTATATACTCAAATGAGGTCTTTGTTCAGAAATGGAAACCTTTTATACTCCACATCCAGGAAAAAAAAAGGTTTTATTACTGTTGTGGAATGTGGTATTTAAAGAGTGAAGTTAATTTTTTATGATTTAGGAAAGTAAAGCTGAAACATGTTGACATACTGTATTTTCTGGCGTATAAGACTACTTTTTAACCTAGGAAAATCTTCTCAAAAGTTGGGGGTCGTCATATACGCCAGGTGTCATATTATAGGACAGGTGCTGAAACTTCTGAGCTGGACTGGAGAATCTGCAGTCGCCGCATATGGTGGGGGGAGCTCAAAAATGGCCATGGCCCCATTCCCACTGTATGTGACGATCGTATAAAAACAGCTACCGCTCTGATAGTCTTGGAGACAGGGAGGGCTGGGCTGGCAGGGAGAGCTGACCAGTCCAAGCAGGCTTTGTATACAACAAGGTTTCCTGATATGTACCTGCATGTCATTTGAATTAAAATTACCGTACTGAAATCAAATCTGATTTTTTAAAAATTTGTATTTGGTGTGCATTGGAAGAGATGTAGTCTTATACGGTGAGTATATCCCAAACTCTATATTTTAACTGGAAAAGTTGAGGGTCATCTTATACACCCAGTCATCTGGGTGTATACGGTATGTTGGATAATTAGAAGAGGACTGATCTCTATTGTAGTTACAGAGAAGAGGGAAGACCTACTTTTTTATTTTAATGAGCGATAGGGGTGGGGATATTGGTTTATGGCTCTTTTCTGTTCTTTTCTTCTTCTCTCTCCCTCTTTCCATTTTCTAATTTTGCTCTTGTAGCTTCTCTTGTTTATCCATGTTTGTATGTATTGTATATTATGTATGCTTATGTTTTTATAATTTGCGATAATTATTGATAAATACACTTTTTTCAAAATCTTGCTTCCTTGGATTTTAAAAATTGATAATTATTAATAAATATACCTTTTGTCAGAATTTCAGAAACCACTGCTTCATAGAAGTATAGGAAAAATTTTCATCTTCCTATACTTCTATGAACTGGAAGTTTTTGAAATTATGATCAAATTTTGATCAAACTACAATATTTCTCAATATAACCCCTGACTGCTTACTCTGATTGGCAATAGCTGTTGAGATTCACAAGAGCTGTCCAATCACCTGATTCTTTTTTCTTTTTTTTTAAAAACACCACACCAATCCTGAGGCCAAAGATGCAAGAGACTAAACTTCTGACCTTCTGCATGAAAGGCAGGTGCTTTGACATTTAGATATATCCAACAGTTCATGCACCCTATGTGCAATGACTGTGAAATGGGCCTTTTCACAATGACAGCTATCCATACCAAACTCCTACTGTTGGATTTGCTTCTTCTAGTACACATACATTCAAGGACAATTTTAATGCCAAAGCATTGTGTCAACAGCGCATAAGACAACTTGGAGTTCTCTGATCCCAAAGAGCAAATGGAACGGCAAGAACAAAACTAAAAGTCAACATATCAGAGTATTTGAATAACTTTGTTATTCACAGGAGACGCAATGGGCAGGTGAGGGATGTAACAGGCATATAAGGGCAGCCAAAGACAGCTATAAAGTTCAGCATAGTACAGAGTGATAGCACTTGCATCATTTCAGCTCCTTGAGTGTAACAATGCCATGTTTAGCAAAGCTGGGAAAGTATAATTCTTCTGAGGCTGATCAATTATTATCATACCCCCCCACCACAACTGGCCAGGCTCTCCAGGCTGATATGGATGGCATTCAATAATATCTGGAATGTCACAGGTATACATGTATAACCATAATGTACAGGCATGTACTGCATGAGAGTTAATACGTGATGCCAACTGCAAAATTTAAAGTTGATTTTTTGTGAGCAAAAAAGTAGTTTGTTCTGTTACC
>NC_056523.1:29562999-29686964 GCF_019175285.1 Sceloporus undulatus | reverse complement strand
CTGTTTGCTATCATAAATGCTCCTGCCACAGAGCTTCCTCATTCCCTCCAACTGTTTGCTATCATAAATGCTCCTGCCACAGAGCTTCCTCATTCCCTCCAACTGTTTGCTATCATAAATGCTCCTGCCACAGAGCTTCCTCATACCCTCCAACTGTCTTGATTTGGCAACGACAATCTCAATTATTCTCGTCATTCCATTTTTGTAGCTGCTTTTAAAACGTCCCTGCTATTTCTCCTCATCCTCCCACTTTCCCTCTTTGTCCAAAGCTTACTTCAGTTGATTCAAACAGAGTTCAACATGCAAAAGTAGTTTGCACTCAGTTAACTCAGTAGGGGTGAGAAAAGAGAAAGGGCAGAGTCTTGCTTTTCCCATTAGGCTCAGGCAAAAACAAACTGCTACCGTGTCTCCTAGCTTGTCTATTTTCCCTCAATAATAATTTTTGCCATCTTGATAACACTCTGATGTTGCTTGGCCTAGAAATGTTGCTGGGTATTTTTTATAAAATAAAATCGCCACAGTTCTGAATAGCAACTTTCTGTTAAAGAAATATTCAGCGTCACTTTGCTTAGAATCCAGCAAATTGTATATTACAGTGGTGTATATTTACAATTTCAAGTGAGCTGTAAGTCTCTCCATATAGTCCAAGGAACACAATTCTACGTGAGGCACTGAGAATAAGTTTTATTTATGAAATAAATAAATTTATGAAAGGGTTTTACCAACAAATGAATTTTAATAACCCAGTTTGGGCAAATGAGTCCAGGTCTATGGAGGAAACTATGTCCTCAAGAATCCTTAGTATCAAAGCAGGATTAATAGTCAGAAGAGAATATTAATCCAGGATAGAAAATCTGATACTATTTATCCATCATGCACAGCTGTAAGACAAATGGCTGCCCCACTTCCTGTATCTTCTGTACAATCCATATTTGCTTTCAATCTCTCCCAGAGGAAGAAAGTCACATTTCAATTTCTTGTTTGCATTTTCTGATAGATATGCCAGCATTTGAAGACCTCTTCAAGATTATGAAGGTACTAATAGGCAGCACCATATTCTTTCAAGTTTGTATCTATAAAGTTCATCATAATGAAATGGGAGGAAAACAATTCTCTTGCCCATTGTAACAACCCCAAATCCTCCACCCTATTATAAGGGCAGTAATTATCACAAGTAGGCCAAGGATGCTGATTTGAGAATTATTTTGATGTGCCACTTTTTCTAGACTAAGAGTGTGCAACTGGTGACCTTTCAAATGTTCTTGGACTACATCTTCATCACCCCTCACCACTGGCGGATGAGAGCTCTGGTACCACAGTATCTGGAAAACTCCATGTCCCCCATTCCTGCTCTAGATCGAGTGCTGTCACATCAGTGGAGTCAAATGAGAGCAAGTGTGCATTTTCATATGTGACCATATATAGCACTGCCATCTGAAAGTCATTTTCACAAGTCTCCATCTCAAAAGGCACCCCCATTCCAAGGAGAATCATAGAGTCATAGAGTTGGAAGGGGCCTCATGGGCAACTGAGTTCAACTCTCTGCTCAGTGCAGGATCTCCAGCTAAAGCAGTTAGCTGTCCACAGTGACATCACTAGGGGGTTGCATGGGTGTGGACTGCACCAGGTGACACCCTAAGAGGGGGATGACACCATTGCTTCCTGAGCATCTGCCTTTTGCCAGAAACAGGCTGTGGTGATCACCTGCATCTCTCCAAAATGAGGAAGAGATGGTGTGAGTACGGAGAGGCTCAATGGGAAGAGAAAAGAGAACCCCCATATATATATATATATAAATTTTAGTTTAAGAACATCGCATCTTACAAAATTTTCACTTTAACCACATGAATCCATGTACATTTAGGCAGTCAATCTGATATTGTAATTTAAAGGTATAATTTTAATTTTGCTAGTTGTTTCTGTCACAACATGATGATATGTGGGCATTATGATTTATGAGTAATATTAGTACAAAATATTACTAAAGATTCTGTTTCATGTCATATGAGAGGAGATCAATGGGGGAGGTGACACCATAAATTGCCACACTGGGTGATGCCAACCCACCAATTTTTCTGCCACTCTGTATTCTAAGGTAAGCAATGGCAGATTATTGGGACTCTTAACAACACAGCATGTGTGTATACATGGATGTGCATGTTTATAAGCACACATGAAGAATGCATCTGCATGCCTTACAATAGCACACCACTATACAGATCAAAATTTTCATTTCAAAAACATTGTTCTATAGCAAGGAGGATGGGATGAGAACTGCATATTCATACAGTGGAAAGCTGCATATCAAGATATATTCTGACTCATTAGCCTACATTTGAGATTCTGCCCATATTTGGCACCTTGAAGTGTACATATGCAAGTAAACATTCCTGCCGCCAAAAATCTACCCCAGCAGAATGTGCACCCAAAAAAAGAGCAAATTTTTGAATATAGCACTGGTAAAGTGAGAGAATATAATGAAATCACTGCATATCATGATTTCTGCCTGAAATGTGGTCAGACTGTATGTCAGCATTTTAACAGGGTTCCACTCTGAAATAATTTTTCCTGAACTATGGCAAGTCAATAACACTCTTATTTGGAGCAAAACATCTTGTATGTTGGGTTTTCTGATTTCATTCAGAAACTGAAAATTAATGCTATAATGAATATGGGAGGGGTATACCTACCATGAGGGAACTTCCAACTTCTAAAAATGGCCACTGAAGTGGCTCAGAGGGCCTGGATTGCATCCGGGAGAGACTCGGGTGGCAATTTGGCAGTGATTTCATTGCAATAACACCCGGCTGTCTCCCAAAATAGGACTGAATTTGAGAAAGGGAAGCCAGGGTTTTAACTCCATGAGATAGGGTCCTAAGTCATTTCTGATTTAGGGTGACACTAAGTCAAAACTATCATGAGATTTTCTTGAAAAGATTTATTCAGAAAGATTTGCCATTGCCTTCCCCTGAGGCTGAGAGACTATGACTTCCCCAAGGTCACCCAGTGGGTTTCATGGCCCAGCTGAGAATCAAACCCAGGTCTCCAGAGTTGTAATCCAACACTGGCTCTAATATCACCAGCTAAAGGCAGCAGAATCTTTCTCCCTCTTAAGAACTAAGTGGTGCCCTCTGTAGACTCCAAGGATGCCTGCATAGAGCTGAGTAGCTTGGTTGGTAGGTTGCTTGGTTACGTTATACTCTGCAGAAATGTAAAATATATACTTTGCAGAAATGTAAAATAGCAGTGCCTTTGCTGCCTTAGCATTGTGAAACTGTCTCTTTGGAAAGTCAATAAAGGCCCACTGGAAAAGAGAGGAGACAACAGTGCTGGATGTTACACATTATCTCTTTTTCTTATTTCAGCTTTGTTCTTCCATTAGCTCATCTGTTCCAACCCATCCCACTTCTTTAATGTTTATAGCTCTTGCTATACAACAGAGCTTAGAACTGACAGATGACAAGCAAGAGCCTGTAACTGGGATGGGATTGGATGACAATGGTTTAATGATGGTTCATGTGGAAAAATCTTATTGCTCCTAAAATGAAGTTTTGGATGGATTTAAGGATGTTTTGTATTATAATTTTTTACAAATGCCTTTTAAAAACAATCATAAAAGTAATGATAAAACATAACAGCCTTAAAATAACTAGCAGTGAATAATCCTAACAATCATCTGTCTGATGAGTAACACATTATTATTATTATTATTATTATTATTATTTAAAAAACAGAAATTAGAAATTAGTAACAATAAGAATAGAGGTAGTGATAGCGATTGCAAATACAGAAGGAAATCAAACAGGACAGAGGAATCAACAGGTGATGAAGAGGCATGAATTAAAGGTTATTACAGCAATGGTTTTCATCACACTGTTATATATAAGCTAAACTGCTTGTTGGTGATCTTCAACTACTCTTAATCCAGAAGATTCTCTAACTTCATTATCATCATCCTAACCATTCTGCCATTGAACATCATAATCTATTTTAATGATTCCCCATTAGCTTTCTGCAGGATCTGCCTTTGAGAACTGAATACAGTGCTTTGTGATCTTCACTTTCCTTTTTATTACATTTCCTTTTTTATTCAGAAGGTCTACTCTTGGCCTGAAGCTCAAGTGTCTGGAGAGTACCTGGGGAAACAGTTGCAGCACTGATGGGAGAGCTTTTCCTGGCCTTAAAGAACACACTACTGACTGCAGCCCTCTAAAGTTCCAACTGTGTGAGAGTCCCAAAACCGATACAGAGCGGGCATTATTGCTAGAATCCTGTTGGTGCACTATTCCAGTGGCTGTACTCTTTCTGGGGTTGTATAATGGAGTGAAGGAAGCCAGACAAAATCTGTTAGATCTAAATTTACAGATTGAGACTATTTATGCTTTGCTTCTTTCACAGCAACTGTGCGTGCAATGCATTCCTTCCTACTGCTCCTGCCTATGTGGGTGTAAATAATGCCAATGTTACATATTTAAAGAATTATGTTCAATAATGCATCCAGTGCATAACCTGTTAGAGTTAGCTATCTTGGCATGCTTATACACAGCACTTTCTAGTTAGCATGCTACTATAGGAGTTTAGGCACAGTATGTGTTCATGCAATTTCCTGTTGGCATTTTTGTTGTCTGGCTTTGAGTTGTTTTCAATTTATGTTAACACCAAGGTAAACATATCCTGGGGTTTTCTTGGCAAGAGTTATCCAGAGGAGGTTTGCTACTCCCTTTCCTTGAGGTTGAGAGCATGTGACTTCCCCAAAGTCACCCAGTGGGTTTCATGGCTGAGATGGGAATCAAACCCTGGTCTCCAAAGTCATAGCTGGTATTAGTCACACCCTTTCTCTTCCCACATGAGTTACGCAACAGTTGATTTGAATATGTTCATCTTGTAGTCTTAAGGTTTCCCTCTCTCTCCTCCATATTTGAAGAGCATGTCTTACTGAGCCTCTCACTAAGATGTGCTATGAAAACTTGAGTATTTGCAAGTAAATCTACTTCATATGTTTTTACAAAGAAGTCTATGCTTACTTTATTATTCAGCTGGAATTTGTGTGTGTGTGTGTGTGTGTGTGTGTTGGTGTCGGACTGGTTGTTGCTCACCTTCTGTTGTAAATACTAATTTCTCTGCTTGTTAGATAGCCTATTGTCTCTCACATTCACCAATGTAACTAACTCACAGATCTGCATTAGACAGGACTGAATCAGTGAAACAATCTGCCAATACTCAGTTTTCCTTAACATACCACAGCTGTATAAAATGTTGATGTTCTTCTGCCTGAGCTCCTGGTTCAGCTCCCTTACCCACATATCCTGCCTTATGGTGGAAAAATTAACTTAACATTTGGGAATAGCAATAGCAAGCACATTTCTATACCGCTTATCAGTGCACATAAGCACTCCCTAAGCAGTTTACAAATTGTAAGCTAATTGCCCCCAACAATCTGGGTACTCATTTTAGTGACCTTGGAAGGATGCAAGCCTGAGGTGAGCTTGAGCCCATTCACTGGTATTGAACTCACAAATGTATGGTTTTGAGTGAGTGGCTGCAGTACAGGCATTTAACCACTATGCCACCAGGGAAGGACTGTGTAAAGATGTCTTTACTTGGAAAGAGTTTTAAAATGTATGTTCTGCCTGGAAAAGTCTTAGATTTAGTTACTGGCACCTGTAATTTTAAAAGATCAGAAACTGCAAAGCTGAAAAGAATGTGCTTGAGAGAATCAAGGGCCTGTTACAGACTGCCAAAATAAAGCTGCTTCGGGTCTCTTTGGAGGTATGCTATTTAAATGATGCATGGGTCCTAAGAGTCCAGAGGTCACGCCAAAGCCACACTCCATTCCTAAGCACTGGAGTGCAACTTTGGTGCAGCTTCCGGATTCTTAGGATGCATGCATCATTTAAATAGCATACCTCCAAAGAGACCCGAAGCAGCTTTATTTTGGCAGTCTGGAACAGGCCAAGGACATCAAGCAATTTGGACTCACCCAGTAAGTAACATCACTGTAGGGCAGGGTAGGAAAGAGAAGAACCTGCTATAACAAACCATTCTCTTCCTACAGAAAATAGTGCTTGGAATAGGTTTTTTTTTTTTTTACTATGCCTCCCAGAATTCAGGGTTCAGGGTATTGTAATCCAAAAAAAGTATTTTTTTTTTCAAGCTCTGCTGTTTCAAATTCACCCACAGAAAAAATGCACATGGAAATACTCTGCCAAAGAAGCTCCTGGAAGGCTTGTAATTTCTCATGGCCTCCCTGATCTTTGAAGAAGCCACACTGATTGGCCTCCACAATCATAACCAGAAACGCTTTCCTGTGGAGGAAAATGTTATATGCCAGAATTGGCCCCAAGACAGGGGTTGTCTAGTGGTGATGTTCAATAGCAGAGAGGGGAGGAACAGAAACTCTCAGAATAGCTCAGTGATAACAGGGCTCAACAATCGATCCTGACACATTGCTATTCAGGACAGAAATGATTCACTTGTTCTCTCTTCTTGCAGCTAAAATAAATAGGATGCTATTCACAAGTTTGCAAAGGGTAAAGGTGCCATCATGGAGAGTAAAGAAGAAAAAAGCTGGCAATAAGTATTAAAAAGGTCTTCCAGCTCCTCACCCCTAAAACCCAGCCTGGATAAAACCCAACCTCGGTTCACATTATATGTGCACTATGGAAGTAATGACAGCAAAAATAACAGTACAGGAGCTCAAACCATTCAACAATTCGTCTTTGACAGGAGACAATCCACTTAAGCACATGGTGAGTAGGGGGTTTTGATGCTTAATCCTTCTCTGTGAAACTGAACTCTCTATGGCCAGGTGGGTGGTGGAAGTAAACAAAAATTTAAAAGACAATGTGATCCCAATAGGATTATAGTGTCTCAATCAAGGGAAGTAATAGTGCCATTCTATTCTGCTTTGGTCAGGCTTCACCTAGATGGGTACCACAATTCAAAAAGAATGTTGAAAGCTGGAACATGTCTAGAGGAGGTTGGCCAAAATGGTGACAGGTCTGGAAACCATGTACTATGAGGAGTAGCTTAGAGAGCTGGGTATGTTTAGTCTGGGGAAGATAAGGTTAAGATGATAGCCCTCTTTAAATATTTGAAGGGATGTCATATTGAGGATGGAGCAACCTTATTTCCTCCTGTTCCAGATACTAGTACCTGGAGCAATGGATGTAAACTACAGGGAAAGAGATTCCACCTCAACGTTAGGAAGAACTTCCTAACAGTAAGAGCTGTTCAGTGTTGGAAAACGCTGCCTTGGAGAGTGGTGGAGTCTTTGGGGGTCTTTAAACAGAGGCTGGATGGCATCTATCTGGAGTAGTTTGACTGTGTGTTCCTGCATGGTAGGAAGTTAGAATGGATGACCCTTGTGGTATTTCCCAACTCTATGATTCTATGATCTCTGGCAGGCTTTTTGGGTTTCCCTTTCTCCAAGAGGCACAGTTTATTATTGCAAGGATGCATGTTAGCACTTGAAGGTAAGGAGCCCATGAATTCCATGGCTGAGCACTATACTGAGCACGCACATAGAAGCCGAGTTCTCAGTATGTCCAGCTAAAGCAAGGATGTGTGAACCAGAGGCTGACTGTTTTCCCCCACACCATGTTTCCTGTCACCATTTTGAGATGGATTTTGGAGAAAAATTGATGCATTTTGAGGTGCTTAAAGGAGATAGGGGGTTGGGGTTTTTTTTTGCATGTTTTCATTTTTTTTGGAAAGAAAGGGCTTTCTGTACAATTTGGGGGCAAAAATTGTCTCCAAAATTATTATTTTAAAAATAACAGGGTTTTGGGGGGGGAGCTTCACAGTCTGCAGAAGTGGGGCACAGGGGTGGCATGTTGCCCATGGGCCACAATTTGCATGCCCCTGAGCTAAAGAGATCAGACAGCAGGGAAAGACCTCAAACCCAGGATGTCATAGGGAGAAGTCCTGGCAGTTCAAGGGGGTTTGAAGTGTTATAGAGGTATGCTGTTGATGAACTACAAGTCTCTGCCTAATGTATTATGCAGTTACTGTATTATGATAAAATGTGGTTGGCATACACACTGCCTTAAACTGTTTGGTGAAACAGTGAAATAAATGACATAACTTACATGCTTGATATATAAAGTCAGCATGGCATAATGGTTTTAGTAATGGACTATGGCTCTGGGAATCATGGTTCAATTTCCCACTCAGCTATGAGATGACCTTAGGCAAGTCACATGCTCTCAGCCTTAAGGGAAGGCAAAGGCAAACTCTTCTGAACAAATCTTGCCCAGAAACCCCCATGATAAGTGGAGTCAGAAACAAGTTGAAGTCACACAGCAAATACTTGATATACACTCAGTGGACAGTACAATGCATGCTAAAATGAGATGGTCTGAAGGGAATCATGGGCAACCTATACTTATGGGTCACACCCTGGTATTTCATGTTAACAGTGGGGAAAAATCAGGTATAGGATTCTAAGTCACTATTAATTTAGCGTAATAAACCAGACCAATCTAATGTGCCACAAACACAAGACAAGAGCAAAAAACATCTGCACAGCTAATAACTCAAGCAAATAATCTTATCTACATGCTGTCATAAAACTTGTAACATTCATGTAGGTATTATATTTTCAAGACATTAAGCACTTGCAAATTTGGGTTGACAATATCCCAGCTTGTTTTTGTTTTTTAAAAAAGAAAGAAATCTGTTGTCTGTGACATAATGTAAATAACAATTAAGTGGGGTCAGGCCAAGTCTTCACTCAAATATGTTGTTAACTCATGCCATAATGCAGCGGTTCCCAACATTTGTTGGGCCGCGACCCCCTTTGGGGACCAAAGTCCCGCCCGCAGCCTCCCTGATCGGTTGGGAGGCCGGGAAGGGGCGGGACTTTCGGCTGTCTACAAGCCCCAGCGGGCTTTGCGGCCGGAAGTCCCGCCCCTTCCTGGCCTCCCAAACAATTAGGGAGGCTGCTGAGGAAAAAGGGGCGGGACTTCCGGTCGCAAAGCCCGCTGGGGCTTGCAGTCCCGTCCCCTTCTCCCCGTGGTTGTCTGGCAGCCCCGGGGAGGAGAGGAGGAAGCGGACCCCCGTCCCTTCCTCCCCGTGAGTGCTTGCACCCGCGGGAAGGAAGGGAGAGGAGGAGGGACCCCCGCTTCCATTCCCTTCCTCCCCGTGGGTGCTTGCACTCGCGGGAAGGGAGAGGAGGAGGCAGCCCCCGCTTCCATTACCTTCCTCCCCGTGAGTGCTTGCACCCGCGGGAAGGAAGGGAGAGGAGGAGGCGGCCCCGCCTCCATTCCCTTCCTCCTTGCGCGTGCCTGTGCCAGTGCGGGCATTTGCAGGGAGAAGGGAAAGGAGGGAGCCCCACCCCCTTCCCCTTTTCCCCTGCTCCAGTGCCGGCACCATGGGGAGAAGGGGAGGGGGCGGGGGGATTCCCAACCTGGCGAACCCCCAGAAGGGGTCACGACCCCCAGGTTGGGAACCCCAGCCATAATGGAAAGGAATCTGCATTTTACTCTTTATGAAGTCTATCTGATGCTCAACTTCCAAATTACAGGGTATATTCAAAGTGTGTATATGTTTGCATTTCTTTACATCAAGGATGGGCACCTGTCGGTTTCCAGATGTTTTTAGACTGCAAGTCCCAGCATACCTCACCGTTGTCCATCCTGATTAGGGCAGATAGAAGATGATTTCCTACAAGAGCTAGAAGCATAAAATTCTGGAGCTACATCACTTTATGTAGTTACAGCACTATGATTCCACTTGAAATGCCATGATTACATGCTACGGAATCTTGGGATTTGTAGTTTGGTGAGGCACTTGAGCTCGCCAGCTGAGAATTCTAAATGACCATTTCTAAACTCCAGCATGCTGTAATGATTTGAGCATTGGATTACGACCCTTGAGGGTTCGAATCCTCACACAGCCATGAAAACTGGGAGTCCTTGGGCAAGTCCCATTCTCTCAGGGTTGTCTTCATTGGACATTTATTCCAGATTCCCCAAGGACTAACTTTGTCCTGTTTTTACGACACAGGGCCCAAACCCCAAATTGGGTACAAATTGTTTTTACAACATCTGCACCCTATTTGTTCTTTCCTCTCCTTAATCCACATTTTTAAAACTTATATTTTGCTGTGGTTTCTGGCTACTGACTCTCCCCACAGCTGCAATGGGTGGCTACCTTCACATGCAATTCCTGTGAGCTGTCCGTTGCTGCCATTGTGAGCATGAGTTTCTCTGAGGTCAGAATGGGGCACTTAACGTTGATTACATGGCTGGCACTGGGCACCCATCATTGCTGCACAGAGAACAGGTAACAGGAGGAATTCATAACAGCTCCACATCCAGAATAATTCAGGGGCAGCCTGGAGTATTCTGGCCAGGGAAGACAAGCCCTCAGTCTCAGAGGAAGGCAAATGCAAACCAGGGTCACCACAAGTCAGAAATATCTTTAAACAAAACAATAATAACAAATGGCAAATCCCATGATTGCACAGAGCAGATTTATGGCAGTTTAAATAAAACCATAACATTGTAAGTATAAAGTGTGAAAGGGCCCCTGGTCTACAAGATGGGCACATATTTAGCATATGTACCCAAACAGGGTGTGTGCCTGCACATATCTGAATAAGTATGAAAATATATAGACATGTAGTCATGTAGAATCAGTATGTAGAGAGATCTTTTAGAACCTTCGAGACTAACTGAAAGGGAGAGGTTGGCAGCATGAGCTTTCCTAGATTAAAGTCTACTTCCTCAGATGTATTTGGTGGAGTGAAAAGCCAGGGACAGACCTATATATGCCATTAGTGTGTGAGAATATCAATTCAAATTCAGAATCCTTTGTGTATGGAAATGAAGTGGCAAGTCCAGTTTTAATGATGGCTGTTGGTGGACCAAGACAGAAGAAACAAGCCAGAGGTGGGGAGAATGGATGAGTGTGGGAAACAGAGAGTGATGTGATGAACAGGCCAAGGGTGTTCGCATGATAAGATATGTGACTGGATCAGCCACATTGGGCTGTGATCCCATCCACTATTTGCACATGATGCATAAGTTGTCTTTGGGCCCAGACAGGCTCTCCCCAACTATATTAAAAGAATGGGGAGGGGAGAGTCCTTTCCTCAGCCATTTCCTTATCATAACTAGAGATGTTAGAAAGTGGCTAAATTATGTGAAAGAATAACCAAATCAGGTCCATCCAGTCCAATCCCTCTGCCATGCAGGAACTCTCAATCAAAACATCCCTGACAGATGACTGTCCAGCCTTTGTTTAAAGACCTCACACTATAAAGCATGCCAGAGGTGAATCACATTCTTAGGCAGCAAGATGTACAAGTGCTGCCATGCTACTTTAGGTCTCTCAGTCCTTAAACAGCTTCTACCATATGAATAAGTTAGAAAGATTGGATTATCGTCTCAGTTCTATGTTCCAGTTCCTAGACTTATTTTGGGGTCATATTATTTCAGAGTACTGAGGTCTGAAAATATAAAATCAATTTTCTTATATTGCTGGAAAGACATGAAAAGTGGCCCTCTGTTACCTTTTAGCACCATTCACTAGGACATCGGATGTTAAGGTAGCACAGGAAGGAAGATTTGTGCTCTAGGAACAAAAAATGAGAATAGGTGCTAAAGAATATTTTCATATTTCAGGAGCTAGTAGAGATTATCATGCCACTGTGAGGCATAGCTATATCACCTAAGTATGATATTACTATTTCCATTCAAATTTTCTTAGACCAGCCTCTTACAATGCAAGGAAAGCTCTTTCCCATCAAGCTGCTGTGATGTAAACTGATACCACTTTTTAATTAGGAAATGCTTTTACTTTAATCTCCCAACACATTTGGTCTAAATCATTCCAGCTAATGAGTTGCTGATGTCCATCTGTTAACAGCTGCTAAAGCTATCAAACTGATTTCAAGTCATGTGTATACCAATATAAAGAAGGGAAGTTGCTGTTGGGAATTATAATAAAAAATCCACCAAACTGTGGACCGTTACAGATGGGCCTTAAACTATGGACTCCGTCCGTACTAAGGTTAAAAAGGGGTGGCACTTCCGGACGCCCCTAACCCTAGTACGGACTGAGTTCGTACAAGATGGCGTCACGAACGCGCCGCCTCCAAACGAGGCGGCATGGACGTGATGCTTAATGCGCCCTTTCCACGGAGCAGGAGGAGCTCCGAAACGGAGCTCCTTCCTGGTTTGTGTCGCTGGTGCAGCCATGTGAAGGCTGCACCAGTGACACAAATCAGAGTCCCTGCTGCCGTTGGGGTGTCCTTGGGGCTTGAAGCCCCAAGGACACCCCTTTCCAGGCTGCGGGGAAGGGGCCTTTTGCCGCTTCCCCACGGCCCAGAAAGCAGCGGATCGGGGCCTCGGAGGCTGCCGTTCTGGCAGCTGAGGCCCCGATACAGTGGGGAAAGGGGCGGGTGCAGGCCGCCCCAAAGGGGCGGTCTGTAACGCGCCAGTGATACCTTTATTGGCCAACCAAATTGCACAATATACATATTGCAAGCTATTGAAGCTTCACTGGCTTCTTCATTAGGCAAGGTGTTACAAACCAAATAGGAGAAGAAAACTGAAGATGTTAGTCATAGGCTTGCATTTTTCTGTTTCTCTTCTTAGTTAAGATGGTATGAAGGGGCATATCTTGTAGCTGGCACCTTCTCCTTCTGGCCATGTGGCAACTGAGAGATTCTTAAAGTCAAGGAAAGTTAACATCCATTTGCATCACAACAAAGATACTTCCTTTGCAATCCAATATGTCTCCATCCTAAATTGGGAATTACGTTGCCTTAAAAAAATACCACTGGCACCATGCAAAGTTTCCATTACTGAGCTTGTTTGACAGACAAAAGAAACCACTTCCCCACACAATATATGATTAACTCAGTGCCATAGGATAATGTAATGGCCACTAGCTTAAATGGTCAGTTTCCTAAATTCCGGTGCGGTACAGACTGCCCCAAAAGGGCGGCCTGCCAGTGCCTGTTTTTCCGCCAGAAGGAAGCCTCAGCCACCAAACAGCGAGGCTTCCCGCAAAAAGTGGGTTCTTTTGAAGCCACGGTGGTGGCATAACAAGTGTGCCACTGGTGCACTCATTACGTAAGTGCCACATGGCGCCATGTGGGCACCACGTGGCACTTACGTAACAATGGTGGTGCCCACGTAAACAGGGCTCCACCATTGTTATGCCCTCGTTACGTGCGAGGATTGTGGGGCGTGTGTGGGCACTCTGTCCCCTAGGCAACCCTCACATGTGATGAGGACACCTGAAAGGCTGGTATGTACCGGGCCATTATTTTTTAAAAAAACAGAATTTTGGAGAGATGGCACATGGGAAAATGTTGAGTGAGGGAAAAGGAAATGCCATCATTTTCACTTACTGTGTATATTTGAACTGCATAACCCAGTGTTTCCCAAACATTGTTTTTCCAGATGTTTTAGACTTCAGCTCCAGAATCCCTGACCGTTGGTTAAGCTTGCTGGGGCTTCTGGAAGTCAAAGTCCAAAATATATGGAGGACATAAGTTTGGGAACTACTGGGAAAACAAGTAGTTATGCTGTTCTTGTCATCAACTACCCTCAAGTCGATTTCAACCAATGGCAACCCTATGATTGAGAGATCTCCAAGTCACCCTATCTTCAACTGCCCTGGTCATCTCTTTTTCCTATTGCCCTCAACTTTACGAAGCATTATAGTCTTTTCTAGTAGTTCTTTCTTTTCATGACATGGCCAAAATATGACAATCTCACTTTAGTCATCTAAGGGCCGTTACAGATGGCCCTAAAGGGATGGCTTGATGCCACCCCTTTGAGCGCCGGATCAGGGCCACAGCAACTGCACACCATGGCCTGATCCAGCATTTTTCCAGTTCTCAAAGAAACGACAAAATGCCGCTTCTTTTTGGGGTGGAAAAAACCCACCCTTTCTGCAAAGGCAGCAGCTATTCTGCATGTCTGTGGCATGCGGTGTCTAAATGCTGCACTGCTGGAGTGCCACAATGCCGCCTGCCATCTGGTCAGGCGGGTGGCATGATGCCGGCTTGGGGACAGCATCAGGGTGTGCATCATCTAAACACCACGCCCCACACCACCCCTAAGCCGGTGCTTACTACTGCTCTGTTTCAGCCTTTTGGTTTCTAGGAAGAGTTCAGCCTTGATTTGCTTTAGGACCCATTTATTTGTCTTTTTTGCAGTGCACAGTATTCTCAGAACCTTTCTCTAACACCACTTCTCAAATGAGGTGACTTTTTTTTCTCCTGACAGCTTTCTGTACTGTCCAACTCTCACATCCATACATACAAATGGGAAATACAATGGCATAGACAATCCTAACTTTAGTATTTAATACATTGGGCCCTTCCTAATTGATGTATGCTGGAGGTGCGCCTGCGTATGACGCGGGCACACTTATGTATCTTGATACTTCAGGATCTTGTCTAGTTCTTTCATAGCTGACCTTCCAAGTCCTAATCTTCCTCCAATTTCTTGACTGCAGTCTGCACTCTGATGTTTGAGCTCAAGTATTGAAAGCCTTGAACTGTTTTGATCTCTTCATCATCTACTTTAAAATTATATAGATTGTCTTTGATTATAACTTTTGTTTTCTTGATGTTCAGCTATAAACCTGCTTTTGCGCTTACTGCTTTGACCTTCCTCAATACTCTTTCCATATCTCTGCTATTTTCTGCTAGTATTATGGTGTCATCTCCATATCTTAGATTGTTGATGGGCATAATCCATACATGTACACTAGTCATCTCTTGTGGAGCTCAACCCAGCATATCATTGCACATGCTGCAGTGGAGTGATAGAGGTGTGCATACATGCACATGCTTTATAGCCACCCCTGTAACCTTCAGGCATTCTGCTGAGCTGAAAGAGACCGAGTTCATGGTGGCAGTGCAATTTGACTTGGCTTGTGACAATGATGATGATGATGATGATGATGATGATGATGATGATAATAATAATAATAATGTTTATTTGTATAATGGCAAAGAATGCCTGAGCCATTCCTAAATCCTGCAGTAGGGCAAAATATGAGGCTAAGCCATATATATCTTCAAGTATACAAGAGCCCAATGAAAGCTTTTGTTCTCAACTCTGTTCACACAGAACAGAAGTTCACTAGGTTCTGCCTTGCTAACATGGCCTTATCCCAGCACCAAGTTGGAGGACAACCCCATACTGTATTAACATTCACATCACAACTTTTCTCTATGCCCTCCCCACATCAGCACTTTGCACCACTGGAAAACTGGCTAAAAGGTTTCCCAGACTACCCAATCTCTTTTATGAAAGGCTGTTGTCTCCTCTGGACAGCACCACCTCTGGATGTAGTGCTCCCATCAGGTTGGCTACCTTAAATATAGCCTAGAGCATAGGTACACTGACTCAGAGGCATGGTGAGAAGTATTGATATAATTACGTGCTAATTTCACTCTTGAAGGACACAACAAGTAATATTAGAAATTTTCTTCCCTCTGTTAGGAAATCTTTGCTAAATGCCCAGTTTTCAAAGATCATTTGTAATTTTATTCTGCACAAAATTCACATGTGGATAGCTAAACAGGAAACAGTATTTTCTGTATAAAAATTGTGAATTTTTCACCAAATAAGTCTTTCTAGAAAATGCTATTTTTGGCACAGAGAACACAGTTTTCGGTAGAAAGCCATCACATGTCATTAGTGTAAAAGAAACCCCAAACTTAAGATTCTCATCAGTGAGGATTCTTCTTGTCGGAGTTTCCCAACACTCAGAAAAGATTGTTTAATTTTTTAAAATATTTTAGTATAATGTTTTGAATACATTTTGCATGCTTTGTATTTTTTTTTTTTTGTATATTCTTTCATACCTAATGATAATCCATGTGGAATGACAGCAAAGCATGCAATTCTCTCTGTCTTCCTACTTTTCCTTCCTGCCTTCCATCTGAAACATTAAGAAATTTTTGCTCATATAGCACTAGGTGCGAACCCAGGCAGATACTCCCGTTGACTTCTAATACCACTATCACCATCCCATGTGCCTATCCAGCATGTTCTTCAGTAACAACAATGAGCAATGTAGTTCCTTTAGTAAAATGACAATACCAACAAGAATGACTAGATAACATGGATATTGCAAACATTGGCCAACCTGAAAAACACACTAGCGCTTAAGTTGCACTGAAGTATTTGTGTACTGTACTACTCGAAAGAAAACCAGCATGATGTAGTGGTTTGAGTGTCGGATCATGACTCTGGAGATTAGGGTTTGAATCCCGGCTTGGCCATGTAAACCCGCTGGGTGACCTTGGGCAAGTCACACTCAACCTCAAAGGATAGCAATGGCAAGACTCCTCTGAAGAAATTTGCCAAGAAAACTCTATAATAGATTTGCCTTAGGATCACCATAAGACAGAAATGATTTGAAGGTACACAACAACAACAACCACCACCTAGAAAAACTCCATGAAAATGGGTACTCAGCACTGATTGCATCAAACTGTTAGGAGGCAATCCGTTACCACTTGATTCACATTTCTAGATATCTCAGACATAATTTCTTACTTTTATAAGAAACTGATTGTACAGGTTGGAGAATGCAGAAAACGTTCTGAGCAAACATTTTTTTCTAAAAGTTTTGTTGTTCAAAAGACAAAGGTCTTTTTTAACACTTCACGATTACAGCACTTTTACTGCCATGGCTGCATCCCTCAAAATCCTGGCATCTGTAGCTTGGATAGGCACTATGGCTCTCTGGCAGAAAAATCTAAATAATTCTCAGAACCACAAATATAAGTATTTTTAGGATGGGCTCATGGAATTTAAATTGTTGTCAAAGTGTAATAAATTGGGTAGTGTGAAAAAGACCTAAATGTAGGCATTATTTCCTTCCAAACACATGTATACTAAATAATAAAGGAAAACAACAACCTTGTATTGGGCTTGTGAAATTGCACAGGGTGGGTTTTTGTTCTTGAAGAATATTGATCTATCCTGCTAGTAGGGCCCTCATTATATAGTAGCCTTGGCTCAGCTGCTTTGACAATGGTCCAAAACACACTGCATAAATGATCCAGTTTGAGACCACATTAACTGTCCTGGCACAGTGCTAGGGAATCCTGGGAATGGTAGTTTATTGTGGCACCAGAGCTCTCTGACAGAGAAGGCTAAATGTCTCACAAAACTAGAGTTCCCAGAATTCCTTAGGATTGAGCCAGGACAGTTAAAGTGGTCTCAAACTGGATTATGTATGCAATGTGTTTTGGACCAATGGTCCAATTTTCTATTTGGGTCCAGCCTATAGATTACACATTAGCTCCACCAAACATGCCCAGTCATTATTACAAATTGCTTCTGCTTTTCTCCCTGTCATTTCTTCCCCTTCATATTTCCAGTGGCTTTCCATTCTTGTTCTTTTTATGACCAAAACCCCAAGGAACTTCACACACAGTGGTGGAAGCACAGTGTGATGGACCATTAAGGTTACCATTCAAAGGTCCACTTGGTGTTTGCAAATCAATAGAATTGATTTTCCAAGAGCAATGTAAGCAAAACCAGAAATCCTCCCACTTCTTGTACAATGAACTCAACCATATAACATCCTTTTAGATAATGCAATGAAGTACTGCTGAACAATGGGCAGCTGTCATGTGCAGGATTATGCAGTATACATGAAAGTCAGCCCAGTGACTTATTTCACAGGAGATTTATTTTACAAATGTCAAGCCACTCTGTCTTTACTTTCTTAAAACTCATTGACAAAATGACAAACTTAGGAGGTATTTGGAAGTTTGAAATCAATACTGTTTCCCAGCCACCCCAATACAGCTAGTAGCTGCCAGTATGAAAAATAAAGAAATATGGGATTTTTCTGAATTACAATTATTCCATGTTTATTCCAGAAATATGCTTTGCTTTCTGGCTACTGAGGCATTTGTGTTATCAAGCATAAGCATAACATTTTAGAAATAATAATTTGCTTATCCTCTGGATTATATTTTTGAAAAATTAATATCTCTACAAATGAATTATCTATAGTAAATAGCATGTTTACACAATGCTTTAGAATATATTAAATGATTACTAAAACTCTAATTATTAGTGCCATTCATCACTGGTCACTGGATATGAAATGACCATATCCAGTTTTAACTCTCATGCTTCACTACCACACTATACTTATAGGACACCAGACTGCACTAAAGGCACATGCCAGCTGGACGTACTGGTATTAAGTTCCGTTTTAGCAGGAGAAATGAGGATTTTGTCCTGAAAACGCTCATCTGGGCAGCTTTAACTTTAATACTCATTTAGTTCCTCAGAACATTTGAAATGCAAGGCTTTAAACTTTAACTGAAAATACTTAGTTCCACCTTCCTCTCCCCCCAGTTTTCAAGTTAAGTGCACTCAGCTTTCAAAGAAAACATGACAGAAGCTGCAGATAAAAGCTAAGCAGTGAATGACAAAAGCGAACCTTTGTTTGTGTGTGCTTTCTGAGTATTAAGAGCCTACCACAACACAACAATTAATTGGTTTTTCTTGTACTTTTCAGAAACTTGGCATCTGCAATTGCCAGCTCCAGGAAGGGTTTTTTTTTAAATCTGAAAGTATTATATGTGACTTAATTTTGCAGTAAAAGCCTTAAAATTTCACTATGCAATCTCACCAGCTCCAAAACTTGTCGTTTTGCTCAGCAATGTCACCATTGTACACAATATTATACTGTTCCAAAATGCTGAATGTCATGTGCTATTTTGCATATTTTATTGTGTCATGTGGAACATTATAGACTAGATAAAGTCTACAGAAAACAACATCTTTAAGAAGTAAAATAGTTTTCTGCTTTATACAAGAAAGTCTGTAGGAAGATAAAATATGTCAAATGAAATGCTTATCCAAAAGTTTTACTGATCTGCAGTTTAACAAGAGACTCAATACTTAACTAGTTTTCTTCTTTTACTTAATACTTAATACCTTCCAAGAGCAGCAATACCTCATCTGCTGTATTACAGAATGGTACTATACACTGTACAATCCTTCCTTTATTTTCATCTTATTTCAAGAACTACATTACCCCATTTCTTCCACAATATCTGTATTTACACACGCACACACACACACACACACACATCCATATCATTGCCCAAACAGTCAATGACACATTAAACCTTATTCTCTATAATTCCTTGCCTATGCACATACTATTACAGTTGCATGAACTACAGAAGTTCACTCAAGCTCTTGCTTTCTTCACACAAAGTAGCAGATATTCTTATAAGCATCTTGGAATCACACACAAACAGAATTCAGATCAGGACGCAATTGCTCAAAGAGACACATACAACAAAGGTGGATTAAGGTTTCAAAACAAGTTCCTTTAGACAACACAAACTGACAGCTATAGTCACTGAGGGAACAATCTTAACTTACCGGAGCAAATATCACCATACACATTTACAAAAGGTTTTATAATCCAACTTCCCTCATCTGAAAGAAGACAAAGGATGGTTCATGCTAAAAATAAAGGCACCCAAAAAGCTCCTCAGTAGCCAGCAGTAGCTCCGTGTCCCTGGGTTTTTTTATGAAGCAAATAAAAGGAGAGCAAGAAAAATCAATGCTCAGGGAAAGTGAGATGATATACCAATCAGGCAGCAGCCACAGCCTTATTTGCTGGGGGGTGCTAGGGAAATGGTCTAATATTATCAGACAATGACTATACAGAGTCTAAAGGCAGGAATCCAATATTCCCCCCACACACTACACTTGGTGAGAAGAACCTGAACTGCTTCTGTAGTGTGTACTTAGCCACTGCCTACAAAAATGCAACGCTCATTACTCAGATCTGCAAATGCACTAACTTTGCTTTCTGGAAGATGCCAGGTGGCACTCCAAGTCCTTCTGGGCTTGATATATAAGCACATAAATGCACAGAACCATTTGATAAGAAAGTGGGAAGTGCAGACAGGGAAAACTTTCCATTCTTTCTATGCAGTGGAAGGTGCATACATCCAATGTTTGTATTCAGGGGCTCTCATTCATTTTAAAGCAGACAAACTGTGCATGGTAATTTGAGGTTCTTTTAAAAAGTGAATGAGGAAGCGCTTGTCCATGCCAAGGTGGTGGTGGTGGGGAGAGGAGTGGGAGAGGATGCTCGTACAGGCAGTCTATGGATGGTCAACAGGTAGCACTGTTTTCATTCTGAGAACAGGCCCAGAAATATTACATAAAATGACCCCCAAGGTGCAGAATTCAAACTCCAGTCAGCCCTCCTTATTCACTGATTTTTATCCATGGATTCAAGCATCCACAGCCTGAAATACTTTACAAATATACAAACTCCCATGGACAAACCTTGATTTTGCCTTTTTAACTGACAACATTTTGCTAGGCCATTATATTTAATGGGACTTGATCATCCAGGAAATTTGGTATCCATGGGGGTTCCTGGAACCAAACTCCAGTGGATACTTTTATTCAATTTTCTGTTGGAAGTTGTATTTATTTAGGGTAGATCAGCAATGAATTTCTACAGACCCAGTTCAGTACCTTTTGTAAGAAGACAGCGATTTAGGACCCAGTTTCAGAAAACAGACATACTGTTTCTATTCGGGTATTAAAAACTTGTCCTCTGTGTGGACTCTGGTCTTTATAATGACCCCACAAATTCCCTACTCTAAAACAAGAAACAAAGGGAAAGGAGTTGTCACTGGTTGGATGACCTACAGGTTTCCTATACAGTACCTTGGGTGCATGCAGCAAATTGCCTGACTTACATTTCCACAAGTTTTAAATTTTAAAAAAGTAATTCCTTCATGGTGAAAGTGTCAGTCCTCTAAACTGGAATAATAATAATAATAATAATAATAATAATAATAATAATAATAATAAGTTTTATTTATTATTATTGCAAAGTTATACCTGAAAGTGGTCTGGTTTCCTGTGATGACTCACTAGTTGCAGAACCATTTGATTTTACTGAATAAAAATGAGATCAGTTCACTGTCCCTCCCTCCCAGCCCCCTTTAATACCACTGAATAAATGCAGTCACTAAAACCAAAAGGCATAACATTGGAGCGAAACATTTTATTGAAGACAGATCTTTTTGCAGTTCCACATCAAAGCCAGAGGAAAACAAGCATCATCTCAAAATAAACTTAATGCATGTCATGCTTTTAAAAAATTAATCAGGAGATGGTTCAAGCCCAAGGGAAGCATCAGACTATGTCCTGCAAGTCTCCTGTACATAATAGTCTTGGATCAGCATAATCAGAGCAGGATTTGGTCTCCCACTACTGGGCTAGATGACAACAGACATCACAGGAGGTGAAAGTCAGAATGCTGAGACCAAAAAACAAAACAAAACAAAAAAACAACAACCCCAAAACCTCATATTCTGGGATCACAGGTAAAATAAATAAATAAATAAATATCCCTCTTTTGATATGGGAAATGTGAGTGACAGTGACAGAATTCTCTAGTACAGTATTTAAACTGGCGAGACAGAAGCTGAACAGCCACTAGTCCCACAGCCCCCACAGGGTCTAGCAGAGAAAGAAATAAGCAAATTTAGTCTTTGTAAAATGTATAAAAGTAGCTTTAGTTATAAAAAAGTTGTACATAATCAAATACATGATCTTATGGAGGAAAGAGGGGAAATGGCTGTACATTAGAGTGAAACAGGAAAAAAATGGCTGTACTGTATATCAAAATGACGTAGGAGGTCACCACAACGCAAATCAGTATTTAATACATACATTCATTGGGACAAGGGGCATAGGACTCCTGTGAAGGTGGGAAAACTGCATAATTTTTTTATTATTTCAAAAAAACACCTTTCTAGGAATTTCTAGGTCATTCAGGACAATTGTATTGGTCAAGATCTGGCAGAGGTTGAAAATGAAGTGCTGAGGATTTACAAATGCCTAGAGAAGTATTCTCTCTAGGAATCGCTGGGTCCTCCAGCATGATTTTTGGCTGAAGTTGACAGGAGGACCTAGAGATTCCTAGAGAGAATGTACTAATCAAATCCATGAATAATGAAATCCAGAAAAGTCAAAACCTCAAATGTGGAGGGCTGATTGCACGGGTATACAATTTATTTATTTATCTATTTATTTTGTGTATATCCTGCCTTTCTCACAACATGGGATCCAAAGGCTGCTAACTCCAACAATACTACATGTAAAGTTAGTGTGCTTTCTGTCCTCCGCTGGAGAGATCCATTTTGAGGAAGCATGAAGAATCCTATGATTTACAATTACAAAAAAAGCACCTCTTTGTGAAAAGAGTGTAAATTCTTTTTTGATTTGCCAAACTGGTGAGAACCCCAGTACAAAGCACACACAATAAGTCACCTTTCAGACTTGAGTACATCATCACATATTCAGACAAGCTTTTCTCTCTGATATATTTCTAAAAAGAAAAGATCAGCAGAATGGAATCAGGAAATGGTTCTCTTGAGCCCTTGCATAGTAATCTCCACTGGCTTAAATAATTACTTAATTTGAATTCCCATGGAGACACGTGCCCTAAATGGAAAAGCTATGTTACCTACAAAAATTCTCCAGCCAGAATTGATAGTAGCTCTCTTAGCTGTACCTCGAATAAGTAACTTTCTAAAACTTGGTAAAGTAAGTGCAGCAGCTACTAATGGACTGAGTGTCCTAACCACAGTAAGAGTCTTCTTTGGTCAATCATTCAATGTTTCCAGGATCCAAGGCTCCTGGAGCTTCTCCCTTGTTCTTCTCTGTCTGGGAGAATTTTGAGGCCAGGCCATTGCATCTTCTCCTTCTCTCCCATTAACTCTGCAAAATAAGAGAAATACAAAAATTATGTAGGAGAGGAAGAAAATCCAGATTTTTTTCTTGAGTACAGCACAGTTGCCCAATATGAATTAATGTCGTTCACAGTGGACACTACACAGGTCCCTTATTGAAAGAAAGGTGAGATTTACATTAAACAAACAAAATAAGCAAAGACACAAACACACACAGGTAGCAGTTGGTTAAAAGTTCAGACGGTTCTTACAACAGCATTGTTTCCATGCAGTAGAAACAATGAATAACATCATGCAAGACTGACCAACTGTCATATTTTTGTACTGTGTGAAATAATGATGGAGAAACATGAAGGGGAGAAAAAAATTACAAACTTACCATAAACTCTCACTGTAATTGAACCAGGAATGATCTTCATGCTCCTGTTACTGTTATTCATTCCTACCTTTCCCCATATATCTTACTGAATCTCATTGTTTTAGATTCAAAATCATAAGAGAACCCACACTGGCCTTCCAGAGCAGCTGGTGCAGACACTGGAACTTGTGGGGAGAGATACAAATGCCTTTTGCTCAAAGATCAAGGTCAAATGGGAATGCCAGCTGTTGCTTTTTGTATCATCTTCAGAACTGCATTCAACAGGAGATACCTCCTGCTCCCCATTTCCCCATGGCTCTTTGTTTCCTTCAGAACTCTACATTTCTTTTTTTTTTATAATCTTTATTAAAGTTTACCATACATATATATAAAAAACATATATGACTACATAAAACATTCATAACAATACCAATATAATACAATACATACATTCAACATTGACCACCCTCAAAACAAACCCACCGCTACAAATACCATAACAACATTACTACAAAGACATAATGACTTCCTCATACGGAGGGGTTGAGACATGATTTAGCCCAGCAATTTTCCTTAATACAAAAAGAAAAAGATCAAATTCACCGCACTTGCGTAATCCATGATTATACTTAAATTAGAACTTTTACCCATATTTTAAAGACATCTCTAATCATTCAATCCTCAATTTAATTTAAAAAAAACAAAACTTTACCCCTTTTGAATTTGTCTTGCGTTTATATCTCCCCGCATTTTGCTATATTTCTTCTAACAATCTTTATAACACAATATGACATTATCCAATAAAATTACGGACCAGATTCTCTGATTTTATAAACGTGATCAAAGGATGCCAAATTAATTTCTCCTTGTTCCAATTCAAGTTCATAACATAACAAGTAACTTTGTCCAATTCCATAAAATCTATAAGTTTCAAAATCCATTCATTCCAAGTAGGTTCTGCATCTCCTTTCCAATGGGATGCAAGTATCATCCTGGCCGCTGAAACCATATAAAAAAATAATTTTCCGTGCTTGTCTTCCAATTTATCATCTGAAATCATATTTAACAAAAAAAGTTTGGCTTCAAATTTAAAGTTCACTTTTACAATTTGTTGCATTTTATTATATATTTGTACCCAATATTTTTTGACATGCTTACAATACCATCACATATGCATAAAGGATCCTGGTTCTTTCTCACACCTCCAACAGTTGGGACTCTGATTTTTATAAATCTTTGAAAGCTTCAAGGGAGTAAGATGCCATCTATTCTGCATCTTGTAATAATTCTCCTTTAGCGCTATGCAAGCAGTATATCTAATTCTGACAGCCCACGTTTTTTCCCATTGAGCTAACGGCAAAGGTTCACCTAAATCTTGAGCCCATCTAATCATGGATGGTTTCACAAGCTCTTCATGCATGACTATTTTCAACAAAAAACTATAAAATTTAGAAATCTTCTTCTCATTTTTACCAAAAATGATTTTATCAAAATTTGAGGATAAGGGGTCTATACCACACATCTTATTGTCTAAAATAAACCTTTCTTTAATTTGGCGATGCAGAAACCAGTTTAAACGCAAACCCTCCTTTTCCAACATGTCTTGCGATTTAAACATTAATGTATTGGTCCTTTTATCTATTGTCACAAGATCCTTATATGTCACCCATCGGTTATTACATATCTCATCGTTCCTGTGAAAAGCCTCATTTACCGAGACCCACATCGGTAGTTTAGAGTAAATTATCCATTTAAATTTAAGGCATACACGAATAAGTGCTTTTCTTATGACATGATTTAAGAAATCGCTATTAGCTTTGAGTTTATCATAAAACATAAAAGCATGTATGCCAAATACAGTCCCTGCTAATTCTGTATTCAAAATCTGTTTTCTTTCCAATTTACACCACTCCACTATCCATTCGAAACAGCACGCATAAAAATAAATCTTCAAATCTGGAAGCCCCATTCCTCCCCGTTTTACATCATCGCATAGATTTTTATAACGAACCCTTGGCCTTTTTCCACTCCAGATAAATTTCCTGATATCCTTATTCCATTCTTGAAAAGGTTGTTCGTTTAACAAAATCGGTATAGTTTGAAAAAGAAACATTATTTTGGGAAGCACGGACATCTTGACTGTAGCTATTCTTCCCATCCAGGATAATCCCAATTTATCCCAGCGATCCAAATCCTTTCTAATACTTTGCCACACCTTCACATAATTATTTTTAAACAATTCCAAATTATTGTTTGTTACCCAAATTCCCAAGTACTTAACTTTGTCCACAACTTTATATCCCGCCCGGGTTGCTAAATCTCTTCTTTCTTCATTATTTAAATTCACTGTTAATATGGACGTCTTATCTTTATTAACCACCAAACCCGAAACATTTCCGAATTGTTTCAGAACTCTACATTTCAAAATCCCATGAGTTACCTAAGATGCTGCACCTATCCCTAGTCACCCCAAGCTCCCTCCAAAGAGACAAAACACAACACATGATAGTAAAACATTGCCTTTGTGATTTTTCAGAAAGCTAAGCAATGGATTGGATCAAAATTTCAGAACATACTGTTTAACACTCAACTGCAGCAGGAGAAGCATACGGTTTGTTTAAAAAAACACACAATCCTCTCACTGTTATCTGGTTCAGACCATAACCCTTCACATACGAATGCAGAACAGATCTCTGAACAGAAGTAAACTTGCAAAAAAACTGCACATTGATTTATTCAGAAGATCTGCAGGTGGACAAGTTCATTCCTGGGATGTTCAGTCTCCAGGAGTCCAGGAGTCCACAGAGAGGTGCAGTGGTATACTCTACACTGGAAGACAGACACTCACCTCTGAGGCATTTTCAGTGTGGTCTGTACCCCCTGCACTCCCATAATAACACCCTTGGCTGGATCTGTAATAGAGGCAGAGGCTTCAAAGCCCCAAGGACATCCCAACAGTGGCAGGGAAAGGAGAAAGGGGCCGCTCGGTCCCTTTCTCTTTTGTGACACTGGCGCAGCTGTGTAAAGGCTGCGCCAGCGCCACAAATTAAGGAAGGAGCTCCATTTCGGAGCTCCTTCCGCAGTGCCAGGACATTTGGAGGCTGCACGGTCGTGATGTCCTAATGGCGGTGCCCATGTAGAATGGACGCCACCATTTTGTACGTACTGTGTATGTACTAGGGTTGGGGGTGTCTGAAAGAGATGCCCCTGGGCAACCCTAGTATGTACACAGTACGTACTAAAAGGCCCTTCTGGAAAGGGCCATATTGAGAATGGAGCAAGCTTGTTTTCTGCTGCTCTGGAGAATAGAATAGAAAAGAGATTCCAGCTCAACATTAGGAGGAACTTCCTGACAGTGAGCGCTGTTCAACAGTGGAACACACTTCCCTGGAGTGTGGTGTAGTCTCCTTCTTTGGAGGTTTTTAAACAGAGGCTGGATGACCATCTGTTGGGGTACTTTAATTGTGAGTTCCTGCGTGGCAGTGGATTGGACTGGATGGCCCTTATGGTCTCTTCCAACTCTATGAATCTATGATTCTATGATTCATTGGCAGTCTGCCATCCAAGTACCAACCAGGGCTGACCTTGCTTAGATTCAAGGATCAGACAGGATCTGGTGCCTATGTACCTTACCAAACTACAAACCCCAAAAAATCCAGAAGATAGAGCATGTTAGTTGATGTGGCATCAGGCAGCTCATATGCTGTGGATACAACACACCCTTAGAGGAGCTAGAAGATAACTAGCTCAGCCCATAAAACTGCTTGGAACCACACAAATGTTTACCCTGCCCTACTCTGACATTGGAAATGCAATCACAGTAATGAAAGTAATATTTATATACCCCACCTTTCCCCAAGATTGAGACTCAATGTGGCTTACAAATGAAAACAAAATTTCAGAGCCTAGGGCCTGCCATGGAAAAGGCCCTGTCTCATGTCCCCAACAAGTTTACCTCAAAATGACAGTGCTGCTTTGCTAACACAGGTTTCTCCAAACCTATCAGATTTATGTTTGTACTTGCAACGTGGAGCTTTCTAGAGCTACACTATTTAATTTGCATGAGCCACCAGAACTTTCCTGGTTTATATTCAGACTTTCTGATTATATTTACAAGGCTAAAGGCATTTACACTGTAAAAAGCTGACATCTTAGTCCTTGCTAGTAAAATAATACAACGACAATATGCTAATAACCCTTCTGGCAACAACTCCCTGGGGAACTTTCCCCACTTCTGTATTCCTGTTTTTTGTAAAAAATTATTTATTGGCAGAGCCTCCAAAGTAATTGAATCAGAAATACAAATGGAAATAATTTTTCCTTTCCTTTTGCAAATTGCATGCTACTTAATGAACACTCACCAATTCATTTCTAAATGCAAATGTCACATAATGCGTATCAGCCCATAGCTTGCTGCTGAAGTCTGAAATGGTAATGGTTTCATGGCTGACACAGTATTATGTAAGTTGGTTTCAGAGAGAGATTTTTGGCACACCAGATATAAACAGTGGCATATTTCTGGCATTCAATTATTTTATTTTTTTTAAAAAAGAAACTATGTTTCTCAATGGACATGTTTTTGCATACCTGATTCCCCTGTACTTCAACGGAATTATTCCTGATTTACATTGGTATCAACTGGAACAGTAAGAGACCAAGTTATGTACAATGCTTAGTGCTCACTGCAGCAGAAAATCTCTGGACTTCTTGTTCTCTTGCTTTATGTAGCTGTCTGGGAAGTTTTCTGTTCTCATGATCATGTCACAAGTCACTTTCAGTTTTCAGATTTTCAAAAAAAAAAACAAAAAACAAATACTTGAGGGAAGAAGCTGTAGCTTAGCCTTTTAAGGATAACAGCCACAATTTTCCATTTGAGATGGAAAGCAGCTTATATTAGAGGCTAAAAAAGAGGTGCATATTTTTAGATGCCAGCATTAACATTTTAGTTTAATATGCAGCACTTCTGACATCCAAGTGACCAGGCACTTGAGAATTTATTCCTCACCTTGATTTTATTTACAGAATCAAAACATTACTGGAAAGTGCAGCTCACAAAATCTGCAGTCTATGTCTACAATTGTGCTCTTCAGATGTGTTCTAGTGCATGGGCAAGCCATCACTCTCCCTCATTTGGAAGGGTACCTTGTAATCTATCTTATTCTTTGTATTGTCCTTTAACTTGTTATTTGCTCTTTCTTTTTATGGTTACTGATCATAATAAAAATTGAGTGACTGACTATTCACCCCATCATTATCAACTAGTACCAGGTCAGGGAAAACTGGTCTAGGATTCCTTCTCCTGTATTACCTTGAGGCCAAACTAGATCCTGTTAAGGTAGGCAGAGTACTGTACATGAACACTTCCAACATAAACAAACAAACAAAAGTTGCTGAGGAGGACTCAGTGCAAAACTCTATTTTTTCCCTGATAAATCACCCTCCTTATATTCCACTGGTAAAGTAAAACGCATAGGGTGTCACTAAGAGATGTAAAGAAATCTTACTAAGTTATTTCATTCATAACTAGACTGATTATTGACAGTTTGTTCATTCTTGTTAGATTTCTTCTCCAGCCCAAGAATGAAACAAGTGGCATTTTCCCCCCATTGAAAACCCACGTTCTTTAGATTTGTGAAATATATCTATGTACAAAAATTATATGTTTTTTCCTTGTGAAGCAAACCACACACAGATAGCAAGCAGAGAAAGAACAGCTGATGACCAAAAAGGTGGAAACTATACATGAAGTTATATAACTTGATGAACAATTTCCACCTTTTTGGTCACTTATTCACACACACACACACACACACACTGCCAGAAGTTTGTCTAAACAATACTGATAAACCTTCTGAGTCAGTGAAAGCAGTTTACTCCACAGTTCATGACAGCATTTGTCCCACCATGTTAACATTGTTCTCTTCTATCCACGCCTCTGTGCTTCTTTTCATTCCCTTCTCAAACACAAAGCATTTAAAATATATCACCAATCATGCAGAAAAAGAAAACACTGAAGGGTAGGAAGGTGTAAGATGCTTTTCTATCGTGTTTTTCTTAGTTACTAAGGAGTAGAAATCAGCTAATTACCATCAATTGTACTTTCAAGTTTTCAACTATCCAGTCAGTGTAAGGCTGTTATTAAACTTCTAATTGCCTTTCTGATTCTACTTCCCACACAAGAATAATTATTTTACTCATAGCTAAAGTTGCAATACGGGCTTCAAAAGAAGAACTGCCAATCAAAATTCCCAAGTTGTTGCCTGGTAGAGAATTTTTATAGAACTTTTTCTCCAGGGCCCAGTTACATTTACTCTTCATATGACCAAGTACTCTGTCCATTATAGTCAATGCAATTGAGAAACAAGACTAATGATAAAGATCTGCTGAAGGAAATTTGGGAACTTCCTTCCTTTCCCATCCTCTTCCTCCCTCCCACCCCTTCTATGCCTTCTGACAATAATCACTGGTGGATCTCCAGCCCCCTCCCACCTGTGGTTATGGGGGTGCAAAAAGACCTGCAACAGGGAGAAGGGAATGCCCCCTTTCTGGTCCCACCATGATAATCCCAAGTCCTTCTCATTATCCCAAGTCCTTCCCATTATCTGAACCTTCTTCTTGGGTAACAAAGGGTTATAATGTGTGAAGAGGCCAAGCTACATTTTAATGAGGTTCAGCATCACCTATGATGAAATAGCAAAGGCAAACCTACTCTGAACAAATCTTTCCAAGAAAACCATATACTTAGGTCACCATAAACCAGAGACAACTTGAATGCAAGTAACACCAACAAACTGGATTCATTTAGCTGTCTCCTAGCTTTCAGACATTTAAAGGCTTCCTTGCTTTATTTGTTTTTAAAAAAACCTCCATACATGTAACACCTATGATAAGCAAATATTTTTCAAATGACATTTGAGAAAGGCACTCAATTATCAAACAAATGGATTCCTTGTGATTCAACGAAATTCTTCTGACTTCTTGACAGCAGTCTTCATTCTGATCAATTTCTAGTTTGTTGTCATCTAGGATGAATTCGTGTAGTTCTTCCATGGTCATTATTTTTTGTTTTCTTAATATTCAGCATTAAGCCTACCTTAGCGATTTCTTCTTTGACTTTCTTTAGTAATTGTTCCAGGTCTTTCTTGAAATAGGAAGATAGCGGAAAAGGTATGGTAAGCAACATTTGAGAGGGGAGTGTCATAGTTCACTGACAGACCAGTTGCTTTTCGTGAAAAAAGTGGAAAGTCAGTGGTTCCTAGGCTAAAAAGGACTACTGTCTGAAACTCTGGAGAGCCATTTCTGGTTACTATATTCACAAATTACAACAAACTATGGTCAAAAGATCTGCTGACAAGTCATGGTCTGTTAACCAATCCCAACCCATACTCTGGAAACATGGTTTATTGTTTGTTTATAAATCCTGGCCTTTTAAAAAGTCTGGCTTGTATTTAAAACTGTGGTTTATATTTGACTGGCTTGTTTCCCCAGTGGCCTTCCCTGAAACAGGAGCTGACCAAAAGGGTAAGAGAGAAAATTATAAAACAAATAGAATTAAAATTTTCATTGCAGAGGTAGTCATGCGTTGTCTAAATCATTTAAGTTTATTCATTATTCTGTCCTGTGATATGGTATCTCCTGATATCTCTTTTGATTCTGCTTAAAACTATTTCCAGTCAGAAGATATACAAATTTTGACCAGCATTAATAACCTAAATTTTTGGTCACTCCCTCCACCAGACCTGTGGGAGACTCTGTAATTGTATGGATTTTCAGAGGTAGTGCTCTATATGCCTCCAAAGACCAGTGCAATATTAAAGGAAAGTCCACGACCAAATTCTAAATTCCATCCTTGGCAAAAGAGCAAGAGCTTGTCCTGCTGATGTTTAGATAAATTGAAATAGAGTAATAATTTGTTCCTTTCAAGGCCATTGAGAGCCCAGCAGGAGACACTTCCACCTGGTGCATGCCTTGTGCTGCTACAATCACTCACTACCTTAAAAGATACTATTACCACTAGATATCAGACAAGGATATCTGTGACCTCTGTGAGTGGTGAAAAAAGACAGATATGCAGTCTGAATACATGGCCATGTGCCCCTAAATACTGAAAATTGGAAGCTTACCTTAGCTGCATAAGCTACAAGAATGTGGCTATTGCAGGCGGGAGGGTGGGATAAGGGCATTGCCCTTCCTTATAGAATTCTTCACCTCCAGGAAATTTTTATTCACTCCCTAAATATCTAGTATTGCAGTATCTTAAAAACTTCAGTTGAGCATTCTGAAATAGAGTTAAGACATCCAAGGAAAAGAGGCAGACTGGGGCGGGTTATAGACCGCTGCTTTGAGGCGGTCTGCCGCCGCCGGCGCTTGCTCCATGCGGGAGCCGCAGTAGCCACACCGCACGGCTCCCGCGCGGAGCAAAAAAGGAGCTCCAAAATGGAGCTCCTTCTTGCGGCGCCTCTATGATGTCGTGAGGCGCCGCGACACGTTCGGACGCTATGTGTCCAATACGTAAAGATGGCGCAGGCCATGTGGAACGGCCGGCGCCATATTGTATGGACAGAGTCAGTATTAGACCCAGGGGCGTCTAGAAGAGACGCCCCCTTTTTAAAATGGGACGTCCTGTGGACGTCCCAAGTGCCAGTGTGTAACCGGCCAAAGTGAGTAAGGGCATGGTAACACAACAAGTGTAAGTGGTCTAGGTGTGAATGATTTTAAATGTCTCATGTTCTGCAATGATAGAATACAGAGGACTGAAGGATAATTTCTTTAGAGGGATAGATTCTTCTTGGAATGGGGATCAATGCTGTGATTTTGTCTTCCCATAGCTGCATCACTAATATAGCCATTTAAGCATGAGAATTTCCAGTTCTGGGCACCACAATTCAAAAAGGATGTGGACAAGCTGAAGTGTGTCCAGAGGAGGGCAATCAAAATGGTGAAGAATCTGGAAACCATGCCTTTTGAGGAGAGACTTAGGAAGCTGGATATGTTTAGCCTGCAAAAGAGAGGGTTAAGAGGTGATAGGATAGCCTTATTGAAATATTTGAAGGGGTGTCACATTAGGATGGAGCAAGCTTGTTCTTTGCTGCTCCAGAGAACAGGACCAGGAACAATGGATGCAAGGTACAGGAAAAGAGATTCCACCTCAACATTAAGAGGAACTTCCTGAGAGTGAGAGCTGTTTGACAGTGGGTCAAACTGCCTTGGAAGGTGATGTGGTCTCCTTTTTTGGAGGCCTTTAAGCAGAGGCTGGATGACCATCTGTCAGGAATGCTTTGATTGAGAATTCCTGCATGGCAGGGGGTTGGACTGGATGGCCCTTGTGTTCTCTTCTAACTCTATGATTCTATGAACTTGTTTTTCCGCAGAAGATTGTGTTGTACCACAAGTATCTGTCACCTAACTTTAATGAATATTCATGTTAAAAATTAGGTTGCAAATTTGCACTTATTTCTTTCTTGTTTGCAAGAATTTCAAAATATTCTAAACTAGGAAAGATTATGTGAGTTTTGTGCATTTTTCAATGATTTTTCACATTTTTCACTTGTTAAAAAAACCCTGCTTTCATACTGAAAAAGGAATGTTCTTGGGGGGAAAAGGGTATTTTACTTCCATTACTATTAAAAATAATAGGGGAGAGAGTGGGCAGTCCTGCCTGGCCCTATTAGTTATCTTTACCATCTTAGTTCTCTCCCCAATAATAATTATCTGTGCATTCTGGTCACCATAAATTGCCTTAATCCGATTGATATATCTATCTCCCACATCCATTTTACTCAGAACGGCTATCATTGGGTGCCAGTTCATGTTGTTGAAGGCCTTCTCAATGTCCAGAAATGCCGAGGCATACTTTTTCTCATTGTGAGTTTTATGTGTTTATCTTTTTAATAATTTTTTGAATAAAGACATTATAAAAAAATAGAAAAGGGGTATTTTACACAGAACACACAGTGCAGAAATGTTATATACACAAGCAAAAATTGTGCAAAAGCCCACAATTTGAACCCCCCAAAAAAAAAAACCCCCCCCCCCCCAATCATCCAAACCATTGTATTCCCTATCACCATGTATGGAAGTGAGAGCTGGACAGTGAAGAAAACCAACAGAAAGAGAACCGACACATTTGAGATGTGGTGCTGGAGAAAAGTGCTGAAGATAGCATGGTTGGTCAAGAAAACAAACAAATGGATTCTAGAATAGATTATGCCCCAGTTCCCCCAGAAGCCAAGATAACTAAATTAAGGTTGTCGTACTTTGGCCACATCATGATAAGGCATGAATCATTAGAAAAGACAATGAGGCTACTAGGAAAGGTGGAGGGCAACAGAAATAAAAAAAGATCAAGGCCCCATTCCCACTGGACATATAAAGCAATGTATTTTGCTGCGATTCTGACTCGGATCTTTTTTCTGAGTTGTATTTGGGTCCCTCGTTCCCATTACGAAAGGGTGCAAATGGACTCGGGGTTTTTTGACCCATGTTCTTGTTCCCATTGAAATTTTCTCGGTGGTAATTTTAGCGGACCTTTTTGCTCCCCATTCCCATTGCCCTTCTGGAACCTCTTTTTTAAAAAGCAGCTGTCAATCAATTGCCTAGGCACTTGACGTCACAGCCGATCAATCACTTAGGCACTTTTCCCCTCTGGTAAAGGGAGAAGGAGCCTCCATCCCCCAAGTCCCTTTGCCTCCCAAGCTGTCCTGTGTCTTCCCAGAGTCCCTCTGCAAAAGGGAGAAGGAGCCTCTATTCCTCCAAGTCCCTTTCCCCCCCCCAAGCTCTCCTGTGTCTTCCCAGAGCACCTCTGGTAAAGGGAGAAGGAGCCTCCATCCCCCAAGTCCCTTTGCCTCCCAAGCTCTCCTATGTCTTCCTGGAGTCCCTCTGGGAAAGGGAGAAGGAGCCTCTATTCCCCCAAGTCCCTTTGCCTCCCCCATTGCTCCCTGGGCTGTTTGGGGGGCAACTGAGCAGGCATGTAAAAAAAGAAAGAAAAAATAATAGTTAAAAATGGTGTTCAATGGGTTTCCTCACACGTCGATCTATGCATGTGGAGTAGGAGAGAGGTTGCAGGGGGGCGTAATGTGTTTACCACGTTTGGAGATCAATGTAGCAATTTGCTATGTTTGGACACCCAACAGAGCGCCTAGGTGATCGAAAGCTTAATGTTTTAAAAAAAAATTGTCTACACACGCCTTACCCTGCTTCCCACTCCACTGGGGGAAAGGCTACGCGAACGGGGGGAAATGACGCTGGTAATGCAGGAAAGAGAACAAGCAGGTGACACCCCAGGCCAGCCCGTTCAGCACTGCTCCTCCCATCCCCAAGTTCCCGAATCAGACACCCTCGTTGTTCCCATTCATTTGCCCCAAATCAGACTCGGGAGGTGCAGGAATAACCTCAGAAAACGTACAGTCAAATTAACCCGGGTTCGACCCCCCCCCCCCCCCCGATTTGGGTTTTCCCTGGAAAACTCGATTACATGGGGATCAGATCCGAATTCCAATGGGAATGGAATCGGCATAATGAGGATCAAATGTGCGCTCAAATGGGAATGATGCCCCCATAATCTGAGTCTTGATCAGCTTTATAAACCAGTGGGAATGGGGCCCATATGCCAGAGAGTTGGAATCAATCAGAGAGGCCAGGGACATGAGCCTGCAGGACCTGAGTAGAGCAGTGTAGGACAGGGGGATTTGGAGATGTCTGATCCACAGGGCCGTCATGAACAAAACTAGGTCATTTTAAAGGCAACTGAGCAAGCTGGACGATAGAGGATTAACTGGGCTTGTCCTTGACAAATCAGAACAATTGGGGGAGATTAACATTTCCTTCTCCTTTGGAGAAGGAAAGAGGGAGAAGCCATTATCACTGATACCAGGGGGGCTTGAAAAGGGAAATGAAAACTTGATGGGAACTCATGCATACTGGGAACTTTTGATCAAAGCCCAAGTTCAGGTGCTTCAACGATCAGAAGTTGCATACTACCCATGGCAACAATGTCCCTCTTATACACAGTATTTTTTTTCCATTACCTTTGTATATCTACAATTGAACTGAGACTGTTACAGTCTCCCATCAGATCTACAAAAGTTGCTAGGAACTTGTAAACCAAGCAAAACAGAACTAGAAAAACAGTGTATCTTTTTTGTTGGAAGCTTTCAGAAAATCCACTGGCACCGTTTTAGTGGAGACAATAACCCTGAACCACTGTTGCTCTCTAGTGGACATATAAGAAAACTACAGATCATGAATAAAGTAAAATGGGTGAAATCCTAGTGCTTCTACTATAATAAATATAAAACAATTACATACATTGATTAGTATGTATAGTACTTCAATTTTAAAACAAAACACATAGTTCTGAAAATGTCAGTGGTAAGAAATGGATAAAGGGCTCTTTTTCCAGAAGACTAAAAGTGCTGCTGATTTTCAGTTTATAAAAGAGGCACAATGGTTGCAAAAGCAATGATTGGAGTCACTTGACTTTTTGCTGCAGAAATTCATGATATGTTGTTCAGCAGAGACTTAAATACTGTTTCTCTGAGTGCCCAATCAAGGTACAATGCTTTCAATATTTTCAAAAATGTCATTGGTTTGTTGATGTTGTGTACCTTCAAGTAGTTTCTGACTTACGGTGACCATCATGAGGTTTTCTTAGCAAGATTTGTTCAGAGGAGGTTTTCCTTGCCTTTCCCTGAGGCTGAGAGCATTGACAATTAAACTACTTAAACTACTATGATTAAACTACTCTCTCATAAAGTTTTAATCAACAGACATTGAAGTGATCACATTCTGCCAATAAATCAGACAAAGTGGAGAATGTAATAAATACAAGGGTTTGGGTTTTTTTTGGCAGAGATTAAAAAAAGCCAAGGGGCATCTTAGAACTCCATAGGCCAACCTTTTCCAGTCCAGCACCCTGGATGTCTTGAATTACAACTCACAAAATTTGACATACAGGGCTTGCTGTGACCCATCTGGAGGGAAGGCTGGCCTAAGTTTAGGGGCAAGAGTCTGCTTCAGCACATGCTGTTTCCTACCTCATCTAACATTAAGATGCTGACACACACACACACACACACACACACACACACCATTTTATGTTTGATAGTGGCAGCTGTCTTAAAAACTCACCTAGAGCATCTTAAGAGAAAGATCACATATAAGGGCATGTGAACCTGCTAATGTCTGAACCTGCTAATGTACATCTGGTAATGAGAGCTTTGCTGGGTTCAGGGAGTTTAAGTGCTAGCTAACAGTAGGTGACCCGTTACTAATAAATGGCACAGAGGTGCCGAGCCTCAAGGAAAGAGCAAGTGTGTTTACCAGACACCTGGACTAAACTGAATATATTTCACTGGCACTTTACTTTCTGTGTGCTCTGTTCAACATGCCTTTATTTTTTGCTACCACTGAATTGTTATGTTGACTCTTTGTTACATCTCTGGGGGCTCTGTTTCACAGCAATTTTCTTGGTAAAAGAGCAACCTTCTCTTCTCCTCAAGTACAATTAATGTGTCATTCAAAATGTACTCTGGGCCAGAATATAGCTACTTGCAATGGCTGCTCCAAAAAGGGGCATAATCACCATAATTATTTCCCACATCAAGGGAAAACTCAAATTTGCTATGGCAACTAAAGCTGGGCGAGCTGTTTCATTCAGGCAATGTGCAATTATTTTCAAAAACATCTGACTGCCCACCTGTGTCCACTGGAAGTGGGATCAAGAATGTGGGGGCAGAGAGGGACACTTAACTGAGAATGCAAAGAATGCCTTACATAACAAACATTAGAGGCTACTGGCATTATGCAAATATCGCTTCTGGTTCATAGTAATTATCTATCTGTCCTGGTACTTGAGTTGCCCAGGTCAGGGTTCACCTGCACACAATGAATCATTATTTGTAGATACTCCTCTTCCTCAAAGATGTGTGTGTGTGTTTGTGCCTTCACCTATCAATATATGGCATGTTTAAGGGTATTCAGGCCGACTCCTCAAAAATATATCTAATAATATGCCATCCAGTTATGCAGGCCAAGAACAGGGCAGATTGATGCCTACAGGAAAAGATTCTACCTAAACATCAGGAAGAGCTGTTCGACAGTGGAGCACACAGCCTCAGAGTGTAGTGGGATCTCCTTCTTTGGAAGTTTTTAAAGAGGCTTCATGGCCATGTGCCAGCAGTGCTTTGATGGTGTCTTCCTGGATGGCAGGGGGTTGGACTGGATGACCCCTGTGGTCTCTTTCAACTCTATGATTCTGTGATTCTATACACCATGTCAGGAGTTTTCAATTTACAAAGCTGGAAACCATGCCTTATGAGGAGCTGGATATGTTTAGCCCGGAGAAAAGAAGATTAAAAGGTGACATGATGGCCATGTGTAAAAATGTGAAGGAATAGCATATTGTGAATAGAGCAATCTTTTTTTCTGCTGATCCAGAGACTAGGACACAGAGCAATGGAGTCAAATCACAGGAAAAGAGATTCCACATCAACATTAGGAAGAACTTCCTGACAGTAAGAGTTGTTTGACAGTGGAACACTCTGCCTTTGAGTGTGATGGAGTCTCCTTCTTTTACAAACCTTTTAAGGTTTGTAAACAGAAGCTGGATGGCCATCTGCCAGGAGCACTTTAAGTGTGTCTTCCTGCATGGCTGGGGGTTGGACTTAACTGACTCTGTTTCCAAAATATCACTCAAAGTAAACACCACATACTTCCTGATGTTTTCTCTTCCACTCAGACAACGAATGCCTGTGCAAGGGGCTTGGGTGAATTGAAACTAAGGAAGAGACTGAGTAGGTAGCAAAGGCAGGAGTAGAATTAGTCCTCTTGACACCTGAGGACCTAAAGTGCCCTTGCTGAGTTACCAAGGATTCAGGGTAAAATCCAGAGGGAAGATTCCTCTAAGCACCATACCTGTAGAATAGTGCCTTGAAAAGTGATCTGGGCAGATTTAATAAAGGATCCAGAAAGATAATAATGAATGTGAATCGCCATGTCCTTCCTGTGTCTCTTATTAAGCGGCACATTTACTGGCATCCTCTGAAACCAAAAGTGACTATAATGTCACTGTAGAAACAGTGCTGCTGATCTGCTGTGTGTGCAGATTCAGCACTGAGAGAAAGCACAAGGCAAGAAGAACCCATCAGCAAGTGGTATGTGGTCCATGGGTTCTGTACATTGCAGCTTTTTGTAATCTTGACTTACCAAGAAAGTGGAAATTCATAATGTGAAATAATTGGTCAAAGTGGGAATTTAATCTATGCAGCTACAGAAAAACTGTATTTGGTAGTATCCTTGTAGCAAATTCATCATGCCTTTGTGATGATATACAATTTTGAAACAGGTAACTTAGATCAAATATCTTGCCTTGCTTTAACCGGAATAGTTTTAAGCAGAATTAAAAGAGATACAGTATCAAGATATATCATATTACTAGACAGAATAATGAATACACTTAAATGATTTAGACAATGATGCATGACTAGCTCTACAATTAAAAATTTTGGAGCTGCTTCTAAAGGAAGGCACAAAGTACCATTTGATCTAGGCTCAGTGGCAACTAGTGTCATTCTGTCTCAGTGGGTCAGTGACTCCATTCTGCGTTTTCATTTAAGCTTTAAAGAAGCTGCCCAAGGTACTAAGCCCCATTGGGTTTGGACAGATCATTTAAAGTTCACACAAAAACCTGTGACACTCCAGTGACACAGAACCCACCAGCTGCTACTCTATGTGCTAGATTTTGGAGACATGTTGAGATGAGTCTTTTTCAAACAGCTGTGTCTAGGCTCTTGAACTCCCGGCCAAATAATGCTAGGCTGGCTTATTCTCCATTTTCTTTATGCTAGCAGGCAATAACTTTTTTTTAAAAATTAGATTGGCCATTTATACTTGAAGGGGCTGTTTTCTCTTTTTTATTGCCTGCTGGTTTTAAATGTGTTTTTATATTTCAATAATATTTGCATTTATCTAGATGTAGCTGTTAGCTGCTTGAAATGTCATTTTTGGCATGATTGCAGCATATAAATCAAATAAAAATATACTCAGGCTGGCATTGCAAACTTTTCCCCCACATGGACACATGTGCATGTATCCAAATTTACTTTCCATCTAAAATTCCCCTGCACCTCCCGGCTGAAGCGTTAACTAAACATGAAAACCCATCTTTAATCTGTCACAAACACACACACTATCTGCATTTCCAAAGCTTCAAATAAAAGGTCTCTCATTCAGAAGACTGAATGTTTTTATGTTTCTGGCCACTCATCTGATTAACACATGCATTGTTTGGTGCATTGTTTTACAACATTAAAAAGCAATTAACTTAGGCAGGTTGGAGAATTGTTTGGTTAGACTCTTGGGAGCTCTTGTTACATTGTGTACAGACAATAAATTTCCTTAGAAATGAAATTAAAACTACAATCTTTCAGTGAGTATCTAAAATCAAAACCAGCATTAGTATTATTTAGGAAGGGCGACAATATTCTAAATTATTTGTTTTCCAGTTTAAAAAAAAAAAGGGGGGGGGTCCTGACAGTTGCAAAACCCCTTCAGGTAAAATAATAGAGCAGTTATGCTTTTTGCACAAAAACACAGCACACAAAAAGGAAAGGGGGGCAGTAGATGTTTCTGCCTTACATTTGGGGAATGGCTAGCTATTCATATCAGCATTAGATCTCCAAGGGGGATTGTCCTTTCATGATAGGAAAAGTTATGTTGGATTCAGGTGGAAGAAGAGGCAGAGGGAAAAGTGGGGAAAGCTGTCCATGTCTACTTGATACTGATTCTTGGTAAGTGACAACTTTCCTCAGTGCCCATCCACACATGCCAACAGGAAGGTAGGCAAACAAGTAGCAGTCCTATATTTCTGTCTGCTTGGGTCAAACTCACTTGTAGCAGGCCTAATTTCTGTCTGCCCAGGTGAGGCTCGCCTGTTGAATACTTATATTTCGCCATCACTATTGCTTCACTCTGATTGATCAGAAGTATGAGGTAGGTGAGGACTGGAGGAAAACAAGGCAGTCAGCATATGACATATGTATGAGAGTGTTAGGATGGGGGCACAGTTTGCTCTGGAGGATTAGGATGTAAAGGCATTTCTACCCATGACATCCAGAGCATGATGCAGTTTGGGTTTGCCAACATGGGGTTTTTACCGTGTGTAAACATGCCCATGATTACAGCTGAAATTTTGTGCATTTTGATTTAGAAATAAACCTTCCTGTACATGTTTCTTGTACACACAAAACTACCCATGTGTATTTTTTTCCTCGGAATAATTTCCCTGTATTGTTTGAAGAGTGTTTGAAAATTGTGAGAAAATTGTGGAGAAATATTTGTGTAGACAACTACAGTATAGGTGTGCTGACAGGTGTTAACAAAGTAGACGTCTTCCTAGGCATTATTTCTTTAACAGAAAATTTGCTACCAAAGACAAAAATATCATGGAAAGAATAAGGATAGGTTCCAACACCACAAAAAACACAGACCTTTAATGTTTCAGCAAAAGTTTTTATCCTAAACTAACAATAGGCACATGTGAAATGAAATAAACAGGTCTGGTAAGTCTTGCATAACTAAACAAAAACATTTTGGACTTTCTGTAGATCACATGAACGTTTCTTCCAAAAAGCATCCAAGGATGACTTTTATAAGAAAACTTCCTCAGCTTCCACCTTTTTTCTTAAAATGTTTATTTCAATATGTGGGTTTGATTAACAGGATTAATTCATAGTATAGTTTCAAGCATAGTCCATAGTACAGTGGACCCTTGTTATATGTTGGGGTTTGATTCCAAGATCCCCCATGTATAACAAAATCCGTGTATGCTCAAGTCTCATTAAATATAATGGCAAAGCAAAATGGTGTCCCTTATAAAAAATGGAAAATCAAGGTTTGATATTTGAAATGCATACTTTTTTTGAACATTTTCAGACCGTGTATGCTTGAATCCGTGTATACAGAGGGCCAACTGTATAGCCAAAAGTATAGTTTTGTGTAAGAAAAGAAGGCATTTTCTTTTCTTCCTTCCTTCCTTCCTTCCTTCCTTTCTGTGTAGGGATATTTTTCTTTCTTTTTGCCTTATCTTGTTCTTCTGTTTGATTTGTATGTTTTATATATCTAGAAAATTGTGTGTAAATAAAAAGATTTTTTAAAAAGATTTTCATTTTGGTTTCTAGATTTATAGATATATTTAAAAAAAACATACTAGGGGTAGCTGGTGAGGCAGGCTCATCTGCTTTCCCATATTTTCTGTTTTGCTAGTCATGCATGCTCACGCATTCTCGGGGTAGCTGCTCTTTACCTTGTCTGTGAGAGGCAGGTTCACATGTCTGCAGTAGCACTGCTAAATTAGAATTACAATTTCTCTCAGCTCCAGCTTTATTACATTATTTTCGGCTGGCACACTGCTGCAATCCAATAAAAAAAGGCACTGTTTCTCAGTCCTTCTTTATCATCCTCTCAAAGCTGATGCTGCTAAAAATTCCAGCTAGTCAGGGAATAGGAAGAAAAGCAGATGAGGCTGAGTGGACATTAAAAAAGACTTTGTAAAAAGAGGCTTGGTAAACTGAGGTATGGCTGAAATAATAATAATAATAATAATAATAATAATAATAATAATAATAATTTGCTGTTGTGTATCTTCAAGTTGTTTCCAGTTTATGGTGACTCTAAGGTGAGCTTATCACAGGATTTTCTTGGCAAGATCTCTTCAGAGGGGGTTTGTAGTTGCCTTCCTCTGAGGCTGAGAGAGTGTGACTTCCCTAAGGCCACCCAGTGGGTTTACATGATTGAGCTGGGATTTGAACTCTGGTCTCCAGAGTCATAGTCCAATGCTCAAATCACCATACCATGCCGGCTCTCTTGTCTCTGAAAACAAAGATGAAATAGGCAAGGATTTACATCCCTTCTCATATTTTTTCAAATGTTTCTCTGTGGCCTTCCAGGTATTGTCAGACTGAAACTCCCATAAGCCCTAGCCAGCTCAACCAATGCAGAGGAATGCTAGAAGTTGCAGTGGAGTAACTTCTGGAGGGTTTCGCCTGCACTGATCCTTACAACAATCCTATACAGTTGGCCAGAATAATTTCTTTTTTAATGTCCACTCAGCCTGGCAAAAGTGTGGGGTTTCTGATTCCCCCACAACTCTCATCTTCACCTCCCATGTTGTATGGGACTGTTCCTCAACATTATGAAGCATACTTTTTTAGAGGCTATATTGGACTGTGGCAGGAAATGAAAATCAGTGAAAAGTCCCTTTGCTAGCAATAACAATAGCAATAAATATAGATGTACATTTCTATACTGCTTATCAGTGAATTCAGCACTCTCTAGGTGGTTTACAGTCTGTAAGCTAATTGCCCTCAACAAGCTGGATACTCATTTTACCAACCTATGAAACGCTGGAAGGCCAAGTCAACCTTGGAGCTATTGGATCGAACTCACAACCTTGTGGCTGCAGTACTGGCATCTAACCACTGTGCCACCAGAGCTCCTTCAGGACCCAATGAGGCCATGATGTTGTGCAGGTACACTTTGTGAATAGCTTTCATTGCATAATTTTTCACCTTCCCACTATATTACCAATACACACATGTACTGCATTGGGTAAAACAATGCAAAACAAGCACAACCCCCCAATCTCCTTTATGAGATATTATATAAGATGTCATCAAGCATCTTTTTATGCAATGATGTGTGCTTGAATGCTTTGATAAAATATTGTTCTCCCTCCAAACAGAAAGTCAGAAAGTAATCCTGGCATATTCCAGAACGTATTCACATCACGACTGCTGTTTGCATTTTATCCCTTCATATGTATTGGTAGAATTGAACAAGGAAATATGTAGATTTATTTTGGAAATGTGGACCTGAAATCACTGCTTCCAACAATAGAAGAGCACAAGCATGGCATTATTGAAATGGAATATAACTATAATCAACATATCAACAGTTATAAAGAAACAAACAAAAAAAAACCCCTTGATAATTATAGAAGAGGCATAGCTCCATGGTGATGCATATGATTTATGTGTAGAAGTTCCCTAACATCCTATTATTTCTGTGCACTAATAACAAAGTATAGAAGCTGTCACATTTGCAGAATTAATGCTGTTTGACATTGCTTTAAATGTTATGGCTCCAGCCTATGGAATCCTGGGCTTTGCAGTTTGTTGTGGCATCAGAGCTCTCTGTCAGAGAAGGCTAAGTAGCTCACAAAACTACAAATCCCAGAATTCCACAGCATTGAGCCATGACAGTTAAAGTGGTATCAAACTGCATTAATTTTTCAGTGCAGATGCAGCCTAAGTAATGAGTTGCTGTTCCATTTTGGTAACTAGAATCTACTGCCTCAGGCAACATGTACACTTTCCTTAAGGGTAGGGCTGTTTCTGAGCAACAAACAACTGTAGCAGCAAAGTGTGAATGCTTTAATTCTGGATTTCTTTCTAGCTGTAGTTAAATACTAATGGGGACACTGAAAGTGGATGTCTGCAGTCATGTAGAAAAAAAGGGGAGGAGGAGATGATACATGTATTATCCTACTTGTGAGTATGTATTTTCCCTGGATAATGATTAACCTTCCATTTTGAAGCCAAGCCCTCCCTTCAGTCCATCTGCCTTGGTCCAGGCCTCGGAGGTTGAGAGGAACTGCTGGACCTCTTACCCTTTCCCGTCACCACTCCCTTCTCCTTCTGTGTCATGTCTTTTTAGATTGTAAGCCTGAGGGCAGGGAACCGTCTAACTAAAAAGATTGCATGAACAGTGCTGTGTAAATTTACAGCGCTTCATAAATAAAGGTTAATAATAATAATAATAATAATAATAATAATAATGGACAGTTCATTAAGGTGTTAATAGCCACAACTCCAACCACTCCTTTCGTAGTCTGTTCCAACTTTACCATCCTGGATTTCCCCCCATGTTCCTCCTTGTTCAGACGGGAAAGTTCCTCACTGCCACACAGCCTAACTAAGGCCCCATTCTGACTCACCTATTTGCACTGGATGGAACTGGGCAGATTCAGCCCCCCCGCCCCCCCCCCCCGAATCCCTCCGGAAGCAAGTGCCCACTAATAATTTACCTCAATCAGGGTAATTTAACCCTGAATGCCATTGCAGCTCTTCTGGACAGTTCACATTTGTGGAACCGGTTTGAAATGAAGGCACCTTTGCTATCAATCAAATTCAGTTCCGCTTTCGTCAAGGTGACATTTCCTACAGCTATTGGGCAATCGGAAGTGTGCTTCCCCCCTCCTTTTTGTTAAAAAAAACAGGCGACAGTATGCACATATTTTGTCAAATTTAAAAACCTCCAGGTGTGTGTGTGTGTCACTACAGATTATGGATCTTCCCCTGCCTCCATTTTCAACCCCAAAATGCAATCTAATGCAATCTCTGCATTCTCCCTCCTTGCCATCCCAGAATGCCTCATACACATATAATAATAATAATAATAATAATAATAATAATTTCCTCACCCCAAATGGCATCTCTGCATCCTTTGCTTTCCCTCAGCCACCCCAGAATTCCTTACAGACACGTACAGTAGCAAAAGCATTCTGTATCAATTTGCCAAATTGAAAGAGAAACATTTGTAACATTTGCATTGTAGCATTCGCTATTAAAAAATAATTTAGGAAAAAAGCCTATTGCAAAGTGCCGTGCTGGGAGCAAGGAAATGAAAGGGAAAGTAGCACAAGCAGATACACATTCTGTCTATATATGTATCTACCTGTAGCAAAAAGCATGTGCATAGTCTGTCAAAAATAAAAAGAGAGAGAGAGAAAGCTGCCTGGTGCAAGAGGGAAGCTTGTTCTGTTCTGTGCCCTCCCGCTGACCTAATTCCCTCCCTTGAACTTGACCCTTGGTCCTGCTCCTTCCTTCTCCTCCTCCTGCTCTGTTACCTCGATTTCCCTTCATGGCCCCCTTCTTTTCCCCGGCTCCTTCATCCTCCTCTTCCTCTTCCGTCTCTTGGCACCCTTTCTCCAAGGCTCTTTCCTTCTCCTCCTGCTCCTGTTCCATTACCTCGATTTCCCTTGGCACCCTTTCAAGGCTCCTTCCTTCTCCTCCTCCTCCTCCTCTGTCACCCTGATTCTCTTGGCATGGCACCCTTTCTCCAGTTCCAACCTTTGCCCTCCCTCTGACCTAAATCCCTCCCCTGAACTTGCCCCGATCATGATTGGGGCCAAGTTCATATTTGCTGGACCTGGTTTCCCCCCCAAAAGATATAGCTTTTACTCCGCTTTCAAAAGACCTGCGCCAAGGGGCATTTGCCTCTCAACGGGTGTGCAAACCTTGGATTCACATGAAGTTTCTGTGGTTAATCAATGATCTGATCCAGGGTAAAAAGTAGTCTGAATGGCCCCTGAGATTTGCAAGACAGAGAGGTAGTTTTCTTCTGCTCTGCATGGACAGGGCCTCCTCTCTGTTAGGAGCAGGAAAATGTTGCTACATCTCTTCCAGCTGAACCCTCCTTGCTTTCTGCCACTTTGAGCAGAAGAAAAGTTCATCCAAAATGTAGCAGTAGAAAACAAGCTGCCAACAGCCAGACCTAGTTTTAGTTTTAGTTCCTGCACAAATCCTTACTAGTTCTCCATTCTCTCCTTGAGATTTTGAAAACATCTTTAGCATTTCTGATTGCCAGGGAAACTGCTGAGCCAGTGTTTCCATACATGGCTATAGTTCTAATAAGTCTTCAGAGAGATCAGTAGTTTGAACTGGTTGGTAAAAGTGTCCTTTTTTGTTTTTCAAAAGATGGCAACCAGATTTTCATGGATCTATTCATGAAGCTGTTCACCATCCAGATAGACACAACGGGTTCAGATTACCATGGGTGGGCATTTATTGTTCTTTGCTGTGTTAGATGTTATATTATATGTAAATGAAAATCAGTCATCATTTTGTTGTTCATTCACTCAGGTTTGAGAGATCATTTTGCAGGGCTCTTTGTAGTCTTTCAGTTTTCATCCAACCTGAATGTAGAAACACACAAACTTCATCTCTCAGCCAACTTCCCCATTGATATTATATGTCAAATTAAGTTTCTGTCTGTTATCAAAACATGGAAAAATGGTTGGACAGATTTTCACCAAATTTGAAGGAAATGTTCAAAACAGTTTGGTAACATCTGGGCTACATGGCATGTGTGAAATTTACTTTGTAATTCCTAAGGGAACCTGAATTCTTTTGTCTTTCATAGAGAAACTATCTGGAGGATGATCAGGAGAGTCATGCTCTCTCTCTCAAGGGCAACTGAGATTGAATGAGCACAGAAAGAGATAGGCACTCATATTCAGAGCACTTGAAACTGAAGATCATTAACACTGGTTAATTATTCTCTGCAGTGAGGCTGGGGGTACTACAGCTAGTTTGTTATACTCTGGCTTCTTTGCCCTGATTTTTGTGTCGGTGAAAAGTAATCATGTTCTTTTAATGTAAAAACCAGGCATATTTAGAAGAAGGGTTTTCATCTTCTTCCTAGTTTTTGACAAATACATCAGCCTTCTGAAAACTCTTATGCTGCATGTCCTTAAAACAAAAAAGCTGGCTTGTATCCTGAAGGCAGACAATGGAGGTGGATGGAAAAGGGAGATGGCATGAATAAAACAAACCGAGTGATTCTGGCTGACACTTAAGGACAAGAGGAGTCGCATACAAACAAAGCAAGCACTGCATTGAATCTGTGCATTCTCTTTCCAGAGCTAAGTGGAACAGTAACAGGGCTGAAATGTATTCAGATAGCAAACTCATTCTCCAAGTGCGAATCCTTATATAAGTAAAGGGGAGATACCAGCAGGCTTTGTGAAAATCCAAGGTTTGCAAAAGTACCCTTTTTTAAAAAAGAAAAAAAAAACCCATGGAAGGGAATGAACCCCCTAAAAATACCTGTGAGGACAGGCATGTTCAGTAGCCGTGGAATGCTAGACTGTGGACTGAATACTGGGGAAATGGAATACAACATATTGAATACTGAAAGTGGGGGGCATGGCTGGCTGGAATCCTGAAGATGAACACACTGCAGTTGTCCCTTGTACTTTAGACAACTTGGATTGTGCATTGGTAGTACTCTCGCTTGGGGAGGGCATTTCACATAATGCTGTTGTTGTGAGCCTTCAAGTTGTTTCTGAATTATGGCAACTGTAAGGCAACCATATCACTGGGTTTTTTTTGGGGGGGGGAGCGGCAGCTGAGAGTGTATGACTCGCCCAAGGTCACCAAGCAGGTTTTCATAGCTGAGTGGGGGGGGGGGGGAATTGAACCCTAATCTCCAAGTTGTAGTCCAGCACTCAAACCACTACACCATACTGGCTCTCATTATACCAGTCTGAAATTTGTTCTTGGAGCCAAAGATTCATGAGCAGAAGGATATACTATATTAGTGAGTTCTTGTGCAAGTAGAAGCATAATTCTCATCGCAGGGAGGTGCTACACTGTATTGGAGTTGTGACCTATAGTACAATTAATCTGGAAAAATATGTAAAATGCAATCTGTTCTGTAGCATGTAATTTCTACCAGTCACTACAATGGTAAAACCAGTCTTGAGTATGGGCAAAGTGTTGCATTGCAAGTTTGTGTGAATGGACCTCTATTGACAGTGACATTTTCTCATGCAACCTTATTGTACTGGGTCAGAAACTGATGTTCCATTAACAAGAAGAGTATGTAAGTAGATGAGTTTTATATGAAGAAAAGAACGCTTTTGGATTTAAGCTACTATATTTAGGGTTATAGTTCATATACTGTAATATCTATGTAAGATCTATGGAAAGGAGCCAACAATTGGCAACCAGTGGCAGAGTAGCAGAAACCAGTAGAAGTGGGAGGTGGCAATCTCCCCCCCCACTACAGCCCCATATATACTCCTAAAACTATTTCTGGAAAATCTCCAGAACCAGTTTTTGGATGATACAGAAATCTGTAAAGCTCGCGGACAGGAGAAATTTCTAAGAATTTCACCAGTGGAACATTAGGATTTGGCTCTGTGCTGGCTTCTTATCATGATATAAAGCAACTATACAATTTTATTTTTTGTCCCTGGGCCATTTCCATTAAAAAAACCCAAACATCTTGAAGAGAAACCATTGGAGCCTCAGAAAATTCACCCCAGTCACATTTATTCTAACTCAGGAGTTAAACTCTTTCCTGTTCTACCAATTTCATTATGATAGCTTGATGCCAACATTTCATACAAGAACTATAAATTAATTTTGGATATTGTTTTCCCAACTATTTCATCACATTCTCTTTCAATGGAGGCTTCCTGTAGCGCCTCTCCCTTTGTTACTGCAAGAATATGTGAATCCACATATACAATCATCACATCTAAGCATAACTGCATTTTGAAATCTTGAGGCTAATTTTAAATAATTGCAGCTGCAACATGAAGATTGTTTGTAGTATTCAATTTACCCTCTTCTCTTTCTCTTTTTTTATACTTGCTCATTAGTTTTTCCAATTTAATTAACTGAATATATAATATCCAACCTTCAGGTGAATTTAATAACTGGACAGAACTGCATAAGCCTACTGAAGTTATTTAAAGCACTTTGATAATTAGCATGATCCATTATTACAAAGGAAATGCTATATCCCAAAAGAAAAGGTTGAGTTTAATTGCTTGAATTTATTTTAAAAATATATAATTTCATTTTTTTAAAAAATTCTACAAAAAACTGAGTAAAGGATTGTGATCAAAGGGAGTAATGCTATAAATATGAGTGCCTTTCTTTATACAGCTTCACAAAATTGTATCATTGCCTAAAACGTATTTTAATACAGCAAGGCAAGATCCTTAAGATTTCAGGACATCATTTACACTCAGATTAATAATTACCATTGTGAAATATGCTTCCTGTATTTTACCTAAATATTCATGGAAGACAGTAAAAGCGATTCACTACTGATGCAATTAAAATTTTTAATTCATAAAACCATAAAATGGGAGATTAAAATGTGGTTTAGTTTATGTATGAGTCAATATAGGACAGTCACCTCAAAACAGCTCTAGTTGCATTTAAGAAGCGCAAGTGAGGTCCTGTGATAAAATGCTGCAGTGTATCCCTTGTGTCTGAATATGCCTATGCATTTTGCTCAAGCTCGTGGCTCTGAGGGGTGAAAATAAGCGCTGAAACATTGAAACACAGGCCATGTCCATGTTGGTTGGGGGATTTAGAGAGTTACTGTCCAACAAAGTGAATTTTTCCAGCTATGCAGATAATTAGGATGCTGGAGGCATGACAGCTGATAAGCTTCAACACAGACAGGCATCCCTGCTGTGAAAGTTGCAATGCCTGAAACACAATATCCTCCAACTGTGATGATTTGACACAGACAGTCACTATTAATCCTCTGTTGTCCCACTTTTTCAGTGGGTTTTAAAATGTTCCAGTTTCCTTCTTCTCCTCCAACTTTGTCCTCCACTTTTTTCATTGATGCAAACTGAGATAAAAGTACAAAACTAGTTTTCACTCAGTTAACTCAACAAGGGAGAGAGGAGAGGGATGGGTGAAATTTTTCCCTTCCCAGTAGTCTTAGGCAAAAACGAGCTGCTGCACTCACGCCTAACTGGCATAGTCTTCCTCATCAATAACATTTGCCATCATGACCAAATTCTGATATTGCTTGGCCACAGGTGCTCCAGTTTTCATCTGTGAATAATTGGAGAATATCAAAAATTGGGGCATTATGATCTGACTTTATGGATGTGGGGTAGCAGAAAGAAAGACCTTTTTGAGGCTCCTGGGTCGTGCTTTTTCTATGTCCATACAGTTATTTAGAAAAGGTGGGTGTTTGCTTAGCATGTTTGTACATTCCTTTTGCTATTTTCTCAGTTGGGTCCAAAATTTAGTGGCTGACTGAATGGATACAAGGGAAATTTCGGGCCTACGAAAGCTTATGCCATAATAAATCTGTCAGCTGTTAAGTTCCATACGATATTTTTTGCTTTTGGTACAACAGATTAATATAGCTAACCCTCTTGGATTTTTTTCTTTTTAAATTAAATGATTTCTCAGTTGAGTGCATTCAGTTAGTTTGCTTTTGACACATTTTTTGCAGGAGGAAATTCTGGCTGTGCTGAAGACCTTTAAAAGGGATGCATAATTCTCTCTTCTTTTCTTTCTGAAAATTCATAAATGGGTTGTCTTGAGAAAAAATCTGCCCCCCCCCCCCAAAAAGCAGGCCTTTCCGCAAGCACTAATTTTAATGTGTTGGGAAGGATTTGCTTTATTCTACTTGAATTCCACATGTAAGCGGATATTACACATGGGTTAATGCACATGAGAAGTAAAGCCAATTAAAATTCGACCGCTTCCACAGAAAGTAAAATGGATTCAGCATAACTCAGCCTTCCAGATCTTTTCACTTGACGTAAATTACAAAATGCAAATATTTATGTCAACTCAACAGAAGCTTTGATATTATTTTAAACGCACCCTGTTACCAATCAAAGACCCTGAAACAGAAACAGCAAAAAGCAGGAGATTTCAAGCACATAACCCTCTCTATCCACTAAACTTTGCCAAAGGCTTAAAATTCTGCCCACACTCTGGTTGCTATACTGTGACACACACTGTGAGTGTTATTTTCTCTCATAGCCAGATGTGCTTATTTACGGGATTTATATCCCAGCTTTCTCCCAAAATGGGACTCAAACTGGCTTACAATACAATGGGACTCAAACTGGCTTACTGGCTTATTGTTGTGTACCTTCAAGTCATTGCCAACACATGGCAACTCTAAGGAGAACCTGTGTGTGTGTGTGTTTTTTTTTTTTTTTTGGCAAAATTTGTTCTTAGGGGGTTTGCCTTTGCCTTCCTCTGAGGCTGAGAGGGCATGACTTGCCCAAGATCACTGACTGGGTTTCATGGTTGACTGGGGAATCAAACCCTGGTCTCCAGAGTCGTAGTCCAACACTCAAACTGATAAGCCATGTGTGCTCACTCTATAGGGAAGAACAAAAGGATTTGTCGAAGTGTCTGGCTACATCCTGTAGCCCAAGAAAGGGGAACTTCTGGCTATGCCCCATAGCCCAGGAGAGGAGATCCACTATTTATTGTAGAGGGTGGAAGAAAATAGCAACAACAACAACAAAAATCTATGTTTGTTGTGACACCAGAGCTTTCTGACAGAGGTGCTAAATCTCTCACAAAACTACAAATCCCAGAATTCCATAACGGAGCTGTGATTCAAGCCCTGGTCTCCACAGTAATAGTCCAGCACTCAAACCACTACACCACACAATCTAGCTTATATTTGTATTGGCCCCCTGCCTATTTCTCCTTGATTATCTGGAACACTTCTAAGGGACAACAGGTATCAGTACTGAAAATAGCTTGGTGATGCTGACAGGAAAACCTATTTCAATATTTTAGATATTTGGCATTTTCCAAATTTTAATTCACTTGACTGAGGCTAGCTTAGGCCTTAGGGTTTATACCTGGATGGTGGGAAAGCAACAAACACTCTAATTTAGTGGAATCTTAAAGTTTCAGTTGTGGCAGCCTGATGATGTGGATAAGACACCTGAATGACTCCATCCCAACAAATATAAACTTGACCCTTGCCCACCTTGGCCAAAGTGGGCAAGGGTCAAGTTTATATCTATATTATTATATTTTATATGATTTTCGCTGCTAGACTATTGTTGGCCTCTATGTAGAAAACAGAACAAGTACCTGATATAGACTCGTGGAGTTTTAAAAGTTTACACTTATATGGAAATAGACAGGATGGCATGTTATATAAATAAGAGATCAACAAAACAATTTGAACAGGAATGGAAACCTTGGATAAATTATCTGAATGAAGAAAAGGGAACATATACTAGTATTATCTTAAGACTATTTTCAAATAAAAAAATGCAATCCACTTAAAAACAGTTAATAACAGGTGGAATATAATAAACTGTACAAGGTTAAACTATGGCTGAAAAGAAAATTACAATGTTTATTTATTTATTTATATATACATGTGAAGTATAATTAAAACACGTAGTGGTAATAGAAAGTAACAATGTACTAATGAGAAATCTACAGAATTGATAATGATAAAAGGAAGGAACAATGATGTAAATATGAACAATGAATAAATGCATAATATTATGTATCTTAGTAATGTGTATTTTAGTATAGACAAAATTAATAAAAAATATTTTAAATTTTTTTAGCAGAGTGGGGCTGCCTGTATAGGTTCAGGGGTGGGAAATGCTTCAATCTATCAGGGGGGAAGAGGCTCCAGATTTGAAAATGTCTGTGGTGTACTCTGTCCTGGAGAGAACCTCCCCTGACCTAGAAGCATTGGAAAACTAGCACCCTATAGCAGATGTCACTTTTCTGGGCAAGGTCCTTGAGTGTGTGGTGGTTGGGAAACTTCAAGTATTCTTGGCAGAAACAGATTGCCTGGAACCATTTCAGTCTGGTTTCAGACTAGTAGTGGTGACAAACCTCTGGCACGTGTAGTGTGCCAGAGGTGGCACTCAGAGCCCTCTCTGTGGGCACATGCACCATCATCCCAACATAGAGTTCACTAGAGTTTGTCACTAGAAATCCAAAGGGACGCAACACTTTTCAACAAATGAGTGCGTTTTGGGTTGCAGTTTGGGCACTTGGTCTCTAAAAGGTTCTCCATCACTGGACTAGGGTATGACACTGAAACAGTTACTCTTACTGATGGAAAGACAAGAGGAGTGCTATGTTGTTGATCTTCCTGGATCTCTCAACAGCTCTGGATGCTATTGATCATGATATCCTACGGGACTGGTTCTGTGAGATGGGAGTAGGAGGCACTGTTTACAGTGGTGCTGCTCCTACCTACAGAGCTGGCCCCAGAGATTAGCACTGGAGGATTCCAGTGGCTATTAAGCTGTGGGGTGCCACAGAATTCCATCCTATCTTCCATGCTATTTAATATAGATATGAAGCCTCTGGGTGAGGTCATTAGAGGTTTGGATTGGGGTGCCATCAGTATGCTTATGACACTCAGCTCTATTTCTTCCTGTTACAGGAGTCAGCTGTAGCTGTGCAGGTGCTGGACCAGTGTGTGGATGCCGCAATGGGCTGAGTGAGGGCCAATAAACAAAATCTGAATCCCAATAATATGGAAGCTCTGTAGATTGGTGGTTTCTGTCCAGGAAGTGTATAAAAGCCTGTCCTGAATGGAAGAGGTGCATAGTTTAGGAGTGCTCCTAGATTTACCACTGGAGGCCCAAGTGGACTCTGTGGCTTGGAGTGCTTGGCAACAGCTGTGATTGGAATATCACTTGTAACCTTTCCTAGACAGGGATTGTCAGGGATTTGAAGGGTTAAAACACAGCACACAGGGAAATGCTTAATGTGTGTGTGTTTGCCCATGAGCATTCAGCAGAAGGACAAGGTTGATCAGCACAGCTGATGCTCATTGGCTCAAGGACACTTTAGTGTCTAGGTGCACGTAACCATGGATGATGAAACCACCTGGCTGGATTGCACAGGGGACATTTGTCATGGTTACACATAGGAATTCACTGGGTTTGGGAGACCACATGGTCTGGAGTCTATATAAACCCAGGGGTTGCAAGTGATAGCTTGTGGGTTTGTAGTAGGAGTTGGTTTGGTATGATTTGGAGTTTTAGAGATCTGTATTTGTATTATAGCACTGTGAATAAAGAGCACTTCGGGAAACTTTGCTTCTCTGGTGGTTTATCCAGTAGAAGTCTTGCATCGCTTTGCTGAGTGTCCCCGGAGGTTCCAGCATTGCTTCAGTTCCTGGAAGACATCCAGTTGCTGTTATCTCAACTGCTTTTGGAGCCACGCTTCAGCTTCTAAAATTGCTAGCTCTGCTACAAAGGTCTGATTTAACCCCAGGACTCGTTTGAGTTGCTGACAGTGGTTGTTGGACCCCAGCAGTTGTGCTGACAGAGATAACCTAGCCACAGTAGTTTATGCATTGGTAACCCCCCTAACTGTAATGCCCTCTCCATGGCGCGACCTTGAAGAAGACTGAGGGGGATACTTTGTGCCAGCCTGTGTGCAGAGTCATGGCATAGCTTCCGCATGCTCAATGCTGTGATCCCTCCTCCATGGCGCCAGTTTGACACACACCCATTTACATCAGGCATGCCATGATGATGCCACTGTGGCACCCAAATGGTGCAGCATGGAAAGGGCATCATCATGGTGCCCCTTCCAGGATGCTGAAAAGAAGCTCCTTTTCATGGCTTCTTTTTGTGTCTTTCGGAGGCCATGGATTGCAGTTGCTGCAGCCCCAATCCAGGGCAAAAAGGGGTGGCTGCATGCCACTCATCTACATAGCCCCTTAGAAGCTGTAGTTAATGCAAAATGCATCAGCTTGACTGCTGACTGGAATACCACATGGACACATAAAAGAATTGCACTGGCTGCCAGTATGCTTCCAGACTGAATTTTAGGCACTTTTGTTGGAATATAAAGTTCTAAATGGCCTGGGAAGATAAAACCCTATATACCTATATGTGCCTGTGGGATGATGAGGTCTATTGGGGCCCCTAATCTGTATCCTACCAGCGAGGTTAATACACTGTGTGGGGACATGGGAGAGAGGAATCCATACACCTGTGTGGGGACATTATCAGCTGTGACACCTGAACTGTGGAATGCTTCCCCCTTGGAGGCCTGATTGGTGCCAATACTGATTTAATTTAGGAGCCAACCTGGCTATTTATCAAAGCCTTCATAGGCCTCATTGATTTCTCACATATACTAATGTACAAAATTTTAGACTGTTTTAATCTTTTAACATCTGTTTTAGCCCATTAACTAGAATCATAGAATCACAGAGTTGGAAGAGATCCCAAGGGTCATCCAGTCCAATGCCTTGCCATACAGGAACTCACAACCAAAGCACTCCCAACTGATGGCCATCCAGCCTCTGTTTAAAAACCTCCAAACTATGTTTAATATATTTTAACCTATGTATTTTATTGTTTTAAACTTGTCTGTTTTAATTTTACTTGCCAGGTGGCCTGAGAACTTTCTGGTATGTGGCAGTAATGAATGAAATAAATGAACTAATTTTTCTTCTTGTAATTAGTCTAGTATTTGTTTTAAAAAGGATCGAACACAACGTATTTAGTTTTAATTAATTATTTTCAATTAATGCATAAAGAATATAAATACACGATTTTTAAAGGCAAGACTTTCACGTGTTGAATAAAATGTTGAAAATTCGAATGTGACTTCATTGGGTAGTGGTAATAAATACATCAAAAGTGCCTTGTCTACAAAAATATCCAGGTTGGGGGTGGGAGGGGGAAGCCACCATATTGGATATTGGATTTCTCTCTATTTAGCTAAGAACTGAAACATTCTTTCACTCAGGGGCTGCCCACTCCATTTCAAGCCTCAGCTGATTATAAGATGCATGAGGTGAAAATGGAAGCAAGCCATGTTTCAGGTTAAAAGCCAGAGCAAAATAACATCCTTTTGCTCTGCTCTAAAGCAGAAAGTGTACATTATTGCACCAGCATATAAACCACAATACAAGTGCAGGAATGTGGGAAAGCCCAGGCAGCTTATGGAAGCAGTCTCGAGCATGTGCTCTGAGCCCGATGAGATGCAGCCACTGGTGCCATTGCTCACCATACAGTGTTTTTCCTTTGTTGAGCATACAGGCACATGAGTGGCCAGATGCACCATTTGACCCATTGCACCAGCAAGCCATCACACACCCCATGAAGAAATATTACGAAAAACACGGCAGGTTGCCAATAATGCAATGGATGTAATAAAAACAGACCATGAGGTGAAGGGGGTCAGGTATGGGGGGGCCTTCCATGACTGTACTTTGCTGATGTATCACTGTGTGCACCAATGCACTGTACAGGTGGAATATCACTTGTGCAACTATGTAGCCAGTCATGTGGGGTGTCCAATGTGATGGCAGCTGGGTGGGACAAGGGAGGTAATTGGCAGCTACAGGCAGTGTGTTCGTGTGATGATGTGCGTGCATGGAGTGAAGACAAAAAAAAAAAAAAGTCAAGCAGTGCAGCTCAACCCTGCATGCTGCGGACTGTCCATGTGCATTAAGTCTGCCTTGGGAACAGGTTGTACAAATAGTGGGCCCTGCTGAATCGGAAAAACCCAGGAACAGCCCAGTTTTTCCCTTCCTCTGTCTTCTCAGCCTATCAGAAGAGTCAAAGGATCTCAAATTAAATGTACTGAGTTGGACCTTTGCCACAACACAGAAGGGTTTGGAATCTTCATTACCATCAAGACTAAAGGGTAACAGCTGTCCAATGACATGAAAGAGTTAACTTGTATCAGTGATCCTGTTCGATAATTTTTGTAAATGCTTTGCAGTCTGAGGCTCAGAAAAGATATAAAGGCTGAGAACGGACTGGAGTGAATTTTTCTCTATTGCTAATCTGCATGTACAGTTCTCATTGCTATTGGAGGAAATGGCTCATGCTTGCATGCTTTTTCTGTGTTTACTTGTGTACAGTATAACGCTTGGGAGTCCATCTGCATTGACTGTGCCTTGAGTGGGCGACCCTACCTTCAGTTTCCGCATATAGTCCAGCAATTTGATCACTGGGGTAGAATTCATGTGAAGCTCAGTTCTGCCACTGACTGTAAGGGATGCTGGGTCCTATCAGGGATAAGGCTGGAATGCTTCTCTGTTGTATACCATGTGCTGCATCATGTACCATCAACAAAGTCTATGCTATAACAGTAACATGTGTCAGTGCCGAGCACCAAAATAACACTTGGAGAGGCCCAGAACTACATCCAGTGCTGGAAAAAGATATACAATTTTATCTTAGATATAAGCGCTGCTGTGATTCTCAGCTGAAAATGATAACCTGACTACAAAAATGGTAAATTCAATGTGTGAAAGAGTGAAAATTGTTGGAAAATACTACAGGAGATTATTAGTTAAACAGTACAGTCTGGAATAGAAATGGGCAAGCTGCCTATTGTTTACACTGAAAACATTCAGGCTGGCAATGTAAACAGATTAAAAAAAACCACCTTGAATGAGATGCTCAGCATTCAAATAACAGCCCCTCTCCCTGGAAGAGACTGATTACTTCTGGCACCTCATTCTGGGACAAAGGATTGATATATCAACAGAAGGCTCCCTCAAAAATGAGACAGATGTTCTTGTCACAACATATACTAAATCATCTGTATATGTAAACATGTACTGGGGTCTTGGTGATTATTTTAAGTAAAATAAAATAAAAATCAGATTGAGAGATGATGGAGGTAGTCCTCCATGGTTCCACAGAGAGTCACTGATCCCCGAAACACCAGGCAATTACTCATCTGTGGAAAAGAAATCCAAAGAGATACACTGTAGCTAGTGTAGTGGTTTGAGTGATGGACTAGGACTCTGGAGACCCACTGAATCCCCACTTGGCCATTGGGTGACCTTGAGCAAGTCTTCCTCTCTCATCCACAGAGGAAAGCAATGGCAAGCTCCCTCTGAACAAATCCTGACAAGAAAACCCTGATAGACTGATTTTAAGGTCACAGTAAGTAAGAAATGACAAAGGTACATACCACCACCACCACCACCACCAGATTGTAGAATGTAAAGTGAGATGTTCACAGAGAGTCTGTGAACATCTAGAAAGCAATGCCATAATCACAAAAAGTCAACGCAGGTTTCAGAGAAAGAAGTCATGCCAGACAAATCTAATCTCTCTTTTTGATAAAATTACCATCTTGGTAGATGAAGGGAATGCTGTGGATATAGTATATCTTGATTTCAGTAAGGCTTTTGACAGGGGTCTCCATGACATTCTTGCAAACAAGATAGTGAAATGTGGGCTAAACAACGTAACTGTTACATGGATTTGTAATTGGTTGACCAGCCAAACCCAAAGGGTGCTCAACAATGGCTCCTTTTCATCCTGGAGAGAAGTGACCAGTGGGGTTCCACAGGGCTCTGTCCTGGGCCCAGTGTTATTCAACATCTTTATCAATGGCTTGGGTGACAGACTTGAGGGAATACTTATCAAATTTGCAGATGACACTTAGGGCGGAAAAATGAAATGAACAGATATAGGATGGGTGACACCTGGCTGAATGAAACTACATGTGAAAGGGATCTGGGAGTCCAAGTAGACCACAAGTTGAACATGAGTCAACAGTGCAATGCAGCAGCTAACAAGGCCAATGTGATTTTAGGCTGCATCAATAGAAGTATAGTGTCTAGATCAAGGGAAGTAATAGTGCCACTATATTCTGCTCTGGTCAGGCCCCACCTGGAATACTGTGTCCAGTTCTGGACCCCACAATTCAAAAAGGATATTGAGAAACTGGAGCGTGTCCAAAGGAGGGTGACTAAAATGATGAAGGGTCTGGAAACCATGCCCTATGAGGAGCTGGGGATGTTTAGCCTGGAGAAGAGAAGGTGATATGATAAATACATGTTTAAATACTTGAAGGGATATCATATTGAGGAGGGAGCTAACTTGTTTTCTGCTGCTCCAGAGACTAGGACCCGGAGCAATGGATGCAAGCTACAGGAAAAGAGATTCCATTAGTAAGAACTTCCTGACAGTAAGGGCTGTTCAACAGTGAAACACACTCCTTCAGAGTGTAGTGGAGTCTCCTTCCTTGGAGGACTTTAAACAGAGGCTGGATGGCCATCTGTCGGGGATGCTTTGATTGAGATTTCCTGCATGGCAGGGGGGTTGGACTTGCAGTCTCTTCCAACCCTATGATTCTGTGAAAATGTTGAACTGAATAATACTGAGAAAATACAAGCATGAAAAAAATGTTTTCAATTAGCACAAATATTAAGCAACCCTTGGGACCCTTGGATTATTATAGTCCCATAAGGATTTTAAGACTGTCAGATTGGTTCCACTGGGATACTTACACTGTATTTTGTTTTGTGTTCCATTCTGGATTACATATTAATTTTTGTGACAATCAATGAAAGGCATTGTACTGTACCTTAAAATTTTATAATTTAATAGTGGAGATTTCTGCCATAACCACCTCTGAGTATTCCTTGCCTAAGAAAAACCCTCTGAATTCATGGGATCATCATAAGTCAACAAGCAAGCACATACACACAGAGCTAGGAGTCCAATTATATCTGCAGGGCTGCATGATTTCACCTCTGGCCTAAATCTAATGGTAAGGCCCTAAACAGGCAGGCAATAAATGCTGGCATTGGGGGAGAGTGGGGGCATGCCCTGATGCTGTCCCCATGCCGGTGTGACACTGTGTGCTCCACCACTCAGCGGAAGGCATCATGGCACTCCCTTGGTGCAGTGTGTACATGTGCTGTGCCAAAGGAGCGCTGAAAGCCACAGCGCCAGCAGCTATGGCACCCTTTTTGCGCCACGGATTTGCTGGGTTGGGAGCATGGTGTGCAGTTGCTGCATTCCTGGTCTGGCAAGGGAAGGGGCAACATCCCACTGCCCCTTAGGGGTCATCTGTAAAACCCGTTAGTTTCAGCTGGAGTAAAGCCATTGGTGCTGGGCATTGTGGCTGGGACCTGCCTTAGCTCTTCTCATAGGAAGGCAAGCTAGTGTGAATAGTTGTCCTACCTGAATAGATGCCTCATATTTAGGATTGACTTCTCACTGGGAGTGGGAGGTATTTTAAAAACACCAGTAGTTGGTGCACCAAATCAATCTGCACATTTAGCATTCAGTCTCTTGGTAACTGTTCCCAAAGCCCTTTGCAAGGGTCAGCTACATCGCTGTACAGCTATTCTTCAGCCTGCTGCTTTGAATAACCTGACAATGAAATTTTCTAGTCAAACAGGATTCGCTTTATGAGTTTTTAAACCTAGTTATTTTATACGGTAAAGGAATTACTTCTTTTATAGCTATCAGAGGAACCTGGGAAATGTTCATGAAAGCACAGCCTTTGCAATTAAGAGGGTGCCTGCCTGTATGCTATCTATTTTGAAAGCATATATGCCCTCTGCTGGTGTCTGATTAAACTGCTAGTGTATGTATTTTAACACTGAAATATCCAGGCAAAGGCAAACCTCCTCTGAACAAATCCTGCCATGCAAACCCTGTGATAGATTTGCCTTAGGGTCAACATACATCAGAAACTACTTGAGGGCACACAACAAAAGCAACAAAATAAGTGTAGGAGTGACAGGGAGGCTCACTGAAGAGGTGGGGGGTGGGAAAATGATTAGGCAACCTACTTTTTATGTCATTGTAAGCAAGCCTTTTTCAGTTTGGAAGATGTGTTGGGGCCCTCTAGCCAGCATGGCGCAGTGGTTTGAGTGCTGGAGTATGACTCTGAAGACCAGGGTTCGAATCCCTGCTCAGTCATGAAAAGTGACTGGGTGACCTTGAACAAGTCAAACACCCTCAGACCTTACAAAACCCTGTGATAGGTTCACCTTAGGGTAGCTATAAATTGGAAATGACTTGAAAGCACACAGCAACAGATATGTTGAAGAACACCTTCCAAAATACTCCAAGCAGTATGGCTGAAGAAAGTTGTTTTGAGGGTGTTAAAATTGGCTTAATAAGCCAAAATATGAATGATGAATTTTCTAGTGCGTGGAGTTGTCTTACTGCTTCTCCCTCAGTCCCTCCCTCCCTTTGCATTAGCAGATAAACCAAATAGAAAGGGAGAACTTTGCCTCACATATAATTTCAAGATTATGGTTTACAGGATAAAAAACAACCCAGGATTCAGAAAAACAAAAAAGAAACAAAACTTAGCTCAAAACTAGCTTTCAATTCTGCCTTCTGCCCTTTGGATACAAGAAAACAGTTCTGCTTTCTTTGAATACAGTGATATAATAATTTCAGGTTATTGCATTGTACAAAAATATTTCTTTCCTAATTTGATTGCCTGCTCATGACAAAAAGGAAAATAGGCTGGATGCACCATCATTCTGCCAACTCATTTATCAAGTTATAATGAGATGGTTTATCAAGGTATAAACCTAAAGTGATGTGCAAATGTGACCCAATGTAAGCTTTCACCACATGAGAAAGATGGAAGTCAGGACTGAAGAAAGATGTTGAGGGGAAACAGACTCACAAGAAAAGCTTAGGATAAAATCCATCTGTCCCACCAGTCCTTATGAGAATGAGATCCAACAGCTTCTCTGGTAGTTGTTTCTTACACAATCTGAATAATAATAATAATAATAATAATAATAATAATAATAATAATAATGTTATTTCTTATCCACCTCTCCTCACAGCGGGTTACAACATAGTTAAAACACAATCATTACATAAAATACACATATTAAAGAGATCTACACAATATTTATATTACAATATGTGGAACAATAATTAAATATAAAATTTGTGTTTAAAATTCATGATTAAAAACTGCCTGTATAGGCCTGCTGGAAGAGATGGGTTTTCAAATGTGTCTTATATTCTGACAGCTGGTTTAGCTGTCGGATCTCTTCTGACTGGTCATTCCACAGTCTTGGGAGTGGCCGATGAAAAGGCCATCTGGGTAATGGCTGCCACCTTTGAGTATTCCTTGCCTAAGAAAACCCTTTGAAATTCATAAGGTCAACATAAGGCAACAGATAACCTGAAAGCACATATGCACACACGCACACATACACCAGGCAATCAATTCCCACCAGAAAGTATCCTGGAATTCTCCTGCAGCAGTTGAACAATGTATTATTGACCTCCAAATACAACACAGGGAGGTTTCAACCCGACAAAAGGATACTCCACACAATAAACAGTTAAACCATGGAATTTTCTGCCAAACATTGGAAATGGCCAGCAATGTAACACTGAAGCAGACATTCTGCAAGCCAAAGGAGTTTATCACATGGAGTTCTAAAACAGAAGAAAAATGGAATGGTGTCATCATTATATCACAATTGATAATAAGATTTTCATACAATGTCATGCTCATCCAATACTTCTCCCATCCAGAACTGTAATTATCCTGTAGCTTCTTATTAACAGCTAAATTCTGTCAATGATCTGCTAATATCACTCCATTTGCACCATTGCAGTGGAGCAGAAGCCAATAACAATACATTCATGGTATCGTGGAGTAATGTTATTTCCGTTTCCCAGACTCCTGTTGGGTATATGCACTTCCTTGCCACTTGTAGGATCATTCTCAGAGTTAATTTCTGTCTTATTTCTTGCTACAGAACAGATTTTTATTTAAACTAGATAAGAATTCAGTTCTTAAGCAATGAAATTTTGTTTAGTTCTGTTTGAGAAGAAACCTTTTTTCAGACATGCGCAATCGTGACATAATAGGTAAAAGAACACATGCATAGAACTGTACATTAATCATACATACATACATACATACGATACAGCAACAAGTATTCAGAATGTAAGTGTGCTCCTGTACAGATATATATATATCATTATAGCGCAATGCTCCCATTCACTTCCAATAGCGTGATTGTGTGATAATCTCCATAGCATGCAGTTATGCCTCTGCTTTTGTTTTACTTAACTATGGCGCGTTACAGAGCACCCAAAACGGCGCTCTGATGGCGCTGCTGGTTGCTGCGTCCAAGAACCGCAGCGGACAAACCGTGCGATTCTCAGACACAACAAAAAGAAGCCGCAAAAAGCAGCTTCTTTTTGCGCCCTGGAAGTGGCGGTGCAAGTCGCTAGTCGTGCACTCGCGGCATCACTTCCGCCGCATGACGTGCGGACGCTAGGCATCCACAACGTCAAGATGGCAGCGCCCGTGTAGAACGGGCGCTGCCATTTTGTATGTGCTGAGCACGTACTAGGGTTAGGGGTGTCCAGAAAGGACGCCTCTTTCTAACCCTAGTACGTGCTTGGCACATACTTTTGGCCCGTGCAGAACGGGCCAAAGTGTACACCAGGGGCCTGTGTGTCTGTTCGTGCCCTTACAAAAATCCTACTGCACTATAAGGAGGGATCTGTGCTGATGCTGATGTATCCATGCGTGATTAATACTAATACTTTTGTTTTTATTATTTTTAGAAGGCAATTTGTGAATACCCTGTCTTTTTTCTGCCTGCAAAACACCAGTCAAATATGTTGTGGTTTAAAATAGAGCAGATGTGCAAGGTGCAAGGGATGCAAAGTTTCTGCATAGCAAGTAGTGTAAGGACTAATGAGGATTTAATCTATATAACTGTTGGATCATAATTTGTAAACTGCCATAAACTTCACATGGACATTGGTACTATTATCATATTCTTGTCCATGTGAGATTCTTGCTTTTGATCCTCTACGTGATGTGTGTTTCACATCTTCTGTCTTAGCATGCCCTACACTGGTTTGTGTTGACCACGAATGTGTGTTTACAAGCAGTCTTCTTTTTACCATGTAGTGACTAAAAGCACAGTCCTCTTATCAATCCAGCCAAATGGGAGCTTTATCTTTATCTCATATTGTACAAGCTTGCCCCTAATGAATAAAATGGCAAGCGGACTGATAACATCAGAACAATCCAGGGAGAAAAACGTGCTTCAAATCCAGGCAATCATTATGTTGTCAAATAAATTATTCATAGTCATGTGTACCCTCACCGCTTAAAGTGATTGCAAATGAGGCAAGAGCAAAGAGAATCCGAGAGCAGCAGATAAAGTGTCCTAATGACCAACATCTGCACAATGTACCTCAAATTGAGATTTAGGGTTTTAGATCCATTTACACCCTTGCAAAGTATGCAATTATGGGCTGAGCTGATTTCCGGCTCCAGCCTGTGGCACATGAATTTCAATAGCAGAGGTTTCCTTCTCTGGAAGCTTGCCACAGTCCTGATGCACCATTATAGACATCTGCAACACATTAAAACTGTACCATTTGTTATCACTAAGCAGTAGGAACAATGCCTTGTGTCTCACTGAACAAATCACATGATTAACTCAAGAGATGCTACAGAATAAATATTAGGCATCCAAATCCCTTCTTTTAGCAGAGATTTCAGCATAGTGTTGTGGTTTGAACACTGGACTATGACCCTGGAGAGCAGGGTTCAAAAACCCATCCGGTGGTCTTGGACAAGTCACATGCAGCTTCAGAAGAAGGTGAAGGCAAACCCTCTGAACAAATCTTGCCAAGAAAAACCCATGATTAGTTTGTCTTAGGGTCACCATAAATCAGAAATAAATAGCAATAGCAAGTACATTTCTATATTGCTTATCAGTGAACTAGCATTCCCTAAGCAGTTTACAATGTGTAAGCCAATTGCCCCCAACAAACTGGGTACTCATTTTACTGACCTATGAAAGGATGGAAGGCTGAATCGACCTTGGAGCCCTCCAGGATCAAACTTACAAATTTGTGGCTGCAGGACTGGCATTTAACCACCGCACCATCAAGGTTCACAACAAATAGTGTTTTCCCCCATCTGCAATGACAGTTCAACACGCAGCTGATAGAGTACTTTCTTTTAGAGCTAACCCTCAAGTTAAAAACAATGGGCCATGGGTGGACTATGCACATCCTACTTGTTAGATGCTTTGGCTCAGTTCACTTATTGAAGTTCTATCAGCCGATGCACAAATGCAAACCACCCACAAAATTACTCAGCATTGTGTGACCCACAGCTGATTGTGTGAACTTCCTCCACCGAATTATATTTTGTATGAAGGGTTTATTCTTGATCCATGACCACTGCTTCCTATGCATAATCATTTAACATTTCAAGGTACTGTGCAATGAACATGCCATTGCCAATTTATACAAAATTAAGAGACCTTAAGTTAAACAGACTTTACATGGGTTTATAAAATTAGTATTCATCAAAATTACATGTTTTAAAGTATTCAAATGGCTATACATTTTCTCTTTCATCTTCATTACTTTTACAGATGAGAAACAGAGATTAAAGTACAACTGCCATTACTTGTAATCTGTAATCTATTTTTCCCCTTTTGAAAATAGTGATAATATGCAAGGCCTTACATTGTCCCTCAGTGTTCTACATTGCCTTATGGAGTGAGGTTCTATTTGGTCTTGTATGCAGTTATTTTCTAATTTTTGTGTTGTGTACTGTCTTCCATTTTGTTTTAAACTATTGGAGAGAGTCGCTTTATTTTTGTTCAGTGTTAGCAAAAGTACTTGACTTCACACAGATTAGAAAAACCTTTGCAATGTGATATTACAATAAATTCCCAAAAACTGTCATGGAGCTGTTGAAGTTATTATACATGGTGTCTGTTTCGTGTGTGAGGAAAACCATAAACTACTTTCTGCTATTTTATGAGACATTCTTCACAGGTATACCATTGATATGGGATATCTGAAATATGACACAACTCAATTATATTGATTTGGATAGCAGTGGGTGCAAGAAACTAACACGCCAAACCAATTGTAAATAATGGATCAGAACCATAATCCAAAGTGGGACTGTGTGTTGTGTTGTGGTTTTCCCTTTAGTTCCTAGCTCCAGCCATTGTTACTATATTTTCTCCTTCTCTTGTACCTTGTTCTTCTGCAGTCCTGAGTGCTGCAGACAGCTCCTTTTCCCCCCCAATTTCTCTGCTCTCTGTGATCTCAGTTACTCTCATGGCAGCTTTTGCTTTTTTACTTTTTGCAAGCTGGTTTCTGTACAATCCCTTCTGTTAATAGGAGCCATTGTCCTAAATACCATGTTTACAGTAGTCTTCATACAGTGATGGATGGAAGGTATTGTAGGTTATGACTGATCCATCTCAGTAATTTCAAATCCAAATAACTGGCATATGTTTGCCCAATACCGATAGAAGACTTATTGAGAGATAGTTACCAGGATTCTGTTCTCCATTTTATTTATGTTTGAACATTGTATATATTCTGAGGGAAAATTGTGAAGATGTTATTGGAAATGAATATCTGTTTGGATGAGTTCAGTGGAATACTTATTGGAAGATCAGCCCACATATTCCAGGCTAATGGCCAATTTTCTGGTGGAGGCAACAAGATTATGGCTTAATTTTTAATAACGATCCTGAAGTTTTATTGTAATGTATGTTGTTGTTGTATGCCTAATAAAGACTGACTGATGATACCAAAAGACTGAGAGAACAGTTTCCTGAACATAGTAGCTGCTGTATTCATAATAACTACAACATTGGGATGTAAAAAAAAAAGTCACCAGTGACCTTACACAAACTGAATACAGGAAAACAGCACCTGTAGCTGTTTCACAAATGCAACTCCACCACCCGATTTTTATGCATTTGTTATACTGAATGGTTGAAGTCCTTGCTTTTTTTAAAAAAGCATTAGGTTTCAGATAATTAACAACTGATTTATTTGAAAGAAGGAACTGTGGTTAGAAAAAAGGATGGAGCCAAGCCAAAGAAATAAGGAGTGTGTTTAGAGGAAAAATGTTGGTGCCAAATGCATAGTGTTAAAAGGGATCCACTTCTACACAAATGCTGCACTTGTAATAAGAGAGTCCTTATTGTTCTGGCAGTAGCCCTGAATATATTACTAGAATGGATGAGGGCTAACCAGTTGAAGTCCAACCCAGACATAACAGAGACTGTAATGATAGACAACTGTAAGTCTGGTTAGGCATTGGTTCTTCCTATCTTGAATTGGCTTGTGCCTCAGTTCCCAAAGGAGAAATATTCTAAACATAGTTGTGAAATTAAACAGAAACAGATTTAAAAAACACATAGAAAAAACAAACAAAAAATTACCAACCTGAAGTTTTACTTGGGAGTAAAATGGCATGCAGCAGGCAGGGAAGGTGCTTGTGTGCCATTTTACTCCTGAGTAAGCCAGCATGTGGCAAGGAGGGGATGCGCTTGGCCAGGTGTCACCCCTCTTCTGGGGTGCAACCTGGTGTAGTCCACCCCCTCCTGCACTTCCTAGTGACGCCACTGGAAGGTAGGTTATGTTTATTGGGGGTGGGGTGGAGGTTGCTAAATGTTGAGAACTGTCAATAGTAATAGTTGGTCTCTTTCCATTTATAACACAACTGGAGAAGGAAGCAAACAACAACAACTATTTGCAGCATAACAACAAAAGAAAAACTTTTATGTGGTTTTCACTGGAATTTAGTATACTTCGCAAACTTACCTCTGAACAAAAAAGCTAACATTTTTATTCATCTGAAATGGACTAGGTCCATGAAAGTTTACGTCACAATAAATGTGTTAACCTATAATGTGCCACAAAACTCTGTCTATTAATCTTGATTCATGCATGTGTACACTCAAGCCAAATATCTCCTTTCCTCTTAAGAGGTTTCTACTTCAACTCTCTTAGCTAAATTCCAAAGCCTCGCATGTATCTGTGACTGTATACTGTATTTACAGCTCCCTCTGTTCATTCTCCACCTTTCCCCCTTTTCTTCTGGAAAACTTTACTTCTACTTATACAGGGAGATAAGGGCATCATGAGGAAGTTATGTAAAGCACACAAAAGAATTCATTATACAAACTTTTTCCCTATTTGGATATTTTACATAAACACAAAATGTTTAGACAGGATTTTCACATCGAATATTGCTAACTCCCCACATTAGCATAATCTGGAGAGGCTGCACAAATTCAAAGGCAAAATATAATTTATTGTGCTTTTTTATAGCTACAATTTACTTTGGGCATAAAAAAGCTGGCTATGGGGGTCTGCTGGGGGGGGGGGATTTAACTATTCATGTTTGCAAAATGAAGACAAACCAGCTTGCTTCCTCCATTCTATCAGCTAATGCTTTTCTTTCTTCACTTCTTAAATGTTTCAAGAAAAGTCACCTAAACAACTCTTTAGGTTGATTAGGGATAAAATCTTTTTAAAGTATTTTCCCAAGCATAATGTTTAGCCTCTCATGTAAATAAGCAACTTGTACGCTAAAGGCATGGGGCTTTTTTACCAGGCCACCTGCACATGGTAGAAAAGTATTTGTTCCATTCTCTTGGTTTCACTCTGGGTATATTTCTGCCAAAGCAAGCATCATTGAGGTAAATACAATTCACTCTCAAGTAGGGTTTCCATATATCAGGGCCTGGCCCTTTTTTCTTTGGGTAAAAAAGTGAGAAAATCAATCTCAGAGCAAGAGTACTGTCTTGAAAATATGTTTCTTTGCTTATTGTGTGCTGCTGGTTCCCATTGCTTCAGGTTGTCTCTTCATATCCAAGTTTTTCAAAGTAAGGCCAGCAACAGAGCCCAGCAGGAAGAAGAGTTCAGCACAGAGAAATACTGACCAATAGCTGCTTATACTCTCTGGTCCTGTATTTTGGAGGGTGTTTACAACTCCACTAATTTCTTTTGAAGGCACCCCAAAAAGGCCTTTTTTCATTAAGGCCACAATGCATTGGTTTTAAAAAAAATACTGAATAAACAGTTAACCATCTCAGAGCATGTGGAGCTTGTCTCCTCACCATTTCCTGCCTTCATCGTGCTTTTCAGTACTCTCTTCACAGCATGTCGGTATGGCCCATTTACACTGGTTTTCCCCCATCCTCATGTCGCCCTGTAACATGATGCAGGGCCAAAGCCCTGATTTGAGTGTGAACTATCTTTACAATGAGTTCTACACCAAATCTGGACCTTCCTCCCTTAAAATGGATTTTAAAACCTTACTTTTTGGTCTAGATTTTTCAGGAAAATTCAACGCATGCTACAGTAATGCCAGGCAGCTTTTACATGCATGTCCTGCTGAGCTGCCTGATGTTGCTGCCGATGCTGCAAGTTGGTCCCTCTGAGATGTCAAAACATTGCCCAGCCATGTGATCAACTCTGGGAGCCTCATTTTTGACCGCATAGGGAATAACTCACATTGATGCCAGGTGATACAGTGAGACACGCATGTAGACAGCTATCAGGCATCACACTGGAGTGTAGAGGTAACAGGGGGAATTCAGGACAGCTTTGGGGCCAGAATACTCTGGGGACAACCCAGAGTATTCTGGGCAGTGTAGATCCACCCTTAGCAAAGTTAAGGGTATACTATATTTTTGCCACTGCTGCTACCACCTCTAGTTGAGTGTGTCCTGGAGGTGGTGATGGTGTTTCACTTCTTACTATAAGCAGTAGGAGAACTTGGGCCTTCCCTGCTGCACTGCATTGTCCGCTACTCTTTGCTTCCTGTATTCAAGCTTCTGTAATTAACATCCTTATTTAACAGAATTATCTCCATGGCTGGATTCTAAAAATGCAAGCCTAGTCTAAAGGGAGGGAGACAAGAGTCTTTGTGTACTTAAAGTGGATACTGAACAATTAATTTACTGTGCCTAAATATAATCCCCAAGAACCTAAACATGCATACCTCCTCTTTCGTGTAAATACAGCATAGTTAAATTTTCACGTCAATAAGGCAGCAAGAAAGAGTCAAAAACTTTCTATCTTATAACATTTGAACCACAGAGAATAGCAATCAGTAGTACTCATCAGCATCAGTGCTCATACTGAAAATTCAAGTAATCCCTGAATGAGCAGTCAGTGACAAGTTGCAGAATCAGATAACAAGGGCTGGCACCAGTTTAAAGATTCGCCACACCTCTGACAGGTTTATAAAATATGCAGTATGGAGAGAACATCAGCCAATTTTATTATACTATACTCAGATAGTATAAACGGGGGTGATAATCATGGGGTATATGAGCTTCATACAGCCACCTGCATTGTCCCTCCCAGGCCTTCCTAGTTGAATTTTTTCACCCAAAAAAACAAAAACAAAAAAGGATAGGAAATTGCCAAACTTGGAAACTATGCGAGTGGAATTCTCCTTTAACACACAGTGTATCCCATTGAACCTTGATCTCACCCCCAAATTGAGCTGTGGAAGGACTTTTTTTCAGAATTGTGGTTTTCTGACATTTTTGGGGTTCTTGTGGACAAAAACTGACCCCTGGAATTTGGCCCCATCTGGTATACACACAGGCAGAAAAAGCAAAGCAAAACAAAACAAAAGTTTTTGTTCTGTTTTCCTGATTACCATGACTTATCCAGTAAAGGTGAACACTGGAAAGATCAGGAAAAATAAAATAAAAGAGTACAACATTGCAAAATGCATAGTTAGACTGTACTACAACAAAATAGAGACAAAATGCCTCCACCCCAGATGACTTTATGAGTGAATCAGATATGAACCAGACTATTAATGGCTGTATGAAAGACAATATGCACTTGAATACAAGATATGTATATTCTTGCATCAGTAGGAAATGTTTTTATATTCACACCTAGCTTGGAGACTTCCATGGTAGATGGCTTAACCAGATTGGCATTATTCTGAGAAGCCAGATTGGGTTGAGTAGGGGGGTTTATTCTTGAATTGGGAGAGTAAAATCCCACCATTTATCATGGTGGAAGTGAGGTCTTACCTTAAGAAAAGATAATAACCTGGCACAGATTATTATGAACCCAAGTGTCCTGGCAAGTTTTAGATCTCTGTTTTATGTTACTGCAAAATATTATAGTGATAATCTTGAGCTACATCCGTAAAAGCATTGTTAGTCACATCTCTGAGCTCGCACCCCCAAAGCAAGCCATACTTTCCCACATTTTAAACTAAGAACTGGGGATTAGTTTGAACTGGACTGAAGAGGAATTTGGAGTAGAGAAGGATGTGACTGAGAAATTAATAGGGGTAAATTGGCAGAAGAAGAACTATTGATTTGAAGCTATCTGGGGGGTAGGATGAGAATTAACTGAATGATTCATTTGATGTTATGTGGATAGATACTTTGAGAGCTAAATAAATTGTATTAATTATTTCTATATTACTCCTAAATTTGCAATGGTATGTGTGACTATGTTAGCATTCTTCAGTCCTGAATAATGTAAAATGTTGACGCTTATTCTTCGAGTTGGTTTATGGGCCTATGACCCAGATCTTTACAAGCAATGATTTTCAGTGTGGCTTCAGGATTTACAGTTTGAAAAGTGAGGGAAATGTGTGACTATAGAAGATGTGATTTTTAACAAAAATCATAAGTGTTAGCAACAGTGAACATTTTGTTACGTGACATGTTGCTTTTTCCACTGCTGTCACTTTCTTTTTCAGATGGCTGTGAAAATATATCACCATGTATATGTGCAAGTGAGAGAATGTGAGTCTGGATATGTCTATCCATGTACATGTGGGTGGGTATGGGCACATTATAATTTCCACATGCAGAATGAGATTATGAATAAATATGCAGATCAAGTCAGAACATCAAATTATTTGAAAAGGTACTAGCCATAAATAAAATACATTTTATGCAATTGCAATCTGTTCACTCATTCTTAGGGCAAGCTAAAGATTAGCAAATTAAAATATACTAATTAATTATTCACTACACTCTAAAAGCAGGTCAGTTCATATTTTTAGTATTGGGTTTGGGGGGGGAGAGCTAAGTCCAAAGGTTGACTAATGCTTCTTTTTTGTTCCCATGACAAGATCTTCACTGCAATTTGCTGAGGAACATAAATCAGTGTATTGCTTTTGAAAGGACTTTGCCCAGTTAAGGAGCTGGACTCATTTGTAAAATTCTCAAGTGTTCTGAAGGACTCACTTTCTTTTCCAACACTATTCCAGAATTTCATACTACTAAAACGCCACTTTCTGTGAGTCTGCTAGAGAAACAATGCATGTGATCTATAATACCCTCATTCCACAATGTATCTTAATACCTCATTCAGTTCTAAGGAAAAAACAGCAACAGGTGTACCCTATTATCCTGAGACAGTGAATAATTAAACAACAACTTCATATACAAATTTAAAGAGTTGAGGTTTTTTTAATGGATATCAAAGAACATGCATTTCTGAGGGTATATTGCAGTATTCACAATAATATGACATGACACTAGTCTTTACTTTTTATTCAACTGTTACACATGTGATTCTGTTCTGGCCTGAAAGCATAATTTAGGAAATCCAGCAAATCTTAATGTCTATTCAAGAATTCAGAATTCAAACAATGAACTGAACTCAAAGGGCACTAATCCAATTTACATCTTTATAATAGTGTTTAAGAAACACCAGTGAAGTGATCCTGAAATATATTTATATATTGTTCAGAAATAGTTATTTGTGTTTAAAAACAAACAGAACAAAAACATCAGTTATCTAAACTTATCTGGTTCTTAAGAATAACTTATCAAACAGTATACAGTCACCTCTTCTAACTCATAGATCTAGATCCGCAACATCAAATATCTGCAGAGGGGCCACACACGCGGGGGTGCACCCCATTCAAGCCTATGAGGTTTGAATATACGTGAGCCTCCATTTTCATGAGTGGGGTCTGGAACAGTATTCTTCAACTGCTCCAGTTTGGTAGGGATGGTCCAGATTAATCCTCTGCCATCCCACTTTTTGAGCTTTTTAAAAAATGTTCTAGTTTATCTCTCCTCCTTCCACTTTTTCCATTTGTCCTCTACCTATTTCAAATGCTGAAAACTGAGTTCAAAGTACAAAAGTAGTTTGCACTCACTTTAGTCAGCTTGCGGAGAGGAGAGGGTGGACTTCTGCCCTTCTCAGGACGCTCAGGCAAAAAAAGAAAAAAACTGCTACAGCAGTGTTCTTTCCCAGTAATGCCTTTTGCCATTTGTTGACACTGATGTTGCTTTGGCTTTACATGTGCTGGTTTTGATCTGTGAAATGTTGGAAGCTACGAAATAGTTTTCTGGTAAGGAAAGCAATATGTCACCTCCTCCCCCATTCTTCTGAGGTTTAGATTTGTCTTCACTTTTGTCTGCCGTTTTTGCTGACAAGCTATATATCAAGTAACATTTCAAAGACCAAAGCATTTTAAGGGGCAATACAGCTTCTGAAGACGGAAACTGAAAGTGATCAGTTAATAAATGTGAAGAGCCAAGTCCTGGTGACCGATGCGATTCATTTTCTCCTTACAGTGAAGGAAAATTACAATCCTGCTATCTCCCATTTCAGACAGTTTCCAATCTCAGGGTGGTCTTGCACAATGCTCTGAGATGGTTTTCTATGCAGCAGCAGCAACAATAACTATAGAGATTCTAGATTCCAGCCTATGGAATCCTGGGATTTGTAGTTTGGCGAAGCACCAGACTTCTCTCGCTGAAAAGTTTAAATGTCACCCCCAAATTAAATTCCCCAGTATTCCATAAAACAGAAAAGTCTGAAGTTGCAAGTCAAGTCTTCCCATGACAGTAAGCAGCTCCTTTTCCATTATGTGCCCCTCTCACACCCTGGGCACTGGCACCTGGTGCTACAGGAACAAAAAGAAGGGCTGCCTAGCACCATGAGAGGACTTGATTTGCAGATTCAGATCTTTCCTCATCTGATTCTGCTGCTGTAGATGAAGAAGCAGAGCACCACACCAGCAGATGAAAAAGAGTTGATGATTGCTGATGCCTCAGTAGTATAACTGCTGCCACTGCTGCCTCCTCTCCCCACTGCCATGGATACTCCTCTGTATCCCACCTCTGACATGATGGTGGCCATGAGCTGCTGACTGCAGGAGATGGGTACCTCCTCCTTCAGACACTTTGGTTGTTTTCCTTCTCCGGACACTCTGGTCCTTAGAGAGCCAGAGTTGGAGGTGGCAGTGGCAATGGCAGCAGAGCACTCCCCAGAACTGCTGTGTTTCAAACAGAGGAATACCTGTATTCCAAAATCCAACAAATTCCAAAACCTGAAACACTTCTGGACCCAAGCATTTCTGACAAAGGAAACTCAGCCTGTAGTACATTCACCTTGTATGACTTCAGTATAGCTACAGACACTGTTTCAGAAAGGATTCCCCATTCAATCTATTGTGTCTTCTGTTAAGCTAACTATTTGATGACCCTTACTATTGTGGTAGAAATATTTTAAGCTTTTAAGAAAATTAAAGTAAGTACAGCATGAACAAGTTTAATTTCTCATTTTAAAATCACAAATTGAACCACATGCTGGTGCACAAGTACACAAACAGATATACATATTGTTGCAGTTGTGTGCCTTCAAGGCGTTTCTGACTCATGGAGACATGAAAGCAGTGACCCTTTCAGGTGGCTCTCATGGCAAGGCTTGTTCAGAAGGCTTTTTTTTTGCCATGTCCTTCCTCTGAGGCTGAGAGAGTGTGACTTGTAAGATGTTTGTGGTTATATGCACTGGCATTCCCAGCTGGGTTGTTACCTGGTGCGGGAGGTGGGACTTCCAGGGGGCAAGGCTTATGGAGGTGCTTCTGGAGGTTCTATTTCAGAGGAAGGAACTATCAAAACAACTTCTGACTCAGTATTCCTTGACAAACAAATCCTCTTTAGGCAGCTTGATACTTCATCTTGTAGTTGTTGTGCGCCTCCAAGTTGTTACCAACTTATGGTGACTCTTAGGCAAACCAATCATAGGGTTTTCTGGGCAAGTTTCTTCAGAGGGGGTTTGCTATTTACTTCCTGTGAGGCTGAAACAGTGTGACTTGACCAAGGTCTCCCTGTGGGTTTACATGAGCAAGACGGAACCCCTGACAAGATCACTGCCTTAGGGTCGCCATGAGTCAACGCCTTGAAGGTACACAACCGCAACAATAGTCTTAGATTAGTCACACTCTCTCAGCCTCAGGGGAAAGGAAAGGCAAGCCCTCTGAAGAAGCCTTGTCAAGAAAACTCTATGATTGTCACAGGGCGAAAATGACTTGAAGGCATGCAGCAACAGCCTTCAAAGTCACACTCTCTCATGGTGATCCTAAGGCAAACTTACCACAGGGTTTTCTTAGCAAAGAGGGTTCATAATGTCCCTAAGGCTGAGAGATTGTGACCTGACCATGGTCATCCAGTGGGTTTACATGGCTGAGCTGTTATTAGAACCATAGCCTCCCACTCCACCATAGAAACCCACTGGGTGACCTTGGGGAAGTCACATGCTTTCAGCCTCAGGGGAAGGCTTTCAATTCTAGAATCCCAGGTATTCCTTCATGGCAGAAGGGTGTTGGACTAGATGACACCTGGGATCCCTTCCAATGCTAGGGTTTCTCTATAGTACAATTCCTGCTTGGCAGAAGCCAATTGTCCCCTGCCCCTCTTCTTCTCTTCTGTGAGAATTTGAATGGGAGGGCAGAAGAGAAAGGGAGGAAAACGACCATGAGCAAAAGTCTCACTTCACTCTCTCAGCCTCAGTGCAAGGCAATGACAAGCCCCCCTCCCTTTGAACAAGCCTTGTCAAGAAGATCTCAAGATAAAGTCACCATAAATCAGAGGCAGGTAATCATGGGAGACTTAATATATCTTACCCCCTTTTATTAACATTTCCAGGGGGCGGTCTTCTGTTAAGCTAACTATTTGATGACCCTTGGGGGCGCTTCCAGCTCTAGGAATCTATGTATTCCTACATGGAAGGGGACTGGATTGGATGGCCCTTGGGGGACCCTTCCAACTCTAAGACTCTCTGTATTCCTGCATGGATTCTGTGTATTCCTACTCCTCCTCTGGTGCCTTGCGAGATTATCTGGATCCAGAGGTTGCAGAGATTATAAAGGGTGTGTGTGAGAGAATGTGTGTATGCATACACATGTGCCTTCAAGAAGCCCATCAATTTATGGGTGGCCTGTGAATTACCTATGATTTTCTTAGGTAAGGAATACTGAAAGGTGATTTTCCCAGTACCTTCCTCTGAAAGCTAGCCTACAACACCTAGTATACCCTGGCGGTCTCCATCCAAGTACTAATCAGGGCTGACTGACCCTGTATGATTTCCAAGCTCCAGATGTTGTTGGACTGTAGCTCCCATCATTTCACAGCATTGGCTGCACCAGCTAGGGGCTGCTGGAACTTGCAGTCCATCAATAGTTGGACTCTATTAACTCCACTGAGTTCAGTGCATTATAGTATGTGCTGGAGTGAGCAGGGTAAAGAAAGAAAATTAGAACTTGGAAGAATTTTGGACTACAGCTCGCACAATCCCCCTTCTAGCTATAAGACTTGTAGACAAAACTGATCTCAGTTTGTCTTCTTCACTCTATGTTCCACACAAACTCCACCAAGCCAGCAGCCCTCCCCATCCCTTGTGTGACAGTTTCTGTTTTAGTTTTGAAAATTGAAATCCAGTTATTGCAAAAAGAACAACACCTCATTGGCAAGACAGCTTTACCTTCACTAGTGTGTGAAAATTCACACCCTCTTGCACCCCTGCGGTTTTATTGCAATAAAGCACTGAGGTTTGGAAGAACAAGCTTCAAAAGGAATTTCCCCGGCCCTGATTGGAATGGCTGATCGCTGGCCATTGTGAGGAATATGGCACTGTAATTATCTCACACTTTTCATGCAGGGAGAAAAGTAATTTTATTGCCCACCATTCTTCAGGCACGAGAAGAATTATTCTGTCATTTTACAACACAACTCGTGACTCATCACTGAAGGACACAAGACATTCTTTGTCACACCCACTGAAAGTCCATCTCACACTCCCTGGGGCTGTGGGCATCCCAGATTGAGAACCCCTGTTACAAACGTTTGGAAGATCAACTGTTTTAGCCTTTTCAACACACAATGAACTCAGTTTCAATGTCTGGGAAGACAAATAGACACTTGGTGTAATGCCAACATACTAATACCTAAAGATGACTGTGACTTCACTGACCCTAAGAATTACTAGCCTATTTCTTTATTGTTGTTGGAAAGTTTTGTGGGACAACACAAACTGTGTATTGGATATTTTAAAATATTTGGACAAACATAATGAAAAACAATCTGCCTTGATTTTTTTGGTTAAAGAGAAAGTATTTGACAACATGAATTGGCCATTTATGTTTGATGTTTTGGAAAAGTTGAACCTAAAGAATTTTATTTTATGGATTAAGGTAATATATGACATTCAAAAAGCCCAAATTTTGGTCAATGGGGATAAGACTAAGGGCCTGAGCAGATGGGTGTGAAAGAATGGCCTGAGTCCACTCTGGCCAGAAATGGGTTGGAACCCTGATAACCTCACAGCTCACTTCCAAGGTGGGCCATGCATGCAAGGGCCAACCCATGCCACCAGGAACTGGATTATCCCAGCTGCTTTTTGCTCCGGTCCTAAGGACCGGATTGTGGCTTCAGCATAGCTTTTGCCCACTTTGAAGTTGTGCTGCACCCCATGTGGATGGGGCTGCAGGCTTGTGATGTAATGGCACTGGTATTAGGTAGTATTTCTACACCTATTTGAGCAATTTAAGATGGATAGAAATTTATATAGTTTGGATTTAACAAAATCAATTTGAAATATAATTTTGTACACATGATGAGCATTTAATTGCTATAATGTATGCATTATTATTGAGAATGGAGATGTAAGGTGAACAGGTAGAAGAATGTATGATAAAATGGGCTCAGAATATAGGTTATAATATACAGATAGATGAATGAGTGTGGATCAAGGGTTTAAAGTTCACTTTTATTGCTTGTCTACATGACTTATAAACCCTGAATCTACCCTGAACTTGCTGCATGCTGCTTATATTAAGCCGGCCCCAAATCCTGAATTGGGTTTGGGCTGTTTTTACAATGCCTGATTTGGACCTGATTTGGACCTGATCTGGAGTTTCCATCACTTGTTCTGCAATAAAAAGTTTTACTTTTTGCTCCAGGTTTTCCAAACAAACAAACAAAATGTGATAGTGATGGCCAGCACCCTTCGCACATGGTTCTAGGAAGAAAACCTGTCAAATTGCTCTGCAGTTGTGAGTCACCCTGAGGTCAGAAGATGGGCACCTTGTTCTTACTTCAGAGTGACTTACACCTGCAGTGTACGTCACTCTGAAGTAAGCTCACAAGGAGCATGTGATAAGGTAGCCACCTGTCATTTGCTGAAAACCCTTAGTACTTAAGTGGGGATTCGGGGGGAATTTGGGAGTAGAATACTCCAGGGGCAGCCCAGAGAATTTTGACAAATATAGATGAGCTTTAGGTTATAACATCGAGGAGAATTTTGTTACAATTTTCATCTAAACGTCTAAGCTTTTTTAAAAAAAACATGCTGGGGTAGCTGGTGAAGTAGGCTTACCCACGTTTCCCTTTTTTCTCTGTTTTGCTGTTCACATATGTTCTACGTAAGGGATTGTAGAAGCAGCTACTGTTATTTAGCATGCACAGACAGCTAAGAGTAGGATTTTTCCCAGCTCAAGTTTTATTGTAGGCACACTGCTCCAATCCAGCAACTGAAATTCTGTTTCTCCACTTCTTCACCACCTTCTCAATTCTAATGCTGCTTTAAAAAAAAGAAAGAAAGAAAGAAAAGAAAACTTCTAGCTAGACAGAGAATAAAGAGGAAAATAGGAGGGTTTGGGTGAGTAGAAAAAGGCATTGTAAAAAGGTGTTTCATTGTTACAGGCTTTGCTAACTGAGATATGCAGTATTTACTTGTTTGTTCTATCTGTAAATCACAGAACTATGCTTCATTCCAGGTTACTTTCAGAAGTACACCTTATCTGGTTTGACTTCCTCCAACAGACTTATATGGACCACATTCCCATATTCATATATATATATATATATATATATATATATATATATATATATATATGGACTATGACCCTGGAGACTAGGGTTTGAATCCCAGCTCAGCCATGAAACGTACTGGGTGATTGGGTGATCTTGGGCAAGTCACGTGCTATCAGCCTCAAACAAAGGCAATAGCAAGCCTCCTCTGACCAAATATTGTCAAGAAAACCCCATGATAGGTTTATCTTAGGGTCACCATATGTCGGAAACAACATGAAGGCACACAACCCCACCAAATTAGTTGCACAGTACTGGCCCAAAATAAACATGAAAATAGGGCAACATTAGCTGTCAGATTGCAATATTGCTGATCGGTGGCTGTCAGTTATCTAAAATAGTAGCCACACTTACTGGAGCTCCCAACTATTTATAAACAATATAGAAACAGGGAAATCTGTCAGTTTTTCTTTCTACTGCTACTGAATGTTTCACTCTGCAAGGTTTTTCTTCTCACATGTGGGATTCAAAATGTTAGTACGTTTTCAAAAAACATGCTGGCCAAAATCACCTATTATGTCCAGGCCAAATTCAGTAGATACAACTATTTTTGGGATGGAGAGAACTACAGTATATCACACCTACCTGCCATGTAGTCCCATAAAGATTAGGAGTCTTTTAGAAAAAAAGAGGTGACAACTGACTTCAATGCTAACACAGTTGAAAAAAGCAGAGATTTCAAGGACCAACGTTTATGAATTACGTACTCAGAGCTCTGGAGTGGATATGTAATCAGTTTTGTCTCTTTCATGTTCATTTTTTTAAAGCCTCAACTTCTGCCCACCCTGAATAGGATTTTTTTTTGGTCAGTTTTGGGAAACTGTTATAAAACATTCGAGTAGAAAAAAATATCTAGCCATTCCCAGAACAAAATTTATGGCTACTGATTCTGGTGCACACAAATTAGGCATGTATAAAGCCCAGCCTGTTATGTACAGTATAAGGATTCCATTCCCTCTCTGAGCAGGAGGACTGTGTTCCTTAGGAGCTCATTTACTTTGTATATCTCTGTAGTGTGGGGGTGTGGGTGGGTGTAGGTGTACACATGTGCATTTTTAAAAAGCCAGTTCACATGTACTAGCATGTTTGCATGTCCTAAAGCAGGCACCTCTGTATTCAAGACATGTTTTCTGGTTTATCTTGACAAAAAAAGGAAAAGATAAAAGTGGGCAGCTGGTATTACCACTGCAGCATATTGCTGTTATCTACAGTTCACACACTTTCATTAGGGAAACAAGATGATTTTCACAGAAGCAAGGTTAAAAAGGAATCTATTAGCAAAAGTGGGTCAACCCAGACTATATATAATTTGCTAAACAATATTCTAAGGAGCAATATGCAGTCTGCCACCAGGTGTCACTACGTTCTTGATCAAATACATATAGGCCTGATAGAAGATTTTCAAAAATAAAAGAAAGCCACTTCCCTGATCAAAACACCTGCTTCCTTAACACAGCCACAGTTTTGGTAGGAAGCACTCCATTTCTGCATAGTGGGGTGGATCAGATCATCACAATATGTTCCTTCCCCACTGCTTCATTTTTGTCTTATTATAATGCCCCAGAACCCAAATTTACAATGATTGCACGGCTTACTGGCCTCCTTTCTCTCAACTATACTTATGGTCTCCCTATAGCCCTCCTCCTCCCAGAGACATTGTCCCAAATACCAATCCTTCATTCAATCATTCTGTTTTACCAATGCTGTGTATACCAAAAATTAAATCAACAAAACATAGTGCTGTTCAACTGAAAAAAAAATGCAGAAAATTAAGTTTATATGAGAGCTTCAAATAACAAGTAGTAAGCTCATCTAAGAAATGTTGCCTTATGTTGTGATGACTGGATGACAAACCACTCAGACAATCAGGCAAATTGAAAATTTAGAATATCAGTTTCCAAACTGTATGTGGGAGGGGACATACTTATGTCCCATGAGTGAACAACACTCACAAATGGGCAACCAAGATAGTGAAGGGTCTGGAAATAATGTCCTATGAGAAAAGGTTGAAAGAACTAGTTGTTGTTGGCCTAGAAAAATTAAGTGAGGTCATGAAACATCTTCAAGGATATGGAGAACAACCGGAAGAGAACAAAAGAGTAACGTCATGCAGAGGGAGGAAAAAACACACACGTCTTCTTGTTTCCCTGCCGGGTTTGTTTAATAAAGTGATAAGGCTCTAACTTATATGTTGAAAACATCATAAGAAAAGCAGAATTAGAATCAGAAAAAGGTGGTGTTAAGATAGAAGGAAGCAACATTAACAACCTAAGAAATGCGGACAACATCATAATATTAGAAGAAATTCAGGAATTGGAACAGTTAATAAGATCAAAGATGAAAGTGCAAAGGTAGGTCTGTTGCTGAACATAAAGAAAACAAAACAAGGACCACAGAACAAATACACCAATTCAATCTAGACAACAAGAAAATTGAAATAGTTAAAGAGTTCCTGTATCTAGTATCAAACATTGACCAGAATGGAGACTGTAGTCCAATAATAAGAAGACTAGGAATGGAAAAGGCAGCTATGAAAGAACTTGAAAAGATACTGAAGAGCAAAGACATACAACTGAGCACTAAAGTCAGAATCATCCAGGCCACTGTATTCCCAATTATCAAGTATGGATGCAAGAGCTGGACAGTGAAGGAAGCAGACGGGGGGGGGGGGGGGGATCAACATTTGAATGTGATTGAGAACAGTACCTAGGATACAGTGTTCAGCCAAAAAGACAAACAAATGAGTTCTTGAACAAATCAGACCAGAGCCCTCCTTGGAAGCTAAGATGACCAAGTTGAGACTATCATACCTTCCTCACATAATGAGAAGGCACAGATCACTAGAAAACACAATAATGCTAGGAAAGGTTGAGGGTAGAAGAAAGAGAGGAAGACCACAAACCAGATGGATAGACTCAATCAGGCGGGTTATGGGCAAGGGCTTGCAGGATCTGGGCAAGGCAGTGGAAGATAGGGATCTTGGGGATGTGTCATCTACAGGGTTGCCCTGAGTCGGAACCAACTCAAGGGCAGAAAACAACACCAAAAGGCTCTAAGGAACAGGAAGTATGCTCCACTTGCAAAGGGTGTTAAAAGAAGAACAGGCTGCTTGGAGAAATGGAGGCATTTTAGCAGAGATGGCTGAACATCTATCAGAGATGTTGTATTTGGATCCTGTGTTGCAGATCGTGCATTGAGCTGGTGGATAGACTACTTGATGTTCAAAGACTCTTCCAGCATTGTGACACTACAGTAGCCAGCTTGCCATGAGAAATAAATCAATGAATAAAAATGAAAGCTCCCAGTAAACCTAAGTAACCCAACTACAGAAAAGTCTACCTGTGCAGTTTTCATAGCTCTCGATTTGCCTTTTTTCTATCAGCATCTTTTTGAAATTATACAGTTCTGTCACTTCTCTGCATTGGCTATGACTGAATAATTCAATCACTCTTGCTGCAGAAACACTTACTACAATTACCCATATCAGAGGAAGGTGCCTAATGCATCACTGTATGAATCACTGCTCTCCTGAACAGGCTGAATTCTTTTACATACTTATTGAATTTGCCTCAGATCCAGATGCATCTGGGTGTATTACAAAATGCTAAAAGAATGCAGAATAGTCCAGTAAAAATAAAGAGAACAGAAAAAAATATTTAAAATCCAGTAATAGATATTATCTAAAATCTAAAAACCTAAAATACCTGGGAGGAAAGAAAGGGATTTTCTTTGCTTGGAACCCAAAAGATAAAACTGTAAGTAGCAGGCAAACCTCTACTGTTTTAGGTGGTGGGGGAGGGAGTCTGCATAAACTGCACACTCATAAGGACTCCTCCAAAAGGACACACCTACATCTCATCAACTATGTCCTCCTCTACCCTCTCAGGTAATTCTATATGCACACCTACCACTAACTACAATTAACTGTACAGCATGTGCAGAAACACAGACACAAATAGGACAAAAAATGTACAAGAGAAAAACTAGGTATGGATGCTAAGAGACAGAGAAAGTGGCATCAGCCACAGATGCTGGTGAAACGTCTGGAATAAACTCTTATAGAACATGGCCACATAGCCTGTAAAACCCACAAAAAAACTAAAAATGGCATCAGTTTAACTGCATTCAAAGTGCTAGATTAACTATCCAAGAAAATCAGCTGTATGCTTAAGTATTTATTGCCTACTTTCATCTTATTCAATGCTATTTTCTATTTCAAAGGCAAGTTCAGTAGTATCTTCTGTCCAAAATCTTATATGTAGTACAGCTGGGAACTTCCAGCACTGAAAGATATGTTTGCCCACTAGGGCACCTTATCTCATTATTAAACAAACTCAGCAGGCAAACAAAACGATGCATGTTTTCCCCCTCCCTCCACATGACTTTCATTCTCATCATGTTAGTTTCCGGGCCCAAGTACAAGGTGTTGGTTATCACCTTTAAAGCCCTAAATGGCTTGGGTCCAAACTATCTCAGGGACCACCTCCTCTCATATAATCCTCCCCGCACACTCCGGTCCTCTGGGAAGAATTTGCTGCAGCCTCAAAGATCTAGGCCAGTGATGGCGAACCTATGGCACGTGTGCCAGAGGTGGCACTCAGAGCCCTCTCTGTGGGCACATATGCTGTCTCCCTAGCACAGTTTGCCAGAGTTTCTTACTAGAAAGCCAGAGGGACGTGGCACTTTGCAATAAATAAGTGGGGTCTGGGTTGCAGTTTGGGCACTCGGTCTGTAAAATGTTCACCATCACTGATCTAGGCTTTCGGCTACTCCCAGAGGGCTTTTTCTGTTGTCGCTCCCAGATTATGGAACGACCTGCCGGATGAGATCTGTCAATTGACATCTTTAGACAGCTTTAAAAAGGCTGTCAAGATGGATCTCTTCCAGCAGGCCTTTCCAGGATAGATAACCCCAGCCTCAGGAATCCCTCTTCTCATGAGAGTCCCCAAGGTCCTCCCTGGAAATGCTACCGTAGTTTACTGTTTTATTTGTTTTGTTTTGTTTTGTTTTGTTCTGGTTTGTTTTTGTCTTGTAATAATGTGTATGTGTTAATGTTGTTTAATTTGTTGGCTTTAATTATAACTGATTTAATAATTTTTTAAGGGGGGGGAGGGAATTTTGATGTACAGTGTATTGTATTTTATTGCTGTTAGCCGCCCCGATTGACCTCAAAGGGGCGGGATATAAATAAATTATTATTATTATTATTATTATTATTATTATTATGTTGTTGTTGTTGTTGTTGTTGTTGTTGTAAACGTATGGGAGAGTGTTGTAAAAGCGTCATTTTTGCCAAATGGATTATTCCAGCTTGGCAAATGGGACACTTTTACAACACTTTTACAAACCTCTCCCACTTTTACAACCAGAAGAGAACAAAAGTGAAGGACATCATGTGGAGGGAGAAAAAACACACATATCTCTTCATTTGCCTGCTGGGTCTGTTTAATAATGTGCTAAGGCTCATAAGATCCAAAATCCATGGCAGTTCCCAATTATGCATTCTGATGGCAAATATCCTAGCAATAACCTACACACAGAAAAGTCCAGTGTGTCTACAGTATAAAACTGATGTTTTGCTTTCCAGTTCAATGGTCCATTTGATTCACTACTTAGGACAATACTGCACCACACTAGTATTCCACTTTTACTGCTATGCCTTTCTCCTGTGGAATCCTGGGATTTATAGTTTAGGGAGGGGCATTTAAAATTCTCAACCAAATTGCTTTGAGGTGTCCCTATACTACAAACCCAGGAATTCCATAGGAGGCAGCCATATCATTAAAAGTGGATTAACAGCAGTAAAAGTGGATTAACTACATCTATAACAGTGTAGTGAGGTATTGGTTGATAACCAACAATAACCAGCCTTTGACTATGGGAGGTTTGCAGCGATGTAGTGGAGCAGAAGCACAGTGTTGAGACATTCTGATCAACAGAGATGAAGATATCATCTATCAACTCCTCAGGCTTCATTATTACCTCCAAGTTTAGCTGCAGTGAAATTGATTTTGTTGTGTTTGTTGTGTGAGCTCTTCTTGTAAAGTAAATTACACAGGCCTGTGATGAAAAAACATTTTTTCAATATTGTAGCTGTTTTTAACACATTTTGGGTGCTGAATTTGAGGAAAAAACACAATAAAAATGTACAACAAATTCAACATTTTTATAACTTCAGTTGTTACTCAGCACTGATTAAGTGCAGACACTTATGTTCTGATGTGATTTCTTTTTGTGCTTTTAGTGCTTTGAACATAAGTGAATTTGTCTGTTAGAAGATTTTTGTCCAAAACACACTGCATAAATAATCCAATTTGAGACTGCTGTAACTGTTGGATGAGCCCTCAAAGGCCATCCAGTCCAACCCCCTGTTATGAAGGAAGTCACAATCAAACCACTCCTGACAGATGGCCGTCCAGAAAACAAGCTTGCTCCTTCTTCAATATGCCATACTTCTGAATATAATACTTAAATATGGCTATCATGTCACCTATTATCCTTCTCTTCTCCAGGCTAAACATACCCAACTCCCTAAGCCACTGCTCATAAGGCATGGTTTCCAGACCTTTCACCATTTTGGCCATTCTCCTCTGAATGTGTTTCAGCTTGTCAATATCCTTCCTGAATTATGGTGCCCAGAACTGGATGCAGTGTTCAGACCAAAGCAGAACAGGGTGGTACAGTACTATCATTTCCCTCACCATTATATTCTTATCAATGCAGCCTAGAATCACACTGAGGTTTTTTTAGCTACTTTATCACACTATTAACCCATGTTTAGCTTGTGATCTACTAAGACTCCTAGATCCATTTCACATGTACTTTTGTCAAACCAGGTGCCACCCATCCTTTATCTCTGTATTCCATTTCTTTCTGCCTAGGTGTAGTATGTTACATTTCTCCATGTTGAAATTCATTTTGTTAGGTTTGGCCCAGTTTTCTAATCTGTTAAAGTAATTTTGAATTCTAATTCTGTCCTTTGGGGTACTTGCTACCCCTCCTAATTTGGTGTCATCTGCAAATTTGATAAGCACAAAATCTCAGGCAAAACATCTAAGTTGATAACATTTATGTTAAAAGGGAGTCATTTTTGTCGTTAATTTTAAACATGTGTTTAAATTTATATTACCTCATGAAAAACATGACCACAATAAAGGTAGGGAGAAAATCTGATCAGCTATTTTCCCCATTCCTGTTTTCAGCTTTGAAGAGACAGAAATAGTTGCACAAATTTTTGAAAACACCATCTTATCGACCCTCACCCTACATTCTCTTTCTCCCTCTCTTATAATCTTATCTGCTTACCCTTCCACTTTCTTTAGCTCACTGATTCCCACATGCATCCAGAAAAAGTCTCAATGTTAAGTAAGAGCTTCAAAATTCAAACTACTGGGACATCTGAGGAAGCTCTATGTGGACCTTCTGTAGGACATGGGGGGGGGGGGAATCTGGATGTAGAAAATGACCCCTTCCATGTTGTAGTCATTACTTCTGATCTATGTTTTGGGTACAGAACCAACTGGTAACCTTGGCTACTTTAGTACTGTGTTTAATCAGTACCTTATTTTCACAACTTAATTCCAGTTAAATATCAATGCTAAAATTCGAATTTAAGTCAATCCCTTTCATAAGAAAACACATAATATTCAAGTTACCCCTTGTTCTAATTGATAACTTAATGGGTTAGTTCCTATCACTGAGTAATTGTTACACTTTATATGTCAAAAGCAACTTGCTGAGAGATAGCCCAGCAGTGGATGTTCCATGCTGGCTCTGCAACAATTCGGGACCATTTCTCCAATATGTACAGAAGACTCTTGAGACAAAACTCCATATGCAACAAATTTACTGAAAGCTGGTTTCCCCTTCCTTCCTTCCTTCCTTCCTTCCTTCCTTCCTTCCTTCCCCCCCCCCCCCCCCCTTTACATTCTCAAACAGAAATCCTCCTAACTATAAACTCTTTCTGGATAGATGTGATAATTTGTGATTTAGATTTATAAAATAATTCTTGATAAAGATTACTAAACAACAAAACAACATGTTTACTTAGTGTTTCATAAATTTGCTGCTGATGTTGTGGTTTTATAGTTAATCAATCAATTACAATAATAGCTCATAAATAAATAAAGAGGCCAAAAAGGAAATCAAAGTCTTGTTAATTAGCAGGAGAGTATATGTAGATCCTGCCATTATTAAGTAAGAAAAAGAGCTGCCTAAGAAATTTCTTCCAAGGTTTTCTTTTAAAATACTGGGCAGGCATCTGTCAATAATTCCATACGTAGAGGGCATCCTGCCCTTGGCAAAGGCTGAAGAAATGAGAAGGCAGGTGACAGATGCTGCTCAGGATGAATAGTAAGATTTGTTGTCTTTCCGCAACACTTTGGTTTATGCCCCTGGTGCCATGGCACAAGAGTTACACAAAGCATCCCTGACCACAGAGGCCATCTGTTTCTCTTTGCCTTCCCTGGCTCAATGATTGTGCACATTTGTTTCTGAAAGATAATGAAGCACAACTTTAAAAGGTGACAAGAAAAGGTTTACTGAGCTGCCCAGTGTGTTTTGGTAAGGGATGACAGGTTCTTTGATTCTTTCCCACAAGATGCTTCTAGTAATGGCTTCACAGAATCCCAGAACTTTAATGTTGGAAGGGGACACAAGAGCTACTTTGTTCAACCTGTTGTCTAGTTAAGTTGCATTAATGTTTTTTTTTATTTTTTTTTATTTTTATTTTTATTTTTATTTTTTTATTTTTTGCCAAAGAAGATCTTGCACTTTGCTCTGATTAAGAGATTCAAAAGAATCTCTCCAAACTGGGTGAATGACAAATGTAATTCAAGGGAAATATGGGGCCCATACAGACAGGCCAAAATAAAGCTGCTTCAGGTCACTTTGGAGGTATAGTGTTTAAATGGTGCATGCATCCTAAGAGAAGCTGTGCCAAAGCTATGCTCCAGTCCTTAGGATTGGAGTGTGGCTTTGGTGTGGCTTCAAGCCTCTTAGGATGTATACATCATTTAAAAAACATACCTCCAAAGTGACCTGAAGCAGCTTTATTTTGGCCTGTCTGTATGGCCCATGGATACTTTTTAATCTCCCATGCAGAAGGTTATGGTCCAAAACACACTGCAGAAATAATCCAGTTTGAGATTGCTTTAATTGCCCTAGCTCAGTGCTAGGGAATTTTGGAAACTGTAGTTTTGTGAGACATTTAGCCTTTTCTATCAGAGAGCTTTGGTGCCACCGATAACTACAATTCCCAGGATTTCCTAGTGCTGAGGCAGGGCAGTTAAAGCTATTTTAGGGTTGTCATTTATTATGTTTTTAAAGCTTGCAAAAATGTCCCGGCTGGTTGCTGCTGCATGTCCCAGTTTCCAATGATGTCGGGGCAGCTAAGTGTCCAACTCCATTGTGCAGGGTATTGGGAGTGCAATGTCTGCCGCTCTTGTTAGCTTCTCCTTCCCAGGGGTCCCTGGGATGGGAAGCAGCCATGATTGGGGGAGCGGCTGCAGGGGACAGGCTTCCAGCTCCTCCCCATTGGTCAGGAGAAGCGTTTCAGCACCTTCTGCTGGGCCCATCGTGATTCTCACGCCTGAATCAGCTCACTGGAAACGGGCCCAGGCCCAGGCCCTCCCAGCCTGATGTAAACTCAGACCCCAGAAGTCCTCTGCAAGTGGTGGCGGCATGCTCTGTAGGACCTTTGGGGGTCCATGAGCAATGGACCCGGAGCTCATGCATGAAGCCCAGGAACAAAGGAGGATTTTGTGGGGAGACTCCGCTTGCTGGCTGTGAGTCTATTTTACTTATTCTACTTGTTGTGAGTCTATTTTGCTTATTCTCCCCTCCCAGTTCCTTCAAGCGCTCATGTTTGATTTGCACTAGAGCAACCTTGAGCACCCACCACTACATCTCTTACGTTAAGGACAACGGGACTTGAAGTCTCACTGTTTTGGGTATCTGTGTGTGTGTGGGGGGGGGGTTAAATCTGGAATAATGCATTACTGTATTGACCTGTGTATAAGTTGATCCACATTTTTTGGGTCAATTTTTTGGCAGAAATTTTTCAACTTATACATGAATACATATGGTAAGTCATCCTAGATGCTGAACTGGGTTCTTTTCAGCTTCACATTTTTTAAAAACAACAGTGAAAATGGGAATGATTAAGCTATTTTTAAAAAATCTAACATTCTATATTGCCATGGTTTCATATTAAGTTTAGTCTTTCAGCTTTGTCACAGTTGCTTCACACATGTATTCACATATTTGATTATTACTGTCCACCTGATGACGAGAGATAAATTGTTTGAACTAACTCTGAACAGCACTATTTTTGAGTGGACACTGAGCAACAGGTAAGTTCTATCTGAGATATTTCACTCACATATGATATCTTTACCATTTGATACTACTGGCAAATGTCATATGTTCAGAAGCAGCAAGTACCAGAGAACTCAGAATCTAGTAGGGTGAGACAGTCACAGGAAAGTCAAGCCACATCTCATCTCATACACACATAGTCTAGAAGGTTGTCAAAAATGAGAGAAAGGGTGGTAGGGAGGTGTCAGATGTTCTAAAGTCAATCATTAGACGAACAACGCAAAAAGGGGGAAAAAAGACAAGACCTACGACTTACAGGTGGTTCAGGAGTCAGAAATGCAAATAATCTGCCAGAATACCCCAGTTTGCTGAATGGTTGTCTACAACAAGAACTCTCTGTGGCTGCTGGGAGATTTATAGTTCCGACCTAGACCTTATAACACACCAGATGGCTAATTGCTTGGCATTTCCTATTTAAGCCTTTACGGGGGCAATAATTTTTTCTGTGCTTCTGTTTTTCTTTGTCACTTTGCAAATGATGGTGGCACCTCCATATCATCTATTTGCTCTGGCTGAGGTGGCGACTCAACTTACAGAAGGTTTGCATTGGCTGAATCTGCCTGTAATTGCACAGTGATAGGGAAGGAGTCTCTGGAGCTGGAATTGGACAGTCCTACTGGTCTGAGTTCTTTGAGTTCAATTCTTCTGGGTGATATATGACAGTAAATGAAGAATGAAAATCCATGTGTGAATCAACCCTGTGGAGGAGTTTGGCTCTGCTGGCTGGAGGATCTGCATATACTTTAAGAGGGGAATTGAGCATTCTGAAAGGTGCATCACTCAAAATTGAAAGGAGTAATATTGCACATTATGTCAAAATATTCTTGCTAACCATTATCAATAGTCAGCCAATGAGAGATAAAATTTCCTTCTCCAATTAATTACTGAATTGAATTTTATTTTATCATTTTGTGTATGTATGTGTGTGTGTGCGCGTGCGCATAAGGGGGGCAAAGAAAGAGATGTTTAGTACCCTAAAGGCCCAGAAACTACAAGACAAAGAAAAGGAATTCAAATAACCCTAACCCCCAATCCTATTACATTTAAAGATCAGTTGTTGTGGTTTATTAGTGCTAGGTTGCCTTAGGCCAATAGCTGTGCTAATACATCTAAATCATGCAGTCTTCCTGTGTCAAGCCAGCATTTTATATCTAAGCGGCTTTAGAATGTTAACAATTTTCTATCAGATTAGTGACATGTTAAGCTAATAGAACTGGAGAAGTGGTTCATCCTCGTCACTTTGCTGAGCTCAGCTCAGTTAAGCTATTCTGGAATGCAGATATGCTGTCAGTGAAAGTAAAAGTGCCCTGTAAAAAAAGAATTGTCCATCCATGGTCAATGGTGGGGCAAAACTGATTGGAGCTAAAATTCCCTCCTACTACCTAGGAGTAGTTTATCTAAACTGACAGTTCAAACTGGAAGCCACCTTCTCTGTTAAGAGTTTTGACATTTTATTTGGTGTTTGCAGTTCTGAGCACCACAATTTAAAAAGGATGTGGACAAACTGGAGCGTGTCCAAAGGAGGGTGATTAAAATGGTGAAGGGTCTGGAAACCATGCTCTATGAGGAACGACATAGGGAGCTGGAGATGTTTAGCCTGGAGAAAAGAAGGTTAAGAGGTGATATGATAGCCCTGTTTAAATATTTGAAGGGATGTCATATTGAGGAGTCTCTGTTGCTCCAGAGACTAGGGCCCGGAACAATGGATGCAAGCTACAGGAAAAGAGATTCCACCTCAACATCAGGAGGAACTTCCTGACAGTAAGAGCTGTTCAACAGTGGAACACACTCCCTCAGAATTTTCCTCCTTGGAATCTCCCTCCTTGGAGGTCTTTAAACAGAGGCTGGATGGCCATCTGTTAGGGATGCTTTGATTGAGATTTCCTGCATGGCAGGGGGTTGGACTGGATAGCCCTTGTGATTTCTTCCAACTCTATTATTCTATGACTCTATGAATCTCCACTGCTTCCTCATATCCTGGCTGTGTCTAAGAGTCTTCTTTAACTGAGCCTTCATACCTATCCTTACTCTGAAGTGATTGTCACTTACTGTAAAGCTGGGTTAGACAACCTGTTGCCCTCCAGATAAGCAGCCATAAAGTAGAAGGGTGAACTTTCAAAGAAACAAAAAGACGATAATAAAATCAAATACAAACAGAACAAAAAGATGATAATAAAATCAAATACATCATATCCCTTAAATAAAATCTATATATTGTATTCAAAAAGCAAAGACCTCTGATGCATACAAAATCAATACAAAACATTCACAGGATTACCAGCAATGAAATACTTTATTCACTTTTTATCCATTTTTTTTGATCCACACAATGAAAACACTAAAGGGAAGTCCATATAACGATTTTTTAAGTGTGGACCACAGAGCCCTTAATGCCTGGATACCTAGCAATCTTTTTATTTGCACTGCATCCGGGCAAGAATTTGCTGAAGGACATAAAGAAAAAGCGCTGTATCAGAGGAGACCACTAGCTGTTTGCAACAGGCCTTCTTTAAAAGGTCAGAGACATCTAAATGCATTCACATATTTTTTTTAGCACTGCAGAGATGAAAATCCTGATAGACTTGTCAGGAAAAGGTAAAGCACAATTTGGGAATTATTCGGTAATCCACAAACACATTAAGAATTTGCCAAATAAAGGATTCTTCTTAGTATTTCAAATTTAGTAATACTTTAATTACATTTGTTTTGTCCCTTTCTTCCATGGTGCCCAAGGCATCTTACATGAGAATTCTCTCTTATTATCCTCACAACCCTCTCAGGTTGGTTAGCCAGATACATGTTGATTTTCCAAGATTCTAGTGACATCACAGCTGATCTGTGTTTTGTTTTTTTGGTATAATTTAACATTCTAGCTATTATGCAAGCCCTTTCTTCAGTAGAGCTTCACGGTTCTTGTTGTGTGCCTTGAAGTCATTTCTGACTTATGGCAACCCTAAGGCAAACCTATCATGAGGCTTTCTTGGCAGAATTTGTTCAAAGGGCATTTGCCCTTTCTGTCCTCTGAGGATGAGAAAGCATGACTTGCACAAGGTCACCCAGTGGGTTTCCATGGTCAAGCAAGGATTCCAACCCTGGTCCCTCAGTGTCTTCATCTAGCACTCAAACCACTACACCATACAGGCTTTCACAGTGATCTAACTGGAACAGAAGGCAAAAAGTAAGCTTATCATCTTCTGTTGCCTTAACTACTTTCCAGTTGCTTTAAGCAGCTTACATATCTTAGCAGTTCCCTGTTTTGGTTCATTATGAAATCTCAATATCAAATTATATTAATTGCTACTCCATATACTGAGTCTTCAGCCTGTTCCTTCATTCTTTTTGACACAGTTCTTCTGTTCTGAGAATGGAAAAGTTACTTTTTTAGATTGCAACTCTCAGAATCCTCTAGACAGCATAATCCCTGGCTGTGCTGGATGACACGCTGTGCAATATGCATTCCAAATAAAGAATTTTCCCATGCTTTGTGTATACGGGGAGAAGGACAAGTTTCAGCCTCCTCTGTAGAAAGATGCAAAAAAGGTGATTTAGGCCTGATCTAAACGGGCGTTATGAGGTGCCTGCGTTACGTGCGAGGGGCGGCGCTTTCAAATGCCCCTTGCCCCTCGCATGTGACGGGGGCGTAAAAATGGCGGCGCCCTATACACATGGGCGCCGCCATTTTGGCATGGCCGACACCTAGCGTTCGCACGTCTTGGCGTGGTTGTGACGCCACAAGTGTGCCATTGGTGCCTTGAGGCATCACAACGGTGCCGCAAAAAGAACCTGCTTTTTGCGGGTTCTTTTTGCTGTGCAAGGGAACCGTGTGGTTTGTCCACTGCAGCTCCCTCGCGCAGCAAACTAGGATGGCGGCAGACCGCCCTTTTGGGCAGTCTTTATCCTGCCATAGTTTCTTCCCAGTTTAACTTGCTCTATGGCTGAGCTAATGACTGCAGGCACCCTTTGAACCAAGGCTGTGCAGAAAATTATTTTTCTTTAACCATATGCAGAAACAGAAGAGATGAAAATATGTGTCTTTGACTTTTGCAGATATGAATATTCACAGAACCAATTAATATGCTATCTCACGTAATCTGTAGGTCCTTCAGTGCAACTATGGTTAATATCCACCAGAAGTCTCACTGGAGGGCTTAGAGCACTGATGGCAAACCTTTTAGAGACTGAATGCCCAAACTCAGAGGCATTCCTGCACTGGATGTCACCTGGTGCTGGGGGATGGGACCTCTGGTGACTTCCAGGGCCAGAACTTCCACCCTTTGGGGAGGGATTTCCCGGGACAGGACCTCCAGGGGAAAAACGCAAGGCACACTCTCTTAGCCTCAGGCTAGCAATAGCAACCCCTCCCTCAAGAAAACTCCATGATAGTTTCCCTTTAGTGTTGCCATAAGTCAGAAACATCTCGAAGGCGCCACACACACAAATCATGCTATCTCAGCCTCAGAGGATGGCAATGGAATCTCTCTCTGACAAAGCTTGCCCCATGACAGTTTCACCTTAGGTTCGCCAGGAACAGGCGCTTGGAGGGAGGGTGCTCTAGGCCATAAGCTGGAAACAGCTTGGAGAGACACAACAACAACAAAAATGACAACAAACATAATAATGCACAAAAGGCACAATCTCAACAACTAAGAGAGCCAGAGGTTTGAGCATGCGACTTTGGAGACCAGGGCTCAAATCCCAGCTTGGCCATGAACACAACTGGGAAACCTTGGGAAAGTCACACTCTCTCAGCCTCAGAGGAAGGCAATGGCAAAACCTCCTCTTGCAGAGGCGGAGTGGGGAGCCTAATGGTGGACATGTTGGCTCTCGGTGGCATCTGCTTCCCAGGCAGCACCATGGCAGCACCAGGCAGCACCATGCTGAGCAGGGGCTTTTTCTGGATCAACCAAGTAGTCACGTCCTGGCTTGCCCTTATTGGATGAGGTATCCATCCATCCAGCCCTTCTTCTTTCCAGCTGGGGAAGGCTTCTCACCTAGCAGGGATGCTCTGGCTGCAGTCCCGATTCCCAGAATGAATTCTCCGGGTGGGAGAGGGAGGAAGAAAGGCTCAGCCACCTCCAGCTCCCCGACCTAGGCCTCCCTTGCTGCATGACCACCTAGACAACTTTGCATGCCAGAGAAGGCACACGTATCATGTGTTTGCCATCACAAGCTTAGAGATTTCTAGAGAGAACACTTTTCTAGGCATTTGTAAATCCTGCAGCACAAATCTATAGCCAACCTACAGCAGATGTTGACCACAGACTTGACCTGGAGGATTCCTAGAGAAGTGTCTTGTCAGGTAAAAAAAAGTGGCTTTTTAATTGCTGTTTTCCCACTGTGACGGAGGTACCGCTCCCCTAACCCTAGTGAATGTGGAGGGCCCGCTATATGTTTTCCTGATTTGCAAGGGTTGCAAATTAATGAATTTGGGTGTAATTCTCTGTGCCTGAGTGATTTGCTGCTTACTTTATAATGAGTTCAGTGGAAGGAGTATATTCATGTGTTTGTGTGTTTACACAGGTGCATTTGTATTCCTTATTTAAACATTTACGCTGACAGTCCCAGTACTCCATGTCTACCCATTTAAGAGCCCATGGGATGATCACATGATAGAACAGGTATGGTGAAAATGTGACTCTTTAAATGTTAGATTACGTATCCAATAATTGTTCAACAACAACAGTACCACTGGCTGCCTATCAGCTTCCGGGCCCAGTACAAGGTGTTGGTTATCACCTTTAAAGCCCTAAATGGCTTGGTTCCAAACTATCTTAGAGACCACCTCCTCCCGTACAATCCTCCCCGCGCTCTCCGGTCCTCTGGGAGGAACTTACTGCAGCCTCTAAAATCTAGGCTTGCGGCAACCTCCCAGAGGGCGTTCTTTGCTGTCGCCCCCAAACTCTGGAACGACCTGCCGGATGAGATCCGTCAAATAACATCATTAGACAGCTTTAAAAAAGCGGTCAAGACGGATCTCTTCCGGCAGGCCTTCCCAGATTAACCATCCCGGCCAAGGTTCCCAGGTTCCCTGATTCCCTCATTCCTCCCGTGGCCCCATCTTAGAGATGGTTGAGGATTAATAGAGGGATATCAGGGTTTTTAGTTTTAATTGCTGTTTTTATTCTTGATATTGTATTTTTAATATGTTATACTATTTAATACTGTCTTAAGGGGGGGGAGGGATAAAGTGTTTTTAATTGTCATATTTTATATTTTACTGTTGTTAACCGCCCGGATTGGTTTGCCAGAGGGCGGTATACAAATAAATATTATTATATTATTATTATTATTAGAAAGCTAGAGGTTTCCCATTCCAACACTGTGACATGGGGCTGGAACAGACGGGCAGGAAAAAGTGGCTCAATCCTGGCTTTTCTGAAAGTGGGTTGAAACACCAAGGTGGGCTGAACACCTATGAGCTGTCTGCACCATGCAGCATCAATCCATGCTGCATGGTGGTTGTTTTTTTGTTACCTCCACACCTTTCATGTGCACCACAACACAAACACACCATCAGCAACCTCCATTTACTTCCCTCTTCCCGCCCAGATGCCATTCCATCAGACGCCTGTCCACTGACTGGCCACACAGCTGCATGTGCCAAGTGTGTCTAGTGATACAAATCATGGAGCCCCCCCCCCATACATGCCCCCTTCACCTCATGCCCCCCGTTGGACTGTCTAGTTGTAATTACATCCATTGCATTATTGACAACTGATTTTTTGCTTTGCCAGTCTTGCATTAGTGCTGCGCTGTTTACATGCTGGCACAATGATGTGCATTTTCCACCTTGAGTCAGACTATCCTGGTTTCTTTTTTCTCCAGTTTATAGCCCCAGAGCACGGCTTCATTTCACTTTCCACCCAGTTTCACCTTGTCTAAACAGCCAGGGTTCAAAGTGGTTAGAAGCTCCTTTATTTGGCCAGTGCAGACTACCCCTCAGTTGTAGTACCCTTCTAGCAAGGACTGTTTCTTTCAGTCTATTTAAAAACAGAAATCACTGTTTAAAAGGAAGCCTTCCTTTAAAAAAAGAAAGCCCTTGTTTTAAAATTATTCTTTGGGATTCTACCCACCTCCCTGCATCCCTCCTCAAGCAGAAAAAGGGAGAGCGTAACTCTTAAAGAGCAGAAGTAAAACCACAAATATTGTCACAGCTTGTTAATGAAGATGTTTGTAGGGATTTTTAAAAAATATTTTTTTCATTAGCATTGTAGTGGTATAATAATGCTTCTCTCTCTCTCTCTCTCTCACACACACACACACACACACACACACACACGAAACCTTCCCTGTCATCTCTTCTTTTAACCAGCTTGCTACAATGGATTGGGTGGTGTGGTTTTTTAAACAAAACAACTCATTAGCGTTATGAGGTTTTACCTTTATATGGCAATAATACCATTTTGGATGGTAAATGTTTTGGTGCTATAAAGATATACTATACCCCATAATGTAAATTTCTCACTAGTACAATCTCTGATTTTATATAGGTTCCCTTTTCTTCAACTTTCTCTATAACAGCACTCTATAGATTTGAATTAGGATAACCTTTGCTTTTAAAGACCCCTTTTTGCTGGAGAGAGGAATAATAATAATAATAATAATTATTATTATTATTATTATTATTATTATTATTATTTATATAGCGCTGTAGATTTGCACAGCGCTGTACATAAAAACAATAAATATATAAAAACAATAAAGAATCACTCTTTGATCCAAGAGAAAGAGACGTTAAAGGTACTTGAACAAACTAGATTGCACATGGAAATGCCTTACAATGTGTTGCCCCTCTATGAGTTTCAAGATTGTTTCTGGCATGGAAGGCATGGGGAATAACACAGTGTACACCCACAAGCCTTGGCCACATTGCAGAATCACTTACGAATGGGCCTTTGGTATCCACTGGGGTTTGGTTCCAGGACACCCCCCCCCCCCATTGATACCAAAATCTGTGGACGTTCAAGTCTCATTAAATGCAATGGGGTAGTAAAATAGGGTAGGTTTGCTTTTTGGATTTTATAACTTTTTGGAATATTTTCAAGTTGTGGATGATTGAATCCGTGGATAAAGGTCCATGGATATGGAGAGATGACTGTACTAGCAAGCATTACAAATAATCTCACTTACGTGTAATGTTGAAAAAAATTGCCCTGCCCTCATATGAGAGAGTAAAAAAACCACAAATTCCCTTTTTCCCCCATAAAAGGAAAAGGGTTTCCAGGAAATAGCTGGACAGATTCAGCTAGTAAACAGCTATCTAACAATTATACTTGTCAGTCTGGATACACCGTAAGGTAGATGCCCAGGCCAATCCATTTAAGTTAGTTTATTTCATTTCAGCTCCAGCAAGCTGTGGTTTAAAATAAAATCAATATTATCTATCATTCTAACAACATCCAGGCAATTCTTTCATGCATTTTAAGAAATCCAAGTTAAGGCATGCTTCCAGAAGAGTAAACATTTTACTGAAGTTCAGTCAATACTCTGGGCATCCAATTGGAGATCATCTTTCTAATTGTTATTTTTCGACCCTATAATTTGCTTATTTCTCTGGAAATAGCCTTGCATCCTTTAGTGAGCCAAGGGTTCTTCTTTGAACTTCTTTCTCTCATGGTATTTGTCCTCTTATCCTATTCTGTTACAAAAAGCACAATCCCCTGCAAAATGCTGGATTAGAAAGCATCAGTCCAGTCTCCCACTGGACTCCCACTATACAACTGGGGACCCATGAAGTTTGCTGGGAAGCATTTGCAGGAAAATGTAATTTAGTGAATGGCTTGTATGAAAAGACATGGAACTGATATATGCATGTATGCTGCTGGTCACAAGAAGTAAAACTTTTAGAAGATGCTCTGTGTAGGCAGAACTTTCTTGCTATAGACTGCTTTTTAAACTGATTGCTTTTTAAACTGAGTCAACGCAAATATTTGCTTATTCTTATAAATTAAAACTCTTGAACTGTACCTTTGTTTACCGTGAAAAAAATATCATTTTTATTAACAGAACATATTTCACCTATTTATTGTTGTTCTGCACTTTCAAGTCAACTCCAGCTTATGAAGACCCTCTTACAAGGTTTTCTTGGCAAAGGTTTATTTGGAGTTGGTTTGCTTTCTCTTAAACACACACACAGAGAGAGTTGCCCAAGATATGGTTTTCCATATCTAACCAGAGATTTCAACCTTAGTTTCTCAGACTCCTAGTCCAATACTCAGGCCACGATACCATGCTGGCTCACCTTTCATCAATACTTAACCACAACATTGCAGAGATTTCCCAGAATTTGGGAGGGGTGGCCCTACTCAAAGCTCAGTACAGCCTAGAACAAGACCTTACAGTGGCAGTTGGTAGCTTTCATATCAGTGGGATGATGAACCTGCAAAGGAGCCATTTAGTGTAATGAATGCTACCCATAAATATCTTCAGCATTGTGGATAACTCATTTAACAGATTAACACCTGGAACTAATTTACTGCTCCACTGAAATAACACTGAGGCCCTTGTAGTGCTTGACAGGCCTCCAAACGAAACCAGTGTTCCAGGGATGGGGTGGGATGGAATGGAATGGAATTACATCTTCTGTTACTTCATATTATAGAGCACAAGAAGTTTGCCAGTCCATTCATCTAATGATCATAAGATTGGTAGTTTGGGGCCTAAGTGCTGGATGATGGGATGAGCTCCCATCACTAGTCTCAGCTTCTGCCAACCAAGCAATATATAGGCTCAAGTATAATCAACGTTCAATAAATCCTGCTACTATTTGTTGTTGATCATGATTTACAAATATAACCTACACTTTAACTTACTCAGAAAATTCCCTCGAGGATGTAGATACCAATATTTGATTTCAGCACAGACTCGTTTTATTTTCAAACTGACTGGCATACAACCACCAGACTTCACTATTAGAAGGAACTCAACAAATCAACTACTACATGGGCATCTAATATCTATAGACTGCCATGTGGAAAAAAATTCCTTCTCCTTCAAATTACATAGATTTTAACACCAGCACTACCATTTCTGTTTCCATAGGTAAAGTCCACATGAACCACATGGATGTGGTTCATATAATTTATATGTAAAGAAATCTTGTAGCACCTTTGAGATTAAATGAAAGAAAGAAGTTGGCATCGTGCACTTTTACAGACTTCAGTCTACTTCCTCAGATGCATTTGAGAAAGTAGACTGAAGTCTACAAAAGCTCATGCTGCCAACTTCTTTCTTTCAGTTAGTCTCAAAGGTGCTACAAGATCTCTTTACATACTGATTTTACAGACTAACATGGCTATACCAGTAATTTATATATATCTAAACTGTTGGATTAAAAATGGCCATCCTCACATGCATATATGAAGCAGCTTTATTGTATCTTAAATGAAAGAGCACTGAAAATAAGGAAAAGAATAAAAAATCTTTCAGACAACCCTACAATGAAACCGTGATGCAAACACAGATCTAGGAAGATCTATAGTGACCAACAGTCCTAACAACTAACTGGCCAAGTGTGGATGCACTGTTGGCAATCACAACAAGTTAAAAACAAAGAATTTATTTATTCAGAGCACTGGTTCCCAAACTTTGGTCCCCCAGGTGTTTTGGACTTCAACTCCTACAATTCTTGTCTTTTGGACATGGTGACTGGAGCTTCTAGGAGTTGCAAGAGGAACAAAGTTTGGGAACCACTGATTAAGAGTATTTGTATCCCACACTTTAGCAAATAAAAGGCTCCAAGAGTACTTTACTAATTGTTAATTTAGCAATTTGTGTCCTCAGGATTATAATTTAAAAAGGCATGGCATAAAAAGAAAAGGAGCCCTGGTGATGCAGTGGTTAAATGCTGGTATTGCAGCCACAACGTTGTAGGTTTGATCCTAGAGGAGGGCTCCAAAGTCCACTGAGCCTTCCATCCTTTTGTAGGTCGGCATAATGAGTACCCAGCTTGTTGGAGGCAATTGGCTAACACACTGTAAACTGCTTAGGGGATGCTAGTTTACTGATAGGTGGAATAGAAATGTATTTTCTATTGCTAGGGATGATAGTGGGGAAGGGGATTAAATCCAGCAGATATTGCCTATTATTTCATTTACTGCTGGGCCTAGGCATGATGGAGCTTTTCTTCTCTCCCTCAGAGAGCAAGGCAGAAGCAGTTGGGATAAAGGGAAGGCCTTTAATCTGCTTTTGTGCCTAGGCAGCCTAAGGCTGCAAACATCTGAATACTTGCTTTAGTCAAGACTTTTTTACAGTATAGGTGGGTAAATTGTAGCCTTCCAGATGTTGTTGGATTACATGCCTCTCCAACTCACTGGATATGCTGACTAAAGATTTTGAATGCAAGGAATTTAAGTCACATCTAAGATGTCCAACCTATTTTTTTTTATTTTAATTGTTTTAATTATCTTAAACTGATGTGTTAATTCCAGAGAAATTTAATGAGATTGTACAGGTTTTTTTTTAAAAAAATCTATTAAAAAAACAGGGCTCTACTTTGTATTTATTAAACTAGAACAGGATTAAAAAACAGTATTTAGTTGTTGCTTCTCTGTTTTATTTCTCATGCATGGTGAATCATCTGTGCTAATGGGGACAATTGGTCATTCATTTTGTTATGTGTCCATTCATTTGTCCCACAATTCTCTTCTCTTGCCCAATCCAATTATGAAAACTAGAAGTGTAATGTGTCCGCTGAACTATACCCAGGACAAAAAGCTTCAATTATCTCTTGCAAGTGCTGATTTAGTGCTATACTGAAAGCTATATTTTTAGCATGAACAGATTGATATTAGAGTCTGACAGTTCAAAGAAAACATAGACCTTTTTGAGCAAAGGTCATTCTCACATAAATAGTTCATTCTGATATTTATATATATACTGAAAACAATGTCACTTGGGTTATCGGTTAGAGGATCTAAAAAGATACATTTGTTTTTGCTTAATGGAACTAAAGCCCACAGCCAGACAAATAGATCATGGAGAATGAATAAAGCTCTACTTACTTTTTCACTTGTTAATACAGCACAGATAGATGAACAATAAAATGCATGTTAAACCCTCTGCAATGTTTAACCCAAGACTGGGGAACCAGAGCCACTCCAGCTGTTGCTAAGTCCAGTTCCCAGCCCTTCTAGTTAACTGGCTAACAGTAAGGTATGATGGGATCAGCAGTTCATTGGCATCCAGAGGGATGAAGGTTTCCTACCACTGGTTTAATTAATGCTCTTGACTGCACAGTCCATGGCAAGTATAGTCAATACATTTTACTGTAAGTCCAGGATGTCATATAGATGGGTGTAGGGACAATCTAGGATGACTTGCAGATGGATGCCTTTTAGACAGAGGCTGAAGCCTCCTACCTCTGAGTGACAGGTAGTAAACTGGCAAAGGTGTCCACATCCCACATTTAACAGGAGCAACAAATTAGACTGCTGAAATGAAGAAAGCTTGGGTAACCAGAAGGGGAATTTTTATGAAATGAACCCAGGTTAGTTCTGGTATTGATAATCCATTCTTGGACTTGGAGATATCATATTCTTTCACTGTTAAGCATATGTGTTTTGCATCTGGTTCTGGTTAGTTGATCCTGAGATTCTATTCATGTGAAAGAATAATACAAGTAATCTGATGTACCCCAAAGTATGAGAGAAGTGACCAGTGGGGTCCCACAGGGCTCTGTCCTGGGCCCAGTGCTATTCAACATCTTTATCAATGACCTGGATGACAGAATTGGGAGCATACTTATCAAATTTGCAGATGATACCAAATTAGGGGGAATAGCTAATATCCCAGAGGACAGGACCAAGATTCAAAATGACCTGAATAGACTAGAAAGCTGGGCCAAAGCTAACAAAATGAAATTCAACACGGAGAAATGTAAGGTATTGCACTTAGGGCGGAAAAATAAAATGCACAAATATAGGATGGGGGACACCTGGCTGAATGAAACTACGCGTGAAAGGGATCTAGGAGTCCAAGTAGACCACAAGTTGAACATGAGTCAACAGTGTGATGCGGCAGCTAAAAAAGCCAATGCAATTTTAGGCTGCATCAATAAAAATATAGTGTCTAGATCAAGAGAAGTAATAGTGCCACTGTATTCTGCTTTGGTCAGGCCCCACCTAGAATATTGTGTCCAGTTCTGGGCGCCACAATTCAGAAAGGACATTGAGAAACTGGAGCGTGTCCAAAGGAGGGCGACAAAAATGGTGAAGGGTCTGGAAACCATGTCCTATGAGGAACGACTTAGGGAGCTGGGGATGTTTAGCCTGGAGAAAAGAAGGTTAAGAGGTGATATGATAGCGCTATTTAAATATTTGAAGGGATGTCATATTGAGGAGGGAACAAGCTTGTTTTCTGATGCTCCAGAGAACAGAACCCGGAACAATGGATGCAAGTTACAGGAAAAGAGATTCCACCTCAACATTAGGAGGAACTTCCTGACAGTAAGGGCTGTTTGACAGCGGAATGCACTCCCTCAGAGGGTGATAGAGTCTCCTTCCTTGGAGGTCTTTAAACAGAGGCTGGATGGCCATCTGTCAGGGATGCTTTGATTTGGATTTCCTGCATGGCAGGGGGTTGGACTGGATGGCCCTGGTGGTCTCTTCCAACTCTATGATTCTATGATTCTATAATTCCGCACACTGTTGTAAAAATCTGTGTTTTCACATGTACCAATAAGGTTATCAAGATGATGAGCTAATGTATAAACAAGTTTCAACTTATGTATTCAGACTTAAGAGGATAATATGACAGCACATTCAAATCAAACTTGTTCATTCCATTCTCCCCATGATACAAGCTTCACATTGATTACTTCCAGCCTTCTATATGTACTGCAGTTTCAAGGCCTTGTAATTTATCAGGCTTTTTTTTCTCCTCTCTGTCATCCATGCATACCTTCCTTTCCCCCTTTTCACACCAGTCACTTGCTATCAGAGTCATCCACTATCTTCTGTTATTCTTTCCTTCACACTTATAGGTCACATCCAATGCACTATTTACTTCACCACATAACCTTTCTGCACACTGCCCTTTTCTCAAGTGGACCTCAAAGTCAAGAATACGCTACCCATGCTACATGACAACAGCAGGTTTTCCTCTACCATATAGCTTTTTCCCCATCACTCATTCACTTAAATGAAACTGCTTGTGGGAGGGGGGACAATTATTTCTCCAGCAAATCCAGAATGTTTTCCACCTTTGACTGTGGTGCTAGTGGCATGGGCATCTGCTGCCTTGTAGGTGACCTAGTATTATTTCAGTGCTTCCAGATACGTTGCAAATAGCAACCCACTGACAAATGAATCATTTTGAGCATCCTGCCAATTTTCAGCTGATTTTCCTTCCAATAATCTTTTATTTATTATATTAACTATTTGCTCTGTTACAAAAACGCTCTCAGGAGAAATAAGCAATAACAAAAACATGCATCTCTTACATAGGATCTAATGCTTGACCTCCTCTGGACCCACTACAATGCATGCCTAAAATCAGTGATTCTTAATCTCTGCTGTCTTCAGGTGCTTTAAAAAACTGCTCTGGTAATTTTTAACGGTGATTAAAATTTAATTGCTGGCTTTAAGTGTTTCTTTTTGTAAGCCACCTGGGGTGCAACTTCAGGAAAAAGGTGGCATATAACTAACTAAATTTGTTGTTGTGTGCCTTAAGTTGTTTCTGCCTTATGGTGATCCTAATATGAAGCTAATATGGGGTTTTCTTGTCAAGTTCAGAGGGGTTTGCCATTGTCATCTTCTGGGGCTGAAAGTATGTGACTTGCCCAAGGTCACCCAGTGGATTTCCATGGAGCCAGGAGTCAAACCCAGAATTGCTGTCTCTCAATAATTTATTTATTTAAATAATTTATTACTTAATTTATTACAGTTTATTTATTTAAATAAACTAAAAAAATTTTTACCTAAATGAATAAAACGCTTTTTAAAAAATCCTGCAGACTGAGGGATCACATTCTTAGGGTGAACACTCCCATTGTAAAATCTTACTCTAAATAATAATAATAATAATAATAATAATAATAATAATAATAATATAAAAATAAATTTAAAAAATCCAGAAATTGCTTTCTTGACTCACCATGGGCTTATCTTTTTCTTCACTTCTCTTCCAATTAACTAATCCAATTATTCTTAGATTATTAACTCTTTCCATAGAGGTTTGTATTTACCACCTTCCGCTACCTGAAAGCTATATTTGTAGCATGAACAAATTGAAATTAGAGTCTGACAGTTCAAAGAAAATATAGATCTTTTTGAGCAAAAGTCATTCTCACGTAAAGACCACCCCAAGGAGGAAACGTGGCCATAATCAGTTCATTCTGATACACACACACACACACACACACACAGACACTGAAAACAATGTCACTTGGGTTATTGGTTAGAGAATCTAAAAAGACATTTTCAATATCACAATTATTATTATTTGGGGGGGGGGGTGATTCCCCCTGCCTCAATTTCCACATTCCTGACTAGAAAAAAAGAAAAGAAAAGAAAAGAAAAGGTACCCAGTGTGGAGCACTGTTATTAAGATGAGCCTATTAAAGGCACAGTTTGGAAAGCCTTTTTTTCTCTCTGAATGATTTCACTGGTTGGACTGTAAGTCCCATGTATTGACAAAATCAGTGTTTGTACAGGTCTATGAAACAGATCTATGGAAACAGCTCTGGGCTTTCCCCCCCATTCAAAACAGAGTTTAGAAACTTAACCTCAAACCAAAATAACATAGGCGGGTTACACACCGCCATTTAGTACGTATTCTATATGTATTAGGGTTAGGAAGGGGCGGTGCTTCCGCACCCCCCTAACCCTAGTACATATAGAATACGTACAAGATGGCGGCGCCCTGTTCATATGGGCGCCGCCATCTTTACGTATCGGACGCTGTGCGTCCGGATGTCGCACGGCGTCTATGACGTTGCGAGTCCGCCCCAGGCGCCTCGCAACGTCATAGAGGCGCCGCAAAAAGAAGCTCCAAATTGGAGCTTCTTTTTTGCTCCGCGCAGGAGCCGCGCAGTGTGGCTGCTGCAGCTCCCTCACGGAGCAAATGGCGCCGGCGGGAGACCGCCTCAAAGCGGCGGTCTATAACCCGCCATTGTTTCATCTGTTATTTTGCACATTTTATTTTAATGCCATGTTCTGAGCCATTGTGGTTAATGCTTAATATATCATGACTGAGGGCCTGTCATTTGTGACATCAACAAGGACCACGTGAGGTCTCAGGTTCTTGAGCTGAAAATTCAAGTTTTGGGATGTTTTCATTCTGGCAACACTACACTCTTGACGAAGTGATTTTTACAGTCAAAACACTCAGTGTGCAAAGTAAAAACACTGACATTTATAGGAGACTTGTTCTATTTATTCAACCTTTATCTGTTTATGCTATTTATATTCTACCTTTCAGTTTCAAAGAAAGACCTTTAGTTCAGCTTATAAGCAACAAGACAAAAAAACAACATAAGAACAAATCTGAAACCTATAATGTAAACCTACATAAATATGAAACAGTCAAGGAACATTACTATTTAAAAGAAGACAGAAGTGATCACACACTTGGCTTTTAAAAAAAATCTTGACTAGCCATTTAAACTAAAAAGAAAGGCAGTGCCATTTTGAATGTTTCTAGGAAGTGTTACCCCAGGACCAGTTCCCAAATCGCCTTTCTCATATTTGATATCAATCTAATATTAAAAGGGACGCCGAGGTGAAAGACTGATGGGTGACCTTTAAAGACAATCCTAAGGAGGAAATCTGGCCATAATCTGGCTGGCTCCTGGAAGAGAGCAAGCAAGGCAACCACCACAATGATATCACCCAAGACATCAGCATACTCTATTTTGTCTATGAAAGGTGATGAAGGGACTCTCCCCGAAGGAGATGGTTCTGCACACACAGACAATGGACGCTTCTCCAACAGCAAGGGGTTTGCATTCTCTGAGATATTGTAACCAATCACCCAAACATTTACTACAGCTTCCAACCATTCTTTACTCCTGGAAAATCATTTAGCAGAGAGTTAATCCATTCATCCTAAAGAATACTGCCCTGGGACATGATTTTCAGTATAAATACCAGTGCCTGGACACTAGCAATTTGGTCTAGTTTGTAACCAGGCAGACGTTCTGTCAGTTTGACAAGGCACCTCACTAAGCCAGCTACCCCAGTTACCTTGGCAGCTATTGAGGCCTTTCTGTTCCGGACACCCATCAACTTGAATCACACTTCAAAATCGGTACTGTATCACTGTTAGCAAAGCCTCCACTATTCACCTTTTCCCCTCCGTTGCTTCATTAGTTCTTGTGTGCATGCGTGAATGTGTTATTTCCTTAATAAAACTACAAAAACCATTTGGAATTACCCCTGGAGTTCTGTGTGATTTGGAACCATTATACATAGGGTTGTGATGCCAAAGCCGCCTAGAGCCCCAGCCAAAACAAAATTTGAGCTATTAAGATTCCCTTGAAACATATGAATTTGTGGATGCCCTCCTGAGACCCAACATTTTGGATAACAGCCGAGTATCCTATACAACCTACACTGGAGACTAGTAATGGTCCTGTACACTAGTTTCAGGTAGTCAAGTTTTTGTGCAAAATATATTTTGCAGGACAACGTTGTTTTTGTACTTTCCTCCCCCAAAATGTGAAAATAATTGAAAAATGCCTCTCATAATCTTATCCAGTTGGAAAAAAATCTTCTAACATTATTCATTTCACAGAGAAGAGGAACAACAAAAACTGATTTTTATTAGTATGTTTGATCCGTTTTTTAATCCTATGGCAGAAAATACAGAATGCTATTGAAAGTATATGCATTTAACCAGGGCTGCCAGAAATCCCTGTTGATGAGGTGCAGAGTTTTAAACCAGACAAAGTGTCCTACTGTTCAACTGTTACAGGATGTCATCTGCAGTCACCCCTGGTGGCACAACAGTCAAAACTGTATTGAGAAAGGTGAATTTTCAAAGCCTCCTCATTCCACAAAAAAGCCTGCAGAGGCTGATCAAGTTGCTGCTATTCCTCAGGCTGTTGTGTGCATTCAGGTAAGTTCGGACTTATGACTCTAAGGCGGGTTATAGACCACTGAAAAGCGGCGGTCTGGCTCCGCCGCCGTTTGCAGCGTCTGGGAGTCGCAGCCTTTAAAGGGCGCAGCTCCCAGACGCTGCAGAGAAGGAGCGCGGAAATCGCGCTCCTTCTCAGGCCCCGGAAGAGGCGTCACGAGTGCCAAAGGGCGCACTTGCGGCATCACTTCTGGTGCACCACGTGCGGACGCAGAGCATCCGTTATGTCAAAATGGCAGCGCCTGTATGAACAGGGTGTCGCCATTTTGTACGGACTGAGTCCATGATAGGGCAAGGGGCGTCTAGAAGAGACGCCCCTTTTCCAAACTGGGACATCCTCGGGACGTCCCTAATGGCGGTTTGTAACCCGCTTAAGATGAACTATCACAAGGATTTTTGAAGAGAGGGGGGCAAGATATGTTCAGAGGGAGTTTGTGGTTGCATTCGTCTGAGGCTGAGATAATATGACTTGACCAAGGTCTCCCAGTAGGTTTCCATGGTCGAGCAAGAATCTGGTCTCCCAGAGTGACAGTCAAATATTAATACGTCAACATCACACTGGCTTAGTGTGGTAGTAGCTGCAAAGTTTTATGAGTACTGGATAACTATGGAAAAATGTTCACCATTATCTTTTGCTAAGTCAAAAAAAGGCTTTTCTGTCAGTCAGCAAACCACACTGGGAAAAATAATAGGCCTGCAAGTATTTCATATTATTTTCTGAATGTCTCAAAGTGTTGTGAAGGCATTAGTATGAGAATAAAAAGGTGGGGTGTTTTGCTGTTTTTTTAACAAACAAAACAAAACACTATTTTCTGCACTGTTTCCTGCGTAGGAACTCTCGTCTTCTGCACAGAAAAGCTTTCTTGTGCAAAAATCCTATGTGCTTTTCTCTGCAGCTATTCCTCCACAACACTTAAGGACATTTGAATATGTGGAAAATACTGTGGAGTAATATTTGTTTTATCTAACAGTGGGGAGAAAATTACTGTAATTAGAATAATAGAACATTTCAGTTGAAATGGAACAAAAGGGCCGATCTCTGCCATGCAGAAATACATAACTAAAGCATTCAAGAAAGATGTCCATCTGACCTCTGTTTAAAGACCTTCATGAATGGCGAGTCCCTCTGAGGAAAATATCTCTTATAGTAATGAAGTTTTCCTAAAGTTTAAGTGGAATCTCTTTTCTTGTAATTTGAACCTATTGGTTTGTGTTCTACGCTCTGAAGCAACATAAAGCAAGCTCACTCTATCATCTACATGGCATTTCTTCAGGTATTTAAACGGGCGGTCTGCCTGCGCCTTCATTTGCTGCACGGAGGAGCCTCAGCGGCCAAACCGGGAGGCCCCTCCGTGGCGCAAAAAAGAAGCCCCAAAATGGCACTCCTTGTTGTGGTATGCTAGTGACACCGCAAGGCGCCAATGGCGCACTCGTGACATCATTAGCGCCGCGCGACATGCGGACGCTAGGCGTCCACAACATCAAGATGGCGGCGCCCATGTAGAACGGGTGCCGCCATTTTGTACATCTGCAGGACATACTAGGGTTAGGGGCATGCGTAAAGCATGCCCTTTCCTAACCCTAGTATGTCCTGGGGACGTACCTTACGCCTGTGTGGAACGGGCCAAAGATAGCTATCATGTCACCTCTCAGTCTTCTCTTCTCCAAGCTAAAACATATCTAGCTTCCATAACATTTGGTTTCCAGATTTTTGATCACATCTTGCTTGCCCATTCTGGACATGTTCCAGCTTGACAATATCCTTCTTGAACTGTCATGCCTGGAACTGGACACATTATTTCAGACCAAAGCAGAATAGAATGGCACTACTACTACTACCCTTGACTTTGACACTATATTGCTTTTCATGTGGCCCAAAATTACATTGGCCTTTTGGCTACTGCATGACACTGCTGGCTCATGTTTAGCTTGTGGTCGATTAAGATCCCTAGATCCTTTTCACATGTACTGCTTGCAAGTCAGCTGTCACATATCCAAAATTTGTGCATTTCATTTATCCTATCTAGATGCAGTACCTTACATTTATCCCTGTTGAAATTTATTTGGTTAGTTTTGGCTCAGCTCTCCAAACTGTCATTTTGAATTATTATCCTCTCCTTTGAAGTATTACCAAACCCCCTAATTTGGTGTCCTCAGGAAATATGATACACATGCCTTCTAAATACATCCTCTAATTCATTTATGAAGATGTTAAACAACACAGGGATCAAGTTCAGAACCCTGACGCACCACTGGTCACTTTTTTTCAGAATGAAGAGCAGTCATTGGTGAGTTCTGGGTTTGGTCTGTTAACTAATTACCAATCCATCTAAGTGTAACACTTCACAGTTTACAAATTTACTTGTAATAATATTATGGGGGAACTTTTTCAAAAGGTAAAGGTAAAGGTAGTTCCTTGACATGAATGCCTAGTTGTAACCAGCTGTAGGAAGTGGGACTCATCTCCACTCCTAAATCGAAGAGCCAGAGCTGTCCAAGGACTGCTCTAGTGGTTATGTGTCCAGCATAACTGCACTGGATGCTGTTACTTTCCCACTTAAGTGGTACATATCTTTTTACTTGCATTTGCATGCTTTCAAACTGCTAGATTGGCAGAAGTTGGCATTAGTGACTGGAGCTCACCCCATCATGCAGCACTCTGGCCTTGAACTGCCAACCTTCTGATCTTCCGATCATCAGAATTGGCATCTTAACCACTAAGCCACCTTGTCAAAAGTCTTACTGAAATCATGATATACTAAATTCACAGCACGTTTCTAGTCTGCCAAGCATGTAACTCTATAGGGGGATTTAAAAAGAAAAGAGAGAGTGAGAAATTTTTTTTGTCCTCACACGTAAAGATGAAATATGGCGGTCTGTAACCCGCCATAGTAAAGAATTTTCGTTCCTAGTGTAAAAAAAATGGACATAGGTTTCCTCTCTCCCTACAGGTTATACAGCGTGCCCTCGGCTTACGAATTCTGTGCATGCTCATGCCCCATTGGAATGAATGAGGCTCGTGCATGCGGTGGTGCAGCGGCGCGCACACGCCACAGGCGCACACCCCATTCATTCCAATGGGATGCGCCATCCCTTGCGCCCCACACGCGGCTCTATGCAGATTTGAATGTATGCTCAAATCCGGGTATGACGCGGGCACACTGTATTTAGAGGTTTGATATAGAGCTTCTGTTTGGTAGATATTGGATACTCAGGATGTAGTCTCCTTTGAAGTTAAACAAGAACAAGGAATGCTGAATCTGCCTGTGTCTCCATTTGTAGTATTCCAGACTGCAGTGGTTGACCGAGACCTAGACACCACTTTCCATGATTTCTAAAGCACCAGGAGTCACATTAAGTTTTTAACTTGTGGCACTTAATCTCCTGGACACAGCACTCATCCTCTTCTGACTTCCCCCTTCATTTTCTATACCAGCATCTTAAACTCTAATTCTCTCTTCCCAGCACCACAGTGTTATTGCAGAAGCACTCTTCCCCTGAGGCCAGTCAAGCAAACAAACAAAAAAGTCAGTTTGCACCTCCCAAGGGCAACCAGCCACTTACATATCTTTCTCTTGTTTATTTCAAAATATTTATCACACCAATTAGGCTCTTAAGACTGCCATTGTTGTTAATGCTAAAACAAATACAATAAGAAAAAGAATCACAGCACTTTAAGCTACAAAAACCCAAACAGCTGATCACACAGTTCACCCAGTTACATAACAGGCAGCAACAGTGGAACTGAATGCACACCTTCCTAAAGAGGCACATTTTTGCTGCCTTCCTGAATGGTCAGCAGGTCAGACCAGGTATTTAGGCAGATATTTACACAAAGACTGTGCTACCACCAAAAAGGTATCATTCCTTACTTCCAAAAGCAGTGGAGCCAGTAGTTGAATGTCTTGTGTTCAGATCTTAATACTGTATACGGTATTCTAGAACCAGCCTATTTAGTACCTTAAATAAATAAAGAACAGCTGCCATTTAAAAACTAGCACTGTGAAATTGGCTGAGAAAGGAACTGTTGATTTTATGCTACTATTAAACAGCTAAACATGTATAGAGATAGGATGTGCATGTATTTTTAACCCTGACATAATCTTTAACATTCTGTTAGGACAACACTTAGCATCCCATCTGTACGATCCAGCAATTTGTAGCAATTTGCTAAAGGAACAACCTCTTCCTAAAGTGTTCCCTCCTCCTCCTCCACCGTCTTTAAAAATGCACCATGCCTCCAGATGGAAGAGCACAGGTTTGCAACAAGAAGGTTTACTGAAGCTGTCTATACAGTGTCAAATAAGCAACCATATTTTTTTTTGAAACAGCTCATAAACAAACCTGGCACATCATGCCATTTTAGAGATATGTAGTTATCTCTCTCTCTCTTAAAATCAGAACCTAGCATGTTCATTACATCTCTGAAATTTGGTCTTATTTCTGTGATCTCCATGGAGACAAGTTAATCACTTAACCATCTGGTTTTCTTTCCCCAAAGTGCACCACAGCTGCTACCTAGCATTTCGTAATCAGGACTCTTCCCCTTTCCCTCTCATTCAAACTAAAAAGGTACACACAGCTGCTTAGCCAGCCTTTCTCAGCTAACATTTTTTCTTCATATTTCTCACTAAGTGTCTCTTTCTCAAGCATCTATTGTCGAAACCTAAAACTGTACAACTTCCAAGGGATAGCTGTGTTATTCCATAGAGCAAAAGCAACTCAAGCTTGTGAAACTTTTAGTAGATTTACAGTCCAGTCTTATACATGTCTACTCAGAAAGAACTCCAACTATATTCACTGAGGTTCTCTCCCAGATAAGGAGCACAGGACTCTAGCTGTGTTCTGGCCTATTTTTTAAAGTTATTAAAATAAATTAATTTTATTTTAGTCACTTTGCATCCCATATTGGGAGAAAAATGAGATACAATGAAAATGAATAAACAAAATATAAATATTTTGTTTATTCATTTTCATTGTATCTCATTTTTCTCCCAATATGGGATGCAAAGTATCTTGCCCCATACCCAAGGATCTCAGGGCAGCATACAATAAAATAAATTTAGAACAATTTAAAACCATTTCATACATAAAACAGGATAAACTGAAAGTCATTAAAACAATCTAAACCTGTACACGTGCAAATTTTGAGGCATTCAGTCATGTGCCCCCACCCCCATGGGTAGGCTATTGAGTCATAGAATACACTGCTGAACCCTACAGCCAACGGACATCTCAGTGGAGGAATACTTGTCAATTGTATACTGCTAGATAACAGTGAAGGACATACATGACTCAAGTGGCTTCCTGATAATGTCCTTAAGGGATACCCAGGGAGCTATGGCATTAGAATATAAAGAACACAAAGAAGACTGCCAACCACCAATCCTCACAGAGAAGAGGCTTGAATGCCATCCATGCACAGAGATGCCGAATAGCTGGCATGTTCCTGGAGTATTTGTCTGAGTCCCTGTGATGGACAGCTGGAAAAAACATGACATAGAGGAACATTTGAAACTTTAAAAAAATTGCTTCAATCTCAGAAGGAATCCTTTCTTCCTTGTTTCTGATGACACTTCTTGGCCAGAGCTGCATCCCACCCACTAGCAGGCTGCTGAATGGCCAGGGAAAGTGAAAGAAAGAAGGAGGGTTTCCTGCATGGGCAGAGTGCAGGGAGAGGAAACTGCAGCAGCCAGTGTGTGGAGCCACAACAGATGTTTTCTGACAAGTGGGAAAACGAATTAATGCACCAATGAGGGCACCAGTAGTGTAAAGCTGAAGCACCTGTATATTGCCCTTTTCCTCCTCCCAAAAATACTTTATTTTCTAAAAAGTGATGTGGGGGGCACAACAGAAGAACAAGGAAGCCAAGCCAAAACAGAGTTTGTAGGCCATTGCTCCAGAGGCTACCGTGAGGCAAACAATGTCCACATTGTGCTTCCCACTTAGACAGAATAGAGAGGAGTTCCTTCTGTCATGAAGAAAGCCAGAAGCTTCATTCAGCTCTACCTTCTTGAGAGGAGTTGTCCATTCTTCCACTGACTAATAATAATAATAAAATATTTATTTGTATCCCGTCTCTCCCTGTATTGGATCGAGGCGGGTAACAACAAACATAAGAACAATAAAAATAGAACGCAACAAATCAAAAGTAAAAAAAAAACCATAGCAAAGCATATAAAATCCAATTCCCTATTTCCCTCCCACCTTAAAATAGCATTAAAAACAATAATTTCCAACTGGAGAGTGAACATTCTGAGGAGGTCAATTTGGGAATGCCTGCTGGAAGAGATCCATTTTTATTGCCTTTTTAAAGGCCTCCAAAGATGTTATATAGCGGATCTCCTCCGGCAGGTCATTCCAGACTTTTGGAGCAGCAACAGCAAAAGTCCTCTGGGAAGTCGATACCTGTCTGGTTTTCTTGGACTGCAAGAGATTCTTCTCAGAGGACCTGAGAGTGCGAGAAGGATTGTATGGGAGGAGGCGTTCCCTCAGGTGCGCGGGACCCAAGCCATGTAGGGCTTTATAGGTAATGACCAACACCTTATACTGTGCCCAGAAGCTAATAGGCAGCCAGTGTAGGGATTTTAAGATAGGTGTAATATGTTCAGATTTCTGACTCCCTGTAACCAATCTGGCTGCCATGTTTTGGACCAGTTACACCTTCCGAATGAGGCATGAGGGTTGCCCCATGTAGAATGCATTGCAGAAATTGAGACGAGAGGTTACCAGTGAATGTACAACCGTTTCTAGGTTTTCCCATTCCAGGAAGGGTCGTAGCTGGCATATCAGCCGAAGCTAATGACAGGCACTCCTGGCTGTCGCATCCACCTGAGATGACAGCTGAAGCGACGAGTCCAGGAGTATCCCCAAGCTACGAACACAGACCTTTAGGGGAAGTGTGACCCTGTCCAGAACTGGAGAGCTTATCACCATTCCCAGATTAGGATTACCTATAGTGAGTACCTCCGTTTTATTTGGATTCAGTTTAAGTCTATTTTGCCTCATCCAATCCATTACTGACCTCAGACAGTCATTCAGAGGGGAGATGCCATCCTTGGTCACTGAAGCAGTCTGAGACATGGAGAAGCAAATTTGGGTGTCATCAACATACTGATAACACCCCGCCCCATGTCTCTGAATGTTCTCACCCAGCGGCTTCATGTAAACGTTGAATAGCATTGGAGACAGTATCGCACCTTGAGGGACACCCTATTTGAGCTCCCTCTTGGCCGAACAACTGTCCCCAAGTGACACCATCTGGAGCCTACCCGAGAGACTACTTTTCATTCTGGCAAGACTATTTGTAACTTCTACTAGAGACAACTAGTGTTCATCTGCTGAAAACTGTTGCAGTGTGAAAGACACTAACAACCAGAATAGTTAAAATATTGTAATTACATAGCTGAATTTTGGTCTAGACAGTCAGGCAGGCCGTTTTTTGAAGGCAAAGGTGATAATGGAACAACTATGAACCTCTCTTCTCTAGAGGTGAGTCCTTTCCCTAGTATGCTGGTTCATACTGGATATTATGACTGCAGGTTAAGTTGAGTGTCTTATTTTGACTATTAAAAAAAAAAAGCAGCACCTAACACAAAGTAAATGTGAAAGAGTTATCACCTGTGCTTCAATTGAATCCAAGAATCCTTCCATCTTACAAGCTTTATTATTATTATTATTATTATTATTATTATTATTATTATTAAAATGTATCAATTCATAAAACTAGAACTGAAGTGTATTTCACATTACATATCCTGTCCTTATTGGACTATCCCCCAAAATTCCTCTGAAACAAAAATGTTTTATTCCCAGCATTTGATTATAAGTTCTAGTGATTGCTATCTCAGAAAATGAGCAGGGCATACCCTAGGATGGAGCAAGAAGGTAAAATGTACATAGCTCAGAAAGATGCAGGACTTAGAGTTGACCATGCTGTTATTCCAGGTAAGACAGCTCACCTCACAAAGGCAGCTAAATGTTTTGGGACACATTTGATATGACCAGGCTGCTGGAGAAGATCAACAACATTAGACTGCATTTCCTTTTTCAAGCTCGGGTCCCTTAAAACTCACTGTTGTGAGATATTAATGAAAAAGCTCCAAAATGCCATCAGGAATCAGTCACTTACTGATTACTGCCTAGCCATTTATCATTATTTATAGCAGATGCACATGTGAAATATCACTTTTCCAAGCATATTTCTTGCAGCAGTATATTTCCATCATCAGTAGTAGATGTTACATAAAAGCATAAATTAGGAACAAGTGAGAAAAAATTAATTATGTCATACTCACAATGCACCTGGACCCATTTCAAACTGGCTTCCGGGCGGGTTACGGGGTTGAGACGGCCATGGTCGCCCTGGTCGATGATCTCCGTCTGAGCGTCGACAGGGGAAGCGTGTCCCTGTTGGTGCTCTTGGACATCTCAGCGGCTTTCGATACCATAGACCATGGTATCCTTCTGGGACGCCTGGCAGAGGTGGGGATCGGGGGCACTGCGCTCCAGTGGTTCCGCTCCTACCTCTCCGGGAGGTCCCAGATGGTGCAGCTGGGAGACGTGTGCTCCGATGAGAGGCCCCTAAAAACTGGGGTCCCTCAAGGAGCCATTCTGTCTCCCATGCTATTTAACATTTACATGAAACCGCTGGGAGAGATCATCCGGAGACATGGGGCGCGGGGTTATCAGTACGCTGATGACACCCAAATCATTTTCTCCATGTCTCCGACTGATGCAGTGACTGGGGATGGCATCTCTCCTCTCGTGGCCTGTCTAGAGTCAGTAATGGGCTGGATGAGGGAAAACCGACTCAAATTGAATCCAGAGAAAACGGAGGTACTAGTGATAGGTTCTCCTGGTCCAGGAATGGCGGTGGTTCCACCTGTCCTGAACGGGGTCACGCTCCCTGTGAAGGACTCCGTGCGCAGTCTGGGGGTGCTTCTTGACTCGTCACTTCACCTGACTGCTCAGATGAATGCGACGGTCAGGAGCACCTGTTATCAGCTTCGGCTGATTTGCCAGCTGCGCCCATACCTGGCCCAGAGGGACCTAGAAACTGTTGTACATGCTCTGGTAACTTCGAGACTGGATTTCTGCAATGTACTCTACATGGGGCAACCCTTATACCAAACTCGGAAGCTTCAAATGGTGCAGAACATGGCAGCCCGGCTGGTCACTGGTGCTCCCAGGGCCAGCCATATAACACCGGTTTTAAAAGATCTCCATTGGCTGCCCATCCGCTTCCGAGCTCAATATAAGGTGTTGGTAATTACCTATAAAGCCCTAAATGGCTTGGGCCCAGGATACCTAATGGACTGCCTCTCCCCGTACATTCCACCTCGCACCCTCAGAACGTCCGGGCAGCAGCTACTGAAGGTGCCTGGGGCTAGATTAGCCTCCACATCACGGAGGACATTCTCCATAGCTGCCCCAGCCCTTTGGAATGCGCTGTCCACAGAGCTCCGCTCGTCTACTACCCTGGCCCAATTTAGGAAGGATCTTAAAACCTTCCTATTCCAACAGGTATTCCCCGAATAAAAATCCTGTGGGCCTCCCTCCTCTTCCGTGGCCAAGAGGTTGGGCTATGGGGCTTTTTGCCTGTTTGTTTTGATTTTATTGTTGTGGATTTTAATCTGTTTGTACACTGTGTTTTAATTTGATGCAAGCCGCCCTGATCGTAGGAAGGGCAGCATATAAATAAAAATTTTATTATTTTTTATTATTATTTATTAAAGGGTATTGTCTTTCAGTTTTCTGAGTTTAATAATGTCAGGTGTCGTCAGTAATGATGGACGCAGAGAGGAAGGCTTTATAACTTGAGAATGAGAAGGCCTGAATTTTCTGACCTGTACTGGTAAAACTAAAGAAATGCCAGTAAAATGCCAATAGTTAAAATATTTACTGTAACACACACACACACACCCCATAATGTTGAACATAAAGAAAACAAAAATAATGACCACCGAGGACCTTCACAAGTTCAACCTAGACAATGAAGAAATAGAAATAGTAAAAGAAGTCTCATACCTTGGATCAAACATTGATAGAAATGGAGGCTGCAGTCAAGAAATTGGAAGAAAATTAAGAATTGGGGGGGAGGTGGCTATGAATGAACTAGAAAAGATTCTAAAATGCAAAGATATACAACTGAGTACAAAAGTTAGAATCATAGAAGCCCTATTATCATGTATGGATGTGAGAGCTGGACAATTAAGAAAGAAGATAGAAAGAAAATCAATTCCTTTGAAATGTGATGCTAGAGAAGAGTGCTAAGGATTCCATGGACAGCCAAAAGGACAAACAAATGGGTCCTAGATCAGATCAAGTCGGAAACCTCCCTGGAAGCCAAGATGACCAAACTGAGGCTGTCGTACTTTGGACACATCATGAGAAGGAAGAACCCATTGGAAAAGACAATAATGCTGGGAAAGATGGAGGGAAGCAGGAAGAGAGGAAGGCCACATGCTAGATGGATGGACTCTATTAAGGAGGTTGTGGCTATGGGGTTGCAGGAATTAAGGAGGGCAGTGGAGGATAGAGGGTCTTGGAGATGCCTCATCTATAGGGTCGCCATGAATTGAGATCTACTCGAGGGTATTTAACAACAAAATCACATATGTGTTAGGATTTTGTTGAGATAGAAACACAAGCTTATTTATTTACAGTTCTCTGAAAGATTCTGGCAGCTGCCAATACAAATAAAGCTACTACACTTGTAATATCTGAATACAATTATTTTATATGCTTATTGATTTTGATATAAATCAAATCTCAGAGGATATCTTCAGGTTAGGCAGGAGCAACAGAAGACAAAGTTCCCACTTTTTTAAATAGTTGGGTGGAAAGACAATTTCAACAGGCGTAGTTGCTTGTTGAGTTTATAAGCTTGGAGATCTTATGAGAGCAAAAACGTAGACTTGCCAGAAGCTTAAATGATGCAGGATCTATTGCTGTACACTTCCCTTCCTGTCTGTCCAAAATCACATCTAACTGTCCTCAGCCTCCCAGAAAGCTACTAGAAAAACTGACAATCTATACTGTACTTAATATAGAATATTCTAGCAAACCAAGCCTAGATCTAGGAGTGGATCTGCTACAAATAGTAAACTGCTATTGAAGTTACAACTCTTCAAGGGCCAGGAAAGTAGGCAATACTGAGGCTGAAATAAGTGCAGGGGTTCAAGAAGAAAAGTTGAGTAAACGAGTTCCATCTGAAGCTCTGGATTTTGTCAAGTGGGTTATTGCTTTCAAAACACTTCCTTAAAAATGCTAGTAGTGCAACAATTAGTACAGAAGAGTTATGAATGTCTACAGAAGGCAGTAGTAAGATACAGCAATTGCTTCTCTAGCATTGGTGTCTGGTTCAGGTGCCTAGAAGAGGATGCCAGGGGCAGCAGTGGCAGCCAGCCCTGCCCTACCCACCTCCTGTCGCTTGCCTGCATCCTCCGACCACCCGCCACCCAGCCAGACCTGAAATGGCTGTCAGGCAACAAGAGTGGGCTACCTTCCCTCTCCTCCCCTCCTCCTGTCTGACTTGCTCAAATGGAGCCCACCCATCACCCACCCAGATGCCCACATACAGCAGCTGGCAGCTGTGTGAGCAGTCAGGCAAGTGAGACAGTAGGAGGGGATGGAAGGAATGTGAACTGCCTCTCCTTCTCCAGTACCTTGGCTCCCTTGTCTCAGACATCCATGACACTGGAGAAGTGAGCTGGGCAAGTGAGGCAGGAGTGGGGCTTGTGTGCACACATTCTTCCTCCTATGCCTTGGCTCCCTCATCTGAGAGAAGCAGGGCAGTGGAGAATGTGGGAGGGTACTTGTGTGTGCACTCGCTCACCCCTCTTCTTCTGGTGCCTTAGCTCCCTTGTCTGAGAGAGACATGGCAGCAGAGCAGGTGGGAAGAAGGCCCAACCAGGTGTTAGCCCCCTCACTGGAGGTATCACTTGATGCAGTCCACACTCCAGCACTCCCCTAACAACATCACTGGTATACAGTAATTAGGTAGTGCTTCCTAAAGTACTTTGTGTTCTTGCTTATCTATCTTGTACTCTCTGTAGTATAAACTGATACTCTTTGCCAAGAGTGGGAATCCTGCAGCCCTCCAACGGTTCTTGGACTGGAAGTCCTAACAGCCATAGCCAGCATAGCCATTGGTGAAAAATGCTGGGAGTTACAGTTCAACAACATCTGGCGAGCTATATGATTCCCTACTCTTAGGGTTATTTTCCTCTTTTTCCTGCCAGTCTTTGCTCAGTTTTGCCAAAGTATGCAGCTACCACAGCTAAGCCCCTTAATTTTTCCTATCTTTAGAATAGTGTTTATATAATAATGCATTTTTATTATGTTTTGCTAACTTGGTATGTTTGCTGCTGACACAGGAGCTCAGATGTGTATTTGCTGCATTCATGTTCCTTTTTTTTTTTAAAGGAAAGATTGTTTTGTACTTAAAAATGTAGGTAATAACTTACACAGACAGGTGCAATAACTTACCTACACATGCTAGGGCTGGTGAGAGTTGCCATCCAAACAACATCTGAAGAACCACATGTTTCCCCACCCCTGTCTTACCCTCAAACACAATGCAGTCTCTATCATTATATTCAGTCTCTGAAGCATGAAAATATTTTTAAACAGCAAAATGCCCAATAACTTTTTGCTGTAATGGTCCCTGCCACTGCAAATACGTTTGGAAAGCTCAAGCAAAGGAGAGGTTTCCCCTTGAAAACATTTAGTAATTATACACAAATAATTCTGGTGTGTTCACTGAGTCATGTGGGCTTCATGGAAGACATATGCCTGAAAGTACTTAACATTTAATTCATCTCAGTAAAAGGCTTACAACAGTGCATGATATGACAGAAACAAAACACAGTTGGCCCTTCTTATACACAGTTTTTTTATACATGGATTCAAGCATCCACGGTTTGAAAATGTTAAAAAAGTATAAATTTCAAATATCAAACCTTGATTTTTCCATTTTATATAAGGGACACCATTTTGCTATGTCATTATATTTAATGCGATTTGAGCATCCACGGATTTTGTTATCCACGGAGGATCTTGGAACAAAACCCCAGCGTATAACAAGGGTCCACTGTATTGTTCCAATTTTCACCAAAAATTCACATTTACATTCATAACAGAAACTCTACCTCTTGCCACAAAAATCAGGTAATGCTTTTCTTTCTAGCCTGCCCCATGGCATTTAGGTGCAGTCACATAGTCAAAAGGGTCTATTATAAGCGACATGAACTGGCCACAAATTCAGAAACAGGAAGCAATCAAGTGGGTAATAACAATGAACTTAAAAAAATTACACAATAATGCCTGGTTCTCATTGTTAACAAATACATGCAAAGGCAGGTTGAGTCTCCCTTATCTGGAATTCCAAAATTCGAAATGCTCCAAAATCCAAAATTGCCCACATGGGTGGTTGAGATAGTGACATCTTTGCTTTCTCATGGTTCAGTGTAAACAAATGTAAACAGGAATATGGGATGAAGGCAGGATTATAGCTCACTAAATCGTCGCCGAACTACCAGCCGCCATCAGCCCTGGTCCAAGCTGGGTCCCAGCCACACTCCACTAGCCATTTGACGGCAATTTGGTGAGTGATAGAAGATTTCCACACCTGGCTCCATCACTGCTAAAACGTCTGTAAAATGTCCTAAAAAGGTGGAGGAAGCGCACATGTCTGGAAGCCAGGAGCGCTTCTTCAATTGTCAGGGAAATGTCGCTCCCTCTAGCACCCCTGAATCATTGCAAGGGGATGATTCAGGGACGCAAAGGAGGGAGCAATGACTGAATGGTGGTCGCTTGCAGAATTCCTGACTTTTGACCAAGCTGGCTGTGCCTTCTGTTAGCTGAAGTCCAAATAATCTGGAGGATCAAAATTTGGGAACCACTGGACTAGATGAAACAATGAATGCATCCCCAGACACTGCAGTGACTGTAATTTCAAGTTCTCAGCAAATACAAGTGACTGTCTCCCCCAAGAGTCTAGCACTACAAGAATTCCATTTATCCTGTCTCTCTGACCCAATCCAAACAACCTGGTATTCATATAAAATAACTTTTGTCGGGTGACAGATTCTAGAAGAGATTTTGATATATCAGCAGAACAATCTCCAGAATATAAAACTGCATACAGTGGGCTCTTGATAGCTGCTGAGCTTGATTCCAGGACCCTCAGTGGATACCAAAGCTGAAGCCCCGTTACATACAATGCTGGAGTAAGGTTATGTTGTTTATATAAAATGATAAAATCAAAGGTTTGCTTTAAAAAGTATGGGGAGGGGGTTGGAATATTTTCAAGCCATAGACGGTTGAAACCTTGGATGAAGAATCCATGGATACAGTGGGCTGACTGTATAATCTTGTAACTTCAGTCTGTGGTTTATTTTCACTAGTCAAAGTGTCAACAGATGATGTTTTATTCACTGTTGGTCTATAACTTACATTAAAGTCTCTGTGTTGTACATTTTGGCCTAAATTCAATTTCTAGTCCAATCTAGCATAGGCCCACTAAATCAATGGGAACTTGCTAAATCAAAATGTATGTAGATAACATTGTATCAATAGATTTATTTTAACAGGCACTAACAACTGGATTTGGGCCATTGTTTCCTATTTGTTTTAGGTACTCGTCTTAATAATTTTAGTTAGTATCAGTATGCAGAGAGATCTTGTAGCACTTTGAGAGTAACTGAAATAAAGAAGTTGGCAGCATGAGCTTTCGTAGACTTCAGTCTACTTCGTCAGATGCATATAGTTAGTATGTGTGTTTAAACTATTGCATTTTATAAATCTTCATATAGCAAATATTAACAAAGAAACTCATGTTCTTCTGTAAGATCTTGCCTTTTTGCTTACAATGTATTCTGCAGCCTTTCTTACATAGGTCATAAACATCCTGAAGGCACCAGAACCTATCTGATTTTGGAAGCTCAGCAGGTTCAGTGAAAGGAACTGGCAAAATAACGTCTCAGTGTTCCTTGCCCAAGAAAACCTATGAAATTCATGAGGTTGCCATAAGTTGGGAAGGCACACAAACACAGACGCACACACTTTCTTTGCAGGCTAGAAACCCTTCATTTTCATTTTCAAAAAGATTCACAGAATGGTTGTGCAAACTCCTGTACGTAACCAAATAAAAATGATGCCTCTTTGATACCTGGTCTCCCCTGTTCTAATCATATACCATGTGTAACTTTTAACCTTAAAATGACAAACATTAAGTCAACAAGGAAGGAAAGGAACACACAACTTGTCTTAACCAAGGCCACTAAACACGGGCTAAATTTTCGATCAATCAAAGTTTTCCTATCTCTCCAACATGGTATTATGATCAATGTCACTGCTGCAACTCTCCTCTTAATTTATACTGTAATGGATTTTCTGAAATCTAACACATTCTCAAAACAAGGTCAGTCTTCATCATTTTAAATCCCATAGATTTCAACAGGAAGCACTTATTTGTTTATTTATTTGTGAGATTTATATCCCGTCTTTCTCCCAAAGTGGGATTCATGGTTAATGTTCCTATTAAATCTTACCAGTATCATTGAGCAAAATAGCACACCTGTAAATCAGTCATCAGTATAAATGAGATGTGCAATTTCTTAAATTTAAGCCTTAATATATTATTCATATGTTGAACAATAAAATTGAATGATGGCTATAAAACATTTTGAAATTCTCTTTAAAATGCAGGAGCAGAGGGGTGCCATTCACCATTAGCATGATATTCTGTGAAACATGTACTAAGGCTGCACACGCATCCACCAAAAAAACTCCAAAGCACAGGCCCTGTGTATTATTATCTCTTCCTTAAGTAATCAGCTATACAGACTGCTTATTTGCATCAAGGTTTTTTTCATGGCTACCAATTTTTTAAAAAAAAATATGATATAGTAACCCACCTATTTTTGTACTTCTGAAGAGAGCAGTTAAATAAGAGCCCTTTTGCTGCCTAAAAATCTACTATAAGTACGTGCCAGACCTATGCGATTAAGACCATATGTTTCCTAGGTGATAAGCTTTTCATATTTTTTTTCCATGAGGCATTTGAAATTGAGTAAAGGAAGATTAATCCTCCTTCCCATGAGAAGTAAGAGTCCGTTGACTAATTTCTCAGCATTTAGATGTTATAATTAAGCATATTGATTCGACTGCTATGTTTCTTCCCAACATAATGAAATAATTAAAGAAAAACTTCAATGAAGCACTTGAAAGCTAATTCGGCACCGTTCTACCAAATGTGTTCCATCTCCTATCCACATGAAGAATTTTTTTTCCTCACATGCACGCTATTTCCTTTTAATCTACACATTTAATCAGACAAAGTTCTGGAAGCTTTGTCCCTCACATAGTATAATTTGTTTGTAGTTATATAAATATGTCCTGGCTAGTGGGCCTGACGTGCTGTGAGTTGGTTTTGTTTCTGCTGTGCTTGTACTTTAGCACTATTTAAAAAAACAGCATGTTGTTCAGACACCAACATTTCAGAAGTAACTTGCCAAAAAGTGTGCAATTGTGTTTTGTATGCAAAAACATCTGTTTTTCATGTTTGGTTCTAGGCTATTTGAAGAATTGTATTTGAAGAGCCAGGATGGTGTAGCGGTGTGAGCACTGAACGATGGCTCTGGAGAAGAGGGTTCAAATCCCCATTTGGTCTGAGGGTGGAAATGGCAAACTCCCTCTGAAGAAAGCTGCCAAGAAGACTCCATGCTAGGTTTACCTTAGAGTCACCGTAAGTCAGAAACAACTTGAAGGTACATAACTACAACAATTTCCCTAAAGCTGTATAATTTTCAAGAGAGACCCTTCTCTCTGTCCCACTGTATTCTGAGATGCATTTGGATAGAACAAGGGAGAAGGCCTTCTTGATGGTTGCTCTGAGACTTTGGAGATCCCTTCCTAGGGAGACTAGAGCGACTCCCTCCTTTCTCTTCTTCTGCCAATAGGTTAAAAAAATCTTATTCCATCAAGTTTATAAAAATAGAAATGTTATATTTTATTGCTTTTTTGTATAGTTTTTAATCTGTACTACAGGTTGTAAGCCACCTGGAGTTCCTCCCCTTATTGAGAAAAAGACAGGATATA
>NC_056523.1:29547925-29562989 GCF_019175285.1 Sceloporus undulatus | reverse complement strand
GATGATGATGATGATGATGATGATGATGATGATGATGATGATGATGATGATGGTGTGAGTTTACCTAAAGACCCACACTCACTCAGGATATCGTGTAGATGTGAATATTCCATACCCTTTTTTTAAAAAAGGACATTTTTTTAAACAAGCACAGGAAACTTCCTTGCCAAGTCTGATAATCAGTAGTCACCTTTTGTTTATTCTTTTTATGTGTCCTGCATACTTTGCTGCATTTCAGCAAAATACAACAGGAAGTGGCTTCGTAGGGGATGGACTGGGTTTGGTGGCAGTGTACCACTTCCTCGGTTTCTATGAGGTCAGTTAAAAATAAACACTGCAAACAAGATCACAATAGTTTCCACATTTAAATCAAATTTTAAATCCAATAGCAAATATGCAACTTATTGTATAATGAAAGCAACACATATCCAGTCTCTTAAAGTTCCATAGACAACCACACATCACCAATGCAGAACTTGTTTGCAGAATTCTGGCTGCTCAGCAGTTATTATAGAGAACCTGAAAGACCTAATTGCACATACAAAATAGATATAAACAAAAAATTAAAAGTCCACTGTAGGAAATTTACACTTTCATTTCCTCTTGAATCTATATATTGAAAACACCAGCTGTTAATCCAAGGTCTGTCCAGAGCATTAGGTCCTGGCTCTGGATTGACCATGATGGCAACCACACACACAGGGCTAAAACTGGTGAAATGCTGCATCGCTACACACGTGGGCCATCCAGGCTGACACTGCATCAGCTTCCCTGGCTTGTCCCATTTTCAGAGCTACTGCCTCCACTTCCTCACATGCAGGAGCTCCATATAAAGTCTGCCTGGGGTAGCACCACTTCTGCTGAGGTAAGAAATGGGCACCTGGACATGAAAAAGGAGTTCAAACATTTGTTTCTGTCCTCAGCAAAAGTAGGAGTGCACCAGGTAGGCTTTACATAGAGCTCCAGCCCATCAGGAAGCAGTGGTGGTGATTCTGAAAACAGGACATCCACTTTCCTTGTGCTGTTCAGTGTGAGGAAGGGGAATGGCATGGCTTTTGGCATGTGGTAACTGGATTGTGCTGAATCAGATCCATACCACCTGTGCACACATCAAAAGAACCCACAGTCATTCCGGGGTTTCCAGGAAACAACAGGATTTTCCCTGACCTTGCTTACTTCAGATAAAGTTGGGTTAAGGCAAAAAAAAGCATGGATCCTTCGCAGAAGTAACCATACGTTGTCAGGACTACCAGCACCAACCTTTGGGTGAACACAGCATTTTTCACAGGTTTAGAAAAACCCAAAGTGATAATGGCCCAATTTGTATCCCTGGCAAAACCAGCTCTCCTTCCTTTCAGTTCTCTCTCCAGACTGAACTGATAACTGCAGCCCCTTAGGTAGGGTTTCTTCGCTTACTGTGCCAACAAATAATTCACAATGTTTACAGCAGCATAGCCTCTTTAAATCATTCCATCATTGGAGATCATCCATTGTTCTTGCATCACTATAGATCATCATGATCTTTAACATTCTAAGGTCCCTACTCCTGATCCCCACTTTTGTTACTGTTGCTGGAATCACTGCACTGGAGCCTTGCTTAGCCTAATCCTGAAGTGAAAGTCACTTCTGAGCTATAGAATCCAGGGTCTTTGCCAAAGGAACCTCATTAGTCTGCCCTCTCTAAACAGTCCTTGTTCTGACACCCAAGGAACTGCCATCTTTCCCTTTTTACATCAGTAATTTAAATTTTGAGATCTGTTGACTTCTCCCTTAGGATGCATGTACGAGGTACTGGAATTCTCCAAAAAATCTGTTTAGTTGGAAAGTTTAGATAAAAAAATGAACTCGTGTGATCTAAAAGCTCTGTTTTCTCTCCACGCCAATTCAAGGGGGAACTGAAATATATAAAGAACCCCTGGGGAGAGCTGCTGAAATGGGTTACTGCAGCTTATATTGCATTTTTTAAATAGATTGGCTGAATAGGCAAATCAGACTAAGTGGGGGAGGTTTTAATATCTGGAATGAAAGCATATGGAACAAAACAGAATAATATCTCCTTCAATGAAATATTTTTCATGAGAATCTGTACATTCCTGATGTAATGAGAATCTTATCAGGTAAAAATGAGGCAGAACTATTTCCCTTCTAATATTTACTCACAAAAGGGACCAACCAATTGGACAGACACACTTGGAAACATTCAAGCAGAACCAAAATATTCCTAACTGTGCCAGACATGTGTCTGTTCCAATAGCATCACAAGTAAGGATAAGAGTATGATTTAACAAAACAATGGTTTTGTGTTGTGTTCTTACCTTACTGATCTTCCCTTTATGGTCTATCTTTTGAAATCCCTTCCCCTGTTGCTGTCCACCAGATTAAAACACAAGAAAAGAGATGTGTTGGGAACCAAACACCTTGGGAAGGTGCTGAAGTGGCTTGACAACAGTAGAGTGGAAATTGTGCAAGTATCAGTCTCTCCACCTCTCTCTTTTTTAATTATCATGATGAACATAGCATTCCCAATAGATTTTTGGTTTTTATATGTTTCATTTTTTGAAAAAAAAAATCACTGTGTATTGGTACTTGGAAATGTGCAGTGCAAACTGTGGGAGAATGGATCCCTGCATCAAGGAGCTAACAAGGAGACAGGACACAAAACAATGTGGTTTTTTTGTGGGTTTTTTGGGTTATGAGGCCATGTTCTACAAGAGTTTATTCCTGATGTTTTGCCAGCAGCTGTGACTGGCATCTTCAGAGAAAACAATGTGGTTTACAGAGAGCAATTGAGACATGAATCCTGCCTTCTGTACTGGCCTATGGGTGTGTGCCTTCAAGTTGCCCACAAATTTCATAGGGTTTTGTTAGGCAAGGAATACTCAGAGGTGGTTTTGGCAGTTCTTCTCTCAGAAATATAGCCTACAGTTCCTGGTATTCACTGACAGAGTCCCATCCACATGCTAACCAGGGTTGATCCTGCTTAGCTCCCAAGATAAGATAGAATTTTGTGCCCTTAGGTAATTTAGAGTATTTATCCCTTGACTAAAAGGAACCAGTCACATTAGGAGCCCTGATGGCACAGTGGTTAAATGCCTGTACTGCAGCCATTCCAAAACCACAAGGTTGCAAGTTAAGATCAGCAAAAGTGCCCAAGCTCGACTCAGGCTTGCATCCTTCCGAGGTCGCTAAAATGAGTACCCAGACTGTTGGGGGCAAATTAGCTGACTTGCTAATTAGCTTACTTGCTGTTCACTGCTATGATCTTTGGAATAGCGGTGTATAAATAAAACAAATTATTATTAATTATTATTATAGGAAACAGCTTTTTCACTGGTGTCTCATCCTACTCACTAGCCCAATTTAAGAAGGGGTTAAAAACCTACTTATTTGAGCAGGCTTACCCCTGACCTCTGCCCCAGAATACTTCCCCCCCCCCCCCCTTTTTCGTGGTCAGCACTGTTATGCCGGTATGAATTTTATGAATTGTATTATTATTATTGCATTGTTTTAACCAATTTTGTATAGTTGTATTGTTGTATGTTGCACATTTGCTGTACACCGCCCTGATTCTAAGAAGGGCGGTATACAAATAAAATTTTTATTTATTATTATTATTATTACTCATGCCAATGCTTGTCTAAAACACAACAGAGTCCAAGCTCCTCATAAATCCAAAACTCCAATGTCACTGGTGGGGGTGTTGAAAAAGTTCTCTCGAATCTTCCCAACTTCCCCTCCTCCTACACTAGTACATTTCAGACGTAATAATAATCTAAAGCCAATGAAGAAAACCATGCTAGTTGTGGGGTTAGCCATTCTGACATTACTAGCTTTATTAATATTTTATTTAAGTATTATGAGCTCAATGTACATCAGGTGTTCTGAAAACATGTGTACCCAGCCATGCTAGATTTCCATTGGTGAAGCCATCTCCCTCAGCCCACTGCAGCCCTGGACCCTGCACTGCAAAACCATGCATGAGAGCTTTTGCAGTGGAAGAAAAGGGGAAACGGCTTTCAGCTACCTCCCAGAGGGCTCTTTCTGTTGTCGCCCCCAGATTATGGAATGACTTGCCAGACAAGATCCGTCAATTGACATCTAATGGCAGGTTATAGACCGCCGCTTTGAGGCGGTCTGCCGCCGCCGCTTGCTCCATGTGGGAGCCGCAGCAGCCACACCGCGCGGCTCCCGCGCGGAGCAAAAAAGGAGCTCCAAAATGGAGCTCCTTCTTGTGGCGCCTCTATGATGTCGCGAGGCGCCGCTGGCGCATTCGGGATGTCATAGACGCCGCGACACATTCGGACGCTATGCGTCTGATATGTAAAGATGGCGCCGGCCGTGTGGAACGGCTGGCACCATATTGTACGGACAGAGTCCATATTAGACCCAGGGGCGTCTAGAAGAGATGCCCCTTTTTAAAAATGGGACGTCCTGTGGACGTCCCAAGTGCCGGTGTGTAACCGGCCTTAGACAGCTTCAAAAAGGCTGTCAAGACGGATCTCTTTCGGCAGGCCTTTCCTGGATAGATAATCCAGGAACCCTCTTCTCATGAGAGTCCCCAAGGTCCTCCCCGGAAATTTAAGTAGAATGCTACTGCAGTTTACTGTTTTGTTTTGTAATAATGTGTATGTATTGATGTTGTTTTAATTTTAATTTGTTGGTTTTAATTATAATTGATTTAATAACTTTTTAAGGAGGGAGGGAAGTAGATTTTGATGTATAATGTATTGTATTTTATTACTGTTAGCCGCCCCGATTGACCTCAAAGGGGCGGCATATAAATAATTTTTTATTATTATTATTAACAAGTTCTGAGCTGGACCGGAAATATTAAATGGGCTGTTAAACTGTTGATGTTCTTTCACTCATCAGTCAATCAAACTCTGCAGTTTAAACCTGGGCCCCCACTCAGCTTTACACATCTTTTTCTTTCTTTCTTTTGATTCTCTTACCCCGAATCAAGTTTTTACTCCAGGTGGCATCAGGGATGACTGCCCTAAATTTTTGAAGATTGAAGCAGCTCTTGTTTGACTCCTTATGAAGAGGATAGAATGTTTGTCATATATTTTTGTCACACACACACACACACACACACACATATATATATATAATGTAGTTGTATATACATTGCTGTTGTTTAGGAAGAGGAGAAACAGCAACTGCTTACAGTGAAAATTGCTGGTGAATTTGGGATCCCTACTGCCATTATCTGTGACCACTTGGTATTTCCACCATCACCTTTGATCACTTGGTTGCCTCCTATCTCAGGCAACGGTTCCCAAACTGGTCCTCCAGGTGTTTGGGAATTCAACTCCCAGAAGCCCCAGGCAGCTTGGCCAGCAGTCAGAAATTCTGGGAATTGAAGTCCAAAACATGTGCTGAACCAAAGTTTGGGAACCGCTGCCCCAGATGATACAGCTGTGAGGACTAGAACCACTGGGAAAGAAGGACAGGAGACCTAGATGAGCCATGTTGCTATGGGCTAACTATTCTCCTCCCTTCCCCTAGTGCATCCCATCTGTTTATATGTTAGCTGTTTCAGTTTTGCATGTGTATAGGAAAAATTATGCAGATGTGGAAATCATCTGGTTATCAAACACATGAGAAAGGCAGGTTACATTCACAGGGTCCTTCATTACATCTGCCAGTTTAGGATGAAATCAGCCAGCCTGGCAGATACCCGCAAGCATCGCTATCTTTCAGAAACAAACAACATTTCAGTTCTGCCAAGACCCTCTTTATTTGACGTTTGTCTCAAAACCTCACTGCCTGAAGTCCTGTTACTGTGTTATAAGGTCTCAACAGCTCGCTCTTTCTAAAGGGTTTTTCTTGACATCAAACCAGTAGCAGAAATAAGAGAAAGAAAGATGTGGAACTTTGATGTCTTACACAGGCCAAATGAAATGTCCACTCCTCACTGTCCTCCTGATGAGCTGCCTATATAATGCAGAGCCAAATCCCAAATTCAATTTCAGAATGTTTTCACAAAGTAAGGTCAGTTCTGCACCAAATCCACATCAATCCAGCCACAAATTGGTTTAAAATAACTCACCTTTTGCTCCAAATTTTGCAGGAAAACCCAAAACACTATGTAGTCAGGCTAGGCAGAAATCTACACACATGTCCTGCTGTGTCACCAAGAAGTGTCTCTACAAGCACAAGTTGCTTCCTTTGAGGTCACAGCAAGGTGCTCAGCCATGTGACTGATGCTGGGTGCCCTGTTTCTGATCTTAAGAGGGAGTGACTTATGCCAGCAGTGGCAGTGCTGGGTGGCACAGTGGGATTCATGTTTAGACAGATGTCCAGTGTCACTATGGAGCACATAGGTAAAAGAGAACCCGGGGCAGCTCCAGGGCCCAAATACCCCAAGAGCACCCAGAGTATTCTGAACGATGTAGATGAGCCCTAAATATACTTTAGGGAGTTAGACCAGAAGGGCAAATGCTAAGAGGAAACACACACTGTTTCTATCATAGACATGTTCTTAATTTCTGCACCCTCCCTCCCATCCTTTTCAGAATTGTCATCCTAATATTCACTATTATAGTATAAATTTGTTATTTTCAATTTTTTGTTTTTGGCAACAAACAATAAAAACAAATCAACACAACCAAGGGGGGAAGAAAAGAAAGAAAAACAAGAGGAAAACAAAAACAGAAGCCTTGTTGAATAAGTACCATAAATATTAGACATCTAAAAGAACAAAGTAAATACAAGTAAACAGGAAACAATGTGTGTAGATGATGGTTATGATTTCTAAACATTATTTCTATTTGATTTGACCGGTTCCAGGAAGCTACAGTCTTGGTTTTATTTTTTATTCTCTCTGTCATGTATCCCCAGGTCCAGGCCACAGCCAAGTCTGTAGATTCTTTCTCTACAAACTTGCTAAAATCCGTCCATTTCTCTCGGCCTCAACCACCATGACTCTGGTCCACGTTCTGGTGGTTCCCAACGATTACTGCAACCTCCTTCAGGCAGGGCTTCCTCTCTCTCTCTCATCTCCATCCTTTAATTTCTGTCTAGCATTCAGCTGCATGCATTATCACCTCTGCTCATCACTTTGACCATGTTTCTCCTTCAATATCTCCCTTCACTGGCTTCCCTTCCCCTTCCGTATTAGGATAAGCTTTTGTTGTTGACTTTTAAGCCCTGCATGGGCTGCACCTCCTTATTTATCTGGAATTTTTTTCCTCACATCCCCACTCCTACCCTCCATTCTGGTAGTCAAAGTCTGCTGTCCCAGCTGGATTTCCATTGCCCCGTCCCGGATTTGTCCCTTTTCACTTTCTACCCCTCACTCCTGGAACCTCCTTCCCCCACAAAACATGGGTCACTACTTCTTTAACCAGTTTCAAAACTGAGTTGAAGACTATATTATTCAGGGAAGCGTTACCAGGCATTGTGTGATTGTTATCTGACTGTTATTTGCTATTTGCTTGATATGGGATATTAGAGGTTTTAATTTGTTGCTTGCTTATTTTATCTAATGCTATCTGAATTTTTCTACTGTTTTATGTGTATTTTGTTATTATCCTGTAAGATGTACACTATTGGCAGGTTTCATTTTTATTGATTTTATTGTATGTACAGCACTGTATAAATGTACAGCGCTATATAAATAAGTTTAATAAATAATAATAATATAATAATAATAATAATAATAATAATAATAATTCAAAATAGCCTGGATCCTGAATTGCCTGTTTTTACACAATGAGATTCTGTCCAGTTGAAGCTTCTGCTAGTGATGTTCATTCTTATCTGCCTAGGGTTGCCATATCCCGGTGGGGGGCGGGACTTTCACGCTTTTGGACCGTTGTGCACGGTCCGCCACGGTTCCGCCTTTGCTGGGCGCCCCCCGGGTTTTGTGAGGGCGCCACCGTGCGGCACCTTTACCTGCTTTTGCAGTGGCGGCCCTTGCTTGCTCCCCCTTGTCCGCCGCCGCCGCTACGCCAAGCAAGCCGCCAGAGCCCCGCGCGAGCGCGCAGGCAAAGAAGCCCCGCCAGGGCCGCCGCCGACCCGCCGCCGCCGACGTGCAAGCCCCCAGAGTCCGCGTGGCCGCAGGGCAAAGAGGCCCAAGCCAGGGCCACCGCCGACCGCCGCCGCCACCGCCAAGCCCTCAGAGCTCCACGCGAGCGCACGGGCATGGAGGCCCAAGCAGGGCCTCCGCCACCGCGCAAGCCTCCACAGCTCTGTGCGAGCAAGGAGGGCAAGCGAGGGCCGCCGCTGCGCAAGCCCCCAGAGCGCGCAGAGCTCACTTGGAGGCTGGAGCTCCGTTCTGGCATGGGGGCTTTTCCAGGTCTCTGCCCCCATGGCTGCCCAGCTCATAGAGAGGAGCTCTCCTCTGTTTGCCCCGCCGGCGGGGAACTGAGGTGCTCCAGGCAAGTGGTGATTATTATTATTATTATTATTAGCACCCAAAACCTAGCTCTGTGACGTCAGTTTGCAAAAGGCCTTCCATGATTGTTATTATTTACTTTAGCACCAAAATCTATCTCTGTGACGTCAGTTTGCCAAAGGACTTCCATGATTTTTATTATTATTACTATTAGCACCCCAAACCTGCTCTGTGACGTCAGTTGCAAAAGGGCCTTCCCTGTTGTATTATTATTATTATTATTAGTCAAAGACCTAGCTGTGTGAGTCTAGACAGCTGCCCAGCAGATGGTCAGGCCTGGTTGTGGCCCAGGGGACTGGTCACCCTGCAAGAAGTGTATTAAGGAGAACTCTGTGTGTGTGATTATGGTTGTGGTGTGTTTATATAACTTGATGGCTTTGTGTGTTCTGTGTTGTTGCATGCTTTCCAGTTGTCAGGACTCATATCACACTCTCTCAGCCTCACCGAATGGGGATTCAAAAATGGTTTTTTTCTTGGCAAGATTTCTCTTTGCCATCTTTCTGTGAGGTTGAGACAGTGTGACATGCCCCAGGTCACCCTCTGGATTTCATAGCTGAGTTTGCATTCAAACCCTGATCTCCAGAGTCATGATTAAGTGTTCAAACCTACCGGACACTGGTTGCCATAGAATAAATTTACAGGGAAAAATGATGATGGCAGAAGAGTTACAACAAGCCTATACCCCTTGGAAATAGTGAACGGATTGTTATTTGCATATTTCTGGATCCGGTTTCCTTGGATATCTATCAAGCCTAATGTGGAAGGCTGACTGGTGATCATTATTATGGAATGTAGCTAATAGAAAACATTTTGAACCTGTATTAAATTACTTGTATATCTGTTGATCTGATTAAACTGGACATCAGTATGTGAAGCCTGTAATTTGTATTACTTGCAGGTGGTTGGCCACTGCTTGCTCTCCTATTAGTCAAGTGACCCACAGCAACCTACAATCATCCTCCATTTTCTTGAATTTACTACATTTCGACTAAATGTCCTACATTTCCACTATCCTAAACCTATGGGTGGCCCAAACAGCCTAGCCGCCTTAATTTCGGCCCCTACCTCCTATCCAAGTTGGGCACCCCTGCTTTAGCACCATGCATTTCTTTCCCAAAGAGGAAGGGCCCTTTATTTTTTATTTATTTTATGTATTTTTTTTAAATTGTTTCATACAGAGGTCTGCTTGTTGTGGCAATGGTGATGTATTGATACCATCAGCCTGGTTCAGTATCATCACCATCAAGGCTTTGTGATGATCCAAAAACATTTATTTCTTAAGAAGCCCAATGAGTTTCGGGGATGCTTTGATTGGATTTCCTGCATGGCAGAATGGGGTTGGACTAGATGGCCCTTGGGGTCTCTTCTAATCTACGATTCTAGGATTGTCACCAGTTTGCCTTCTTTAGGGGCTATTACCATAAATGTCTGTAGCTGCAGCCTGCCCTCTCAATCAAAGTGGTTTCTTCTAATACATAGAGAGTTGGGCAAAACTCTCTAGGCTTTTTAGAAAAGTTTTTGGACCATCACAGCATGTGGAACTTTATCTTATTTTTCTTTCTACTATGAATATGTGTTTCCAAAGTTTGTTTGCACCACAGTTTTTCAGTCTTACAGTTTGGATTTGTGTGTGTGTGTGTGTGTGATCATCAAAGCCCTATTGCTTTTTAGTTAGTTACTGTTTAGTGTTTTAGTTTAATATCTTAGTATTGTATATAATCTTAGTGTACCCTAGCATTTGATTGTTACTGTTGTGTTCTGTGCAAGTATGTTCTATTGTAAACTAAATGGAAATGAAATTATTAAACACTACTCCATCCCTAAATGTTACTTACGTAACATCATTTCCCCCCATTTTCACAGCACTTATTTTACCATATTGCATGGTGGGGAAAATGACATCACCTGTCACCTTGCAACCACGAAGCAAAGAATGCTGCTAAATGTGCTTCAGCCTCCAGCGTTAACATCATTTTTTGCACCAGGCAAATTGAAGCAAAAAAGGTTGCTATAGCAGAGGTACATTTGCCTTCCACACTGTTAAGCATCACCAATCATACAATTCAACAGTATGCACAAGCAAGTTGATGCCTGAAATTTTTGGGGACTCTAATAGCTAAAACCTTTTCAAGTTCAAGACAAAGACTGAGGCAGTGGTAAATGATGTAATTTCACCTTTAATTCAAGCGAGTTAAAGAAAAGCCTTGATGATGTGGTTTTATTGGTGTTAGTACAGATGCTAGCAACCATAATTACCATAAAATATTTCCAGCAATTGTTCAGTACTTTGCAAAGAAGAGGGTGATCAGTCAAAGCTTTTAGATTGGTGGAACTGCAGAATGAAACTTCTGATACTGTTTCAGAATACCTTCACAGTGTGTTGTACGTCAAGGAATTGATGGGAAAATAGCTCATTTGGGGGAGACATACAAACACAATTTTGGGGTTTGTCAAGGAAGGGGACAAACATGTGTTTACCAAACTGCAATCTAAGCTGGCGAACAGTTGTTGGAGTTGGGTGTCCTGCCCATATCTGCACAACTCCATACAAGCCGGGGTTCGCTATCTCTCAGTCGATATTCCGCTCTATAGAGGGGGTATAATCATTTTTCAATATTCACTGTTAGGTTGCATCACTTATGGAATATTGTGAGTTTGTGAATGCAACATACCATGATCTCTTGATAGGTAAAAACTAGGTGGTTAGTCTCTTTCCAGCAGTTGAGAGGTTCTTGCTGATGTTTGAACCACTGAAGTCCTATTTTTTGTCTATCCCCGATACATGCACAGTTCAGATTACATCTTTTTTCTCTGATGAAGGTGGGAGGTCTATTTTGGTTTGTACATTCACAAATGAGTCTCTTTCAATGGCAATGTGCAAAATTGAGAAAAAAGACGTTTCAGTGAATGAAGTCAGATTGCTTTTAGAGGAAGTAATTAAAACTTTGAATGAAAGGCATAGTCAAGCTGTCCTGTCCGCAAAGTAAAGACATGTTACGTGATCTACCTGAAACAGATCTGTAACACAGAAAAAGTTTATGTCTTTTATGAAGAAAGTGTGAAGTATCTGTCAAAATGGAGCGAGTCTCTCTCTGAACTCAAAACATTTTGATTGGCTACTTCTGAAGTCATCAGTTTCATGGGAAGAGGCAATTGTTACTTTTTTGTGGCTAGAGAAAAATAGTTGTTTGTACTATTGATGAAGGCAGGTTGTTTGATCACCTGACAAACTGAAGGCTTTCTTTCTGAGACTCAAACAGATTCTGACTCGGATACTTTGGCACACAAGAAGTGGGTTTTATTTTTTAAAGCTGTGTTTCAGAAGAACAATATTCTGAGCTTCTGAAGGTAGTGCAGTTTTATTTCTCTCTTCCAGGGCATAATGCCAATGTAGAGAGAGTTTTTCCCACTGATGAATGCCCAGTGGACTGATGAGAGGAATAGATTAGCTTTGCCATCTGTTCGGGCATTCTGGACATACAGACAATATGGCCAGCGTAATTGCTCTGATTTTTACAAAACTATGAGCACGAGCGAAGAAAAATCAAAGTATCTTGCGAAAGTACACACTTCTGAGAGTACACTTGGTGCAAGAAACCTGAACCGAGGTCCGTCCACATCCACTTCTTTTAAACCACCTTGGTATGTTAAATATGCATGCCGTGTTAAACATGTTAAATGTTAAACCCAAAGGTTTGGTTATGGAAGCAACTGCGTATGTAGAGGCTATGTTAATAATAGCCATGTTAAATGTTAACCATTGTTAAGTGTTAAACCCAAAGGGTCTGGTTATAAGCAACTGCAATATGTAAGAGGCTATGTTAATAATAGCCATGTTAAATGATAAACCATGTTAAGTGTTAAACCCAGGTCTGGTTATGGAAGCAACTGCAATATGTAAGAGGCTGTTAATATAGCCATGTTAAGTGTTTAAACCCAAAGGGTCTGGTTATGCAATAAGCCTCTGAGAGGCCATGTTAAATAAAGCCATGTGAAATGCCAAATGTGTGTCGTGTGTTTGGAATGGAGGGGAGAGGTTTGGCCAGAAGGAAGTACTTTCTGCCATCTTATCGAATATTGCCAAATGTCCTCCATTTTTGCTCATGTCTAAAAACTGCATTTATATTAACATTTTTTAAAAACAGCAATTTTTTCGCTTGTTCCTCCATTTTCTAAAAAGTATCCTCATTTGAAAAATATTGTCCTACTTTGTCCTACATTGTCCCAGTTTGGAGGTCGTGACTTATGGCAACCCTATATCTGCCCATCCACCGTCATATTCTAATTTGTTTGTGCTTCTCTTCCCACCCTGGTTCATCTCTGTCATTTATTAATTGTTTCTAGGTATTTCCTTTTGTTTTCATGTCGACTCAGACTGTCCTACTCCCAATAAAGTTTCATGTTCACCCAACATTTCCATGATACAGTGGTACCCTGGGATACGAATTGATCGCGTTACGAAATTTCCGGGATACGAAAAGTTAGATTGGAAAAAACTGTTCCGGGATACGAAGGTTTTTTCGGTTACGAAATTTTTTTCGCGCGAAATTCAAACACGCGGACTTGCCAGCGCTAACGGAAGCCCTTTTCGGTTTGCAAAATGCATCGGGTTACGAACGCCGCGGCGGAACAATTAATTTCGTAACCCGAGGGGCACTGTACTTTTATCGTTCTCTACTTTTCTTGGAACAGCAAAGTCTTTAAAAAGCAAAGAAAAAGTCCTAACCCATATGACTAGAAAAGACCTTTATTTCAGTCCGTTTATCGCTTAAAGCAATGAGGACATGTAAAACATCTATGTAACAAAGATAAAATCCATAAATATGGATTCCTCATACAGACCCAAATTGTTCCATGTGAGTGTCAGAAAAAAATGCGGATGCCAGCCACCAGATGCTGGCGAAACATCAGAAACAAACTCTTCTAAACATGGCCACATAGCTTGAAAAACTCACAAAAAAACTTGATTAAGATACATTTGAAATTCTAAGATCCCAGAATACCAAGGTTTCCTTCATCTAAGGAAGCTATTCAAGTTATTTTTTGAAGTCTAGAATGAAATACTGTCTGAACCCTTCTGTTAGCTAAAAGAAATCACAAGAATTTCATTTTTAACTTTAAAGGACTTTTCTTCCACCATTTATCCCTTCTTTCCTTGCACATTAAGTCCACAATCCATGAATCTCAAACTCAATGTTCCACAGAATTTGCCGCTGCATCAGGTATTTTTCAGTAATAAATCAAACTGACAGCCTAGTAGTTTCAACAGTGATTTCCTAAGGTGGGGACAGGATTTGTTTAAGTAGCTAATGGAATACATACTGGGTTTTTTTTTTATATATTATTAAGCGGACACACAAAACCCATTATCAGTATAGATTCCATAGATCTAGCAGTTGCAAAGTATGAGTTTTGGACAATTCAGTAAGATTAGATCAATTAATTCCACTTTTAAGATTAGGGTTAAGAGAGAGAGAGAGAGAGAAAGAGAGAGAGAAAGACTTAACCTCGTGCGATAAAACTGGGCATTACCTTGCAGTCTTTTAACTGGTGTTCTGGGAATACGTTTCATTTTCAAAGGTGGATTCGGCATTGTTGGTATGGGAATGTTTGACTTCCCATTGTATAGAAAGCCTCCATCGTGTGTAACTCTTGGAGGTTATAAAAAACAATGTCAACTATCCATTTACTTCACATATGGAAAACCCCATGGGGGTATATTAATTTAGGTTTAAGAGGATGCGATTATGTTGTGTTTGCCCTCCGACAATGTTGCAGAAAAAACCACAACCGTGGAAGAAAAGAGCTTTAACCTAGATCTCGGTCCCCATTTTTTTTTTTTGGCCTTGCACTGTTTGTTCATTGTCAATGGTCAAACCACTCAGAAACAGGTATTAACCAGCCTGCATCTGGGGTAACAGTGTTGGCTGAGATTATGGGAGGCTGGACTCTCCAGGGACAGTGCAAGTGAACTCCCCTCGTAGAATACAGTAACCAGATGTTATGGACTCATCCAGAACCCACGTCTATGTAAAAGCAGACAGCTGAAATACAGGGCTGCATTAAATTCTGCAAGGGGGAGGAGTGTAAACAAACCAGCCACTCATTTATTTGCTATTTTCTCTTTCACAAACATCCAATGGATGTGAAAATGGAAAGGACTGAAAAAGCAATGGGTGCAGCAAACTGGAAGGAAGAAGTGAACTAGAAAAAGAGCATGGAGGAAAAAATGGAAGAGACAAATCACAAAGGAAGAGTACATGGAGCCAAGATCCACAATAAGAAGAGAAAGGCTAAGCTCAGAAGGAGGGTGAGATGGGTGAGGTAAGCCGAGGCAACAAAAGGGATTTCACTACAAGGGCCTTCAAATACATGGAGTTAGGGGGGCAGGACCCGGTCAAAGTGGAAACGCAACGCTGTGTCAACATCTGCTGAAAGCAGACCAAGATTGTGCGGAGGACCTATAGAGGACAGGGTGATCTCTCTGGGAGCTCTAGTCTTCGTGCGAACGTGTGGTTACATTGACCATGGTCATGTGGAGGACATGGAGATTGTAGAGAAAACAGAGTATAATTTGAAAATAATCCATAAGTCAAGTCCAGATATGGGGGGCCAGCTGGATGGGATGGTAAATGTTACAGACACAACAAAAAGAGCAATATA